>NW_020955360.1:1301582-1546066 GCF_003031625.1 Empidonax traillii | reverse complement strand
TTTTTTTTTTTTTTTTTTTTTTTTTTTTTTTTTTTTTTTTTTTTTTTTTTGCAGTGACAGTAATCTACTCCTACAATTTGAACCACAGCCACTGAATGCAGTTATGACACCTTTGACAGTGCTGCTTTGGTCAGGAAGAGTCTTTCTCTTTCGCTTTTTCTGTCTCTTAGTGTTGAATCCTGAGTTACCAATGTAAATTGTCAGTGCAATGAAAGGTTTGCAATTTCACGCATCTACAACATGACCCAGGAAATGCATGTATTGGGCTGTCTATTTTTGGTTACAAGTTCAATCCCAACAAAATATTTGGAATCTAAATAAATACCGAGCTTGTGAAGTGTTAGGCATGAAAACTTCTGAGTTTTTCCAAGCTGTCAAGTTGTTAATTGAAACTTCTGTCTCTTCTTGTTTGTAGCAGCCATGCTTATATACAGGGTTTTTTCCGAATGTGTTCTTCCTTCTGCAGAGTTGCTGACACTGTCCTCCACACTATATCAGTCTGATGGTGTACGATAACCATTTTTTATAAACTAAAGCAAAAGTTTATGACTTCTTCAGTAGTAACATCGCTAATTGTGCTATTACTAATGTCAAGTACATTTTTTTCACCGTATGCTGCCACCTGGTGTCTAGCTCTTTCAAATGACGTGCACTGAGCAGGGGACATCAGGCACTACACAAGTTTTTCATCTTATTCAGATGTATTCTGAATATTTATTAGATATAAGAGACTAAAGGCTGACATTTTTTCTGCGATAATGAAGTTGTAAAGGAAATTGTAGTGGATGGGGATGCTTTCAGAAATGTTAAAAAATTTTCACTTAGTCCTAATAAGATTTGATTTTACAATAATGGAGGAAAAATTCAGCTCTTAATCAACAGAAGATGCTTGGAAGATTTTAGATGACTCCTTTAAAATGCGAGTTTCACATTAGGAATTTTATATTCACATACGCAATAATTTATTGGTACATCAAATGCTGGTATTCATAAAAGTCATATCCCATTTCCAGCCAGCTACATAATTGCTGACACAACATAATATCATGTGGGTTTGAGACCACTAAGTCTGGTATAATGAGAGAAAAAATACTCTACACTGCACAGCCTTCCTGACAGACAGTCTCTGTTTTGCAAAATCCACAGTAGTTTTCATTTTTCTCATTTAATTTTATTTTATTCAAGCCTCTTGTGTTTGAGAATAGGAAACACCTCCTCTGTAAGAAAAATTCATAATAAACTAATGATTATATCCCAAGTTGCCAATATTCGAGTAATTCAATACAAAAATGTAAGCAAAATTCTGTTTGTATTTCAAGGTATGATGCTTAAATGTGTTAGTCAAATATGTTATGGTTATGTCTGCCTGGAATGAAACAGACTAAGAGGTCAAAATCGCTCAAGATGAGCTCAGATTTGTGAACACATCTTACATCTTTTCTGCATGAACAAAAACAAATAAACAAAACAACAAAACAAACAAACAAACAAAAAAAAAACCCTGAAGGAATTATAATTTCTGTTAATGTTACTGTGGTAGGGATTCTAAAAATTGCAGTTCAGGCTCTCTAACATCCTGTTTACATTTGAGCCTGGGCAAGACAATTCCCAAATCCATGGTTTGCACTACCATTTTTTCTTTGTAGGTTAGAATTACTGATACTTGGAATCAAATCTGTTATGTTCCTTCACATGAACATTGTGTTTATTAGAAATACCATATCTATATTTGAGAAATGAAAATTGAAATCTGTGATGGGATGAATTTTATTGTGTTGCTCTCAGGACCAATATCCTTCTATGTATCCTAACTTTAAATACTCAAGGCTTAATAGCAGGAAATTATCTGTGTTGTTGTGAAATGATCACAAGCAGATGCAGAGAGAGAGAGCTTTACAAGTTCTCTAGGAACAAATCGTATGAACATCAGTCATGTGAATCATCTAAAGTTACACAATTTCAAATTTCAGCCTCAATTTAGTTTGTTTCTTTGAACCTTTTTGTGCATTCAGTTAAATCCGTTTTCTCACAGGACTAAATGTGTTTATATCAACAAGACTGCAGAATTAATGTGCTGGGCCTCAATTTAAAGGTTTAATAATCAGAATGAATTACTATAAGGACATGGAATGTTCCTTCCAATGCCATGTGCTTGCTATTGCTAAAGCTAGAATCATAGAATGGTTAGGGTTGGAAGGGATCTTAAAGATCATCTAATTTCAACCTCCCTGCCATGGGGCCTTCCACAAGACCACTCAGAATACCAAATAGGAAAAACATAAAGAAAAATCGTAAGTAACTTTTCCAAACATTGTGGAGCTTCCATTATGCCTATTACGACTATATTCAAAGAATTGATTCATTTGCCATTGATTAATAAATAATGGTTTAGACTGGATTTTATGACAAATTTCTTCACCAAAAGGGCTGTCAAGCATCGGAACAGGCTGCCCAAGGAAGTCACTGAGTCACCATCCCTGGAGATATTTAGGCACTTAGGAACATGGTTTAGTGATGGACTTGGTAGCGCTGGGTTAATGGTTTGACTCAATGGTCTTAGAGGTCTTTTTCAACCCAAATGACTCTAGGATTCTATTCTAGACAATCACAACAGGGTAGCCCAAGTTTGCATTTGGGTTCATGATGTAAATGAGAGTCATAGTTTGAAACAACTGTGTGATGCACAGAATTGCTTGTGCCCCATCTTACAAAAGTCAAGAGAAACCATTCTATATGTTAATTATTTGACTGTCTCAATGTTCTACTGAGGTGACATTGTGACTTCAGTCCTGCCAAGTATCATGGTCTAAAACGCATGTCAAGCGTCTGCATAGAAATGATGATAGGCTGAATTTCAGCAAAGAGGGTCTCTGGAACATGAGAGTATCATAAGAACTGGCATGTGAAATACAAGAGTTCAAGCTCAAACTCTAAATTACTGTGAATCTGGGGAAAAAAAAGGACATTTTCTGTTTAGCTTATGAATAGAGGTGTTCTGGAAAAACACATACATAATAAAGAATTAATTATTTAGAATATTTCTTTGGGATTTCAGAACTCTTTCAAGACTAACGACTGTGATAGCAAAGAACACCACCTCAGCAATTTATGATTCTCCCTCTGATTTACTGCTATGCATCCCAGTATTACCTAGGGAATAGATGAAGCTTGTTCTAGGAACAAGCTAGAAATTAGTGTAAACTTTTAGGAAAAATTGTGAAGTTTAAATATTACTTTTAGGTGAATTTACTGTTATTTCTAATGATAAATATACCTTTTGATGTCAAATAAATAAATAATGTTACTTAAGTATTCCAAAGCATTTGTGACCATAGTTCCTTATTCTGAGTAACATAGTTTAGCCCTTGCTATTTGAAAACTGATATTAATGAAGATGTATGCAACATATTACTGACTTGGGTTTGACTGATTTATAGAATATCTAATAAAAAGATTGCCTTGCATAGATAAATCAGTTTTTATTAGTTAGTTGTTTATTTTCCAGTTGATATTTAGAAATTACGCATTTTAACTTTATAACCAAATGCTTTGACTGAGGAAAAAAATTGTAAGTGAAAATTTCTAAGTCACATATTGACTTAGAAGTAGTTCCCAAAGCAATGTTTATATTGGAAAAGGAAAGAAATATGCCGACATCAATTTGCAATTAGGAAAAATAGTTGTTTTATCTACTGTGCATGGATAAAATAACCTGTTTAGTTATTTACAACCCTTGCAAGCAAATAGATGCTTCTTGTTTTACTTACTGCCAGATAAGTGTCCTGGCAGCCTTGTTTCATTTCAGTGGTTTGTAGATATTCATATACTGTCTCCTTTACTGGAATCTTCCAGGTAAAAATTATAAGTAAATGACTTCTTCTAAAAGCTATTTGTAACCATTAGGCTAAAGGGTTACCTTAAATATTACAGTGATGGAAACAGTAGGTGGACATTGATATTCCCTTTGTTTGAGATAAAGAGCCTAAAGAACTTTCAAAACATAGCAAATAGCAAATTTCAGATGGGCTTGTTGATAACATATATTATTGAATACTGTGTTTTATCAGACATAGGCTGATTTTGCAGACTAGTGTTGTTGAGGACAGGGTTTCAGCCTACTATATTACATATTAACTTGAGAAGGAAGAAAGCAAAATTGCACTGTGTGTAAATTTAAGTGTATTTACACTTTAAAAAAAATTTAAAGCTTATTAAAAATGTTGTTCTTCATAAGGAAATCTTTTCCTCATGTCAAATCAATAGGGGAAGGCTCAGTTTCTCTAGCCATGATATGTTTTATAGAATGTCAGGATATCAGCTTCTTTTTTTTTTTATTTAAAAAACACTGATATGAAGCTGGTCAAGTCCGAATTTTGAGAGTTTACTAGGCTTTGCTTTCCATAGCAATATGTTCTGAATGTCAGACACTGTGTGAAATGTTCCCATTTGTTCTCCAATATTATTACCTGATAAGTTTAGTTTAAGTCTGTCTTCTGTGCTCTTCCATATGGATTGAGTTGAATCCTTACCAAGTTTCTCCTTTCTTTCTTAAAGTTACTTAAATATGTTTAACTGTATGTCAGTATGAAATTTTAACTCTTTTTCAGCACCTGCCAAGAAAAACCTATCTGACATTTATATCATTGTGTTTTGTTGGGTTTTTTTAAATACTTTGCAAATTTTCCCTTTCAGTATGTGATCTATATAGTGCATTTCTGCATTGAACTCCAATTCTGAGCTGGACTGTGGGATTCTTGTTGCATGCATGTGCAAAGATGGGAAAAATGTTAAATCCTTGTTAGTTATAAGCCCGTGAGTGGAAAATTGCTGCTAAATATCCAAACTTATTATTATGTCAATGGCTTTAAGAAATTGATTTGCTTGAAGAAAAACAAAGTCCACTAAGTGCTGAAAAGTTTTATTAACAGATTTTTTTGTTGTTTAAATGGCTACAATGCAGAGGTGTATACACCTCAGTGGAATTGCGTTAGCTTTGATATCAGCCAACGTTTGCAAAAGTGATCACTGCAGGAGGTGGTGATAGGTTAAATCTGTGAAACTTCCTGATATTTTGGAAAGTAAAAGTAAATTGGTCTCAAAGTGTGCATAGATGTTTTTCTGGGGTAAAGTTTATAACCCATGAAAACAGCATATGGAAACCAATGCACATTATCGTCACAGTCTTATTGTCAGTCATGCAACGAAGTCCTGATGCAGGAGTTGCATTCGACTCAAGAGTCACAGCTTGTCATTGGGAATTGTGTGTTTTTATACACATCCTGTAATCTAATGAAAGTCTGGGGAGCTGGTCTAGATTGATCCAATACAACCATAGAAATGCTCAGAATCATTGACAGCTGGACATGGAAGCCCTTACATGGGCTATGTCTCTTGCATGTAAGCTGTTTCTCTTGCATAGAGTTTTGTCTCAGTATAACTTGTCCTTCTCTCTGTCATTCTCTCCACATGCCTTTTCTGTTTCATGCCTGATAGAGCCTTTCACAGCAAGCCATAAATGCCAAACATTACTGGGAAATTCTGATGAAAAGAAGGAATCTGAAATTTCCTGTTAAAATTGTACTGAGATATACTGCATCAGTTATTACATCTGTACCTCTCACCATCTTTAGAATTTTGTGTCTCTGAAAGGAAATACTTGGAAGACATGTTGGGGCATAAATTTCACCACATGCAGAAGACTAGCATAAGGACTTTTAATGTATTTACTTGTAATTGCTTAAAACGGTGTTGAAGATCATCTTACTGTGTTTAAATGAGCAGAAGGTGTCCTGTGTAAAAGCCTGTAATAAACACCACAGAAATAGAAATATTCATTTATTTTTGGCTGTTTCCATCCTGTTCAGTAATAACTCACCTTCAAAATCATTAGAAAGAGAATTTCAGAAAGGGACTTGCTGAACTGTATGACAGAATGGAAAGGAAGAGAGGTGCTTGGAGGACTTGCTTTAGAAAGCTAGCTTGCAGATTTTTTGGAAACTGGGGATAAGGGGCCTTAAAGCTATGAAATGAACTTTTTGCCAGCAGACCAATAGGTGACAAAAGCCTGCAGCTTTACTCAGTCCAGCAGTGTTGCACAAGAGTTTCAGCTAGGACAAACTGTTGTTAGATGCTGAATTGTTGGTTAACGTGTAATTTGCCAAGGACATCTTCAGTTTTAGTTTTGGATAGCTCTATGAAGAAATCTCTATCAGATTCTGTTAGTGTTTATTACATCTCCTGAGGAATCAGATCACTGGTAGAGAAGTAGTCAAACCAAATAGCGGACATTGAAAATTGTCTTGTGGCTGAGACCCGCAAGACACTTTTCTTACCCCTCAGCAGTTCAGGAGAATGGAAAGATCAGAGTGTTTTGAAGACAGAAAAAAACAGTATTATTTCAGTTCATTTGAAAGGTAATGCTGGCCTAGGTTTGCAGTCGCTTTCTGTCTCCTCCTTTGTGTAATTCAAGGAGGGGATTCAAATTATCCAACTTCCCCATGTAGTACTGTCATAAAAAACAGGTGATACGCACATTGATTGCAGGTACAGCAATTTGAGCTGCTAAAAAATTACTCAGAAACCTACTGCTTTGAGTATCTGCCATGCTAGTCTCCGATAATGATAATAACTATTAATGACCATTTAAACTGATATTTAAAAAGTTGTCCAACTAGATCAGAATTTTTGTATTTATTATAAAATAGTATTACTACAAAACTGTTTTCAACTAATCTTTTAATATTCATATCCAAAAGTTTGGTGCTTGATGGAACTTTGGCCCATGTTGAGATGTTATGAAATTTAAATCCCTTTTGGCAGAATTGTGTATATAAAAACAGAAAAGATCAGCATTATCTTAAAATTATGATTCACTTTAGCTCAGCTATGCTTCTGAATCATTAAAGTGGTCTTTTCCTTGTTTCTTCTATTTTGTCTTTCTTTATCCTTTTTTTTCCCTTTTTCCGTTTTTTTTTCTTCTGTTTTCTCTTTCTCTTTTTTTTTTTATTTTCTCCTCTTTTTCTTCAATTTTCTTTGAATTTTCCACCTTTCTGTGTTTTATTCTGTCTTTGTATCTTGCATTAAAGTCACTACAGTTACTAGACACCAAATTGTACCAACCCTGCTCCAAACTACACTTTCTCTTCCCCATGGTCCATGACTGTCTTTCATCAGATCAGTTACAGTGAGATCACTGGAATGATTGTACAGCCACAACTTTCTCTATTTCTAAAAGCATTTGAATTTCTTCTCTTCTAAAATAACACTGGACAACATGTCTACCTGTGATTTGAACAAGGTAGAATATTGGCTCTTAGAGCAAACATAGGTATTCAGTATTTTCTAGGCCATGGGCAGAAGACCAGTGCCTTTGGGGGACAAGTACATCACTAATAATTGTTTAAGCTGTCAGTCTTGCTAGTGTTGAATTCAGGCTCCCTAATTCATGTCTCTGCTTGCAGTTGTGATTATTTTAAGTGTGATTTGGAGGGGGGTGGACAATAATGTTCATTTAGCTAAAGAGAGAATATGCAAAACCTCAGGAAAGAAAAGCTGTATTAAAAGGGAAAGAAACAATGTAGTATGTAAATATTCCTTTTGGTGAGAATTTCCTGTGTTTTATCTAAGAATTTCAGGCTTGCATCCAAAACAAATAAAGCAGCACAGAACAAGGGGACGGAGACAGAGTTTGAGTTAGAAAAGCAGTGACAACAGTTTAATCTTTCTGCCAGTAGATGGAGAGCACAGGAAAGTAGAAGCATGCACATAAAGAAGGAAGGAAAAAACCTTACATCAGCTTCTTTAAGGGGGTGAGAGATAAAAGAACAAAAAAGCAAGAAGTGGGGAGGAGGGGAAACAGATTGCGAAGTAGGAGGAAATTGGAAAAAAATGGATTCTAAATGGTAAAGAGGAAATGACAATTCTTAGATTATCGGCTTGGTCAAATCAGCTTGTTGGTAGCGAATAAATAATTATCTTCTTTTATGCCTTATACCTCGTATTCTTTACTTCTGGAATATGGTTTGAAAACGTGGCATGAATAGATTGCATTACTGGAGTGGAATAAATCCATGTTGCCTTTTCAAGTGCTTTTCCAGACACAGACATGCTGTGAGTGACATCATGGAAAACCATTTCTTTTTCTCCTTTATATATACCTCTCTTGTAAGGAATTTTTTTCTTCCTGTGCTCTTCTTCTCCCCATCTCTTTCCATCTCTCTCTCTCTCACTCTTCCATCTCTTACTGCTTACTTTCTTTTGTTTTTTCTTTCCCTTGTCTTTCCTTCTTTTTGACTTTTTTTTCTTTTTTTTTACTTCAAAGGCAGGGTAGAAGCAAGGGATCTGGTTAGTTCTCTGTTTAATAGTTGAAAGAGCATGGTTTTGGGTTTTTTAATGCACAAAATTCCTCTCAGTGAGACATGCCACACATTCTGATCTCTCCCCTTCAGGCAGTTACACACTATTAAATATGGGGTTGGAAATGACACGCGTCTGGAAATACAGAAATGAAACAGCTTTCCACTCTCTGCACTGCACTATACAATGAAGGTGTTGTAAATTGTTAATTGAATGGCACAGGCTTCTAGTTTGTTGGGCTTTCTATAAATAGAAATTGTACATTCCAGTGTGTTGCCACTTTTTATTTTCTTCAAACTAACTGAAAAACCTTTCTGTGTTATGTAAAGATTAGCAAAATTTTAAGTTTACATGTTTTTCTTCCCTAAAACATAGCTTGGGCTCTGAAATTTTTTTTCTATTTACCCTCTTTTACCAAACCATCTTGATGGTATTTTTGGACTATCCCTCTTTTAAAAGAGAAGTAAAATCCAAGCAGCCTAAAATGGTACTTGAGATATCCCCTGTACCCTACAACCCAATAAATAGTGAAATATGATTATAGTATTTTAAATAATACAGATATATTACAAATAAACTAATAGTAAAGTACTGCCATACAGAATAGAAAGGCAAGCAGGGTACTGCTTGAGATGAAAAGCTAGGAGATCCTTTGGTTTTCCAAAGTCATTCTGAAGTTTTGGGTTCCTACTCTGAGAAGACAATGCTATCTGTATGTGAATGGCACTAGATGGAGAAGTTTATTATCCCAAGTAGTTCGATGGGTGACACAAAAACTGCACGTGAGAGGCAGCTGGTGAGAAATGATAGGCCATTGAGTCTAAAGACTGCAAGGTAAAAACAAAGTAGGATTTCATTCAGAGTAGGGAGAGGAGTAGTTGATGGAATTAATACCTTAATAATCTGTGATCCCAGAGAATGCTAGCACTTTCTTTACAAAGCTGTCTTTCTCAGTCCAGTGTATTTTCTATTGCAGTGCTTTAGCCCTATGAGTGTGCAACACAGTTTACAGGTATCAGTGAGTAAATGCAAGATTTCTTTGAAATGTGATGAGTTTCAAAACACCTCAACCGATTGATCAAGATAGGTGCCCTTGGAAGCCCGAAGGAATTTTCAGGTTATAATATTTAAAATTCTGCATTTGCTGCTATTGACATGTTTAGCTAGAAAAAGTGAAATTAAGTATAGACCTTTCTGCTAAACAGGAGCAGTGAGTTTATTTTCACCATAAACTCACATAGTTGATATGCTGAATGACAAAAAGTTTAACAATTCAGTATCTGATTATAGAATCAGTGGGGTGATAGGCTTAAGGCAGACAGCAAAAAGCATGACAGAAAGTAATAGAGTCAATTTCATATCCAGCTTCCAAACCATTAAAACTGAACGCTGTTGGCTCATTGTGGAACATTGTCACACAGTAACATGCAAATTTTCTGATTCCTCTTTTGTTGCTTTGACAATACAAAAGCAATTCAAGAAAGATCTAGTTTTGCTGTTGCCAGTGCTGAATGAGGTTTCAACATGCATAGGGATTCCGGGGTGTTTTGAGACTTCTATATTCTTAGGAAAGACAAAAAATAATCTTTGACAGGTTTCTCACATTGTTTAACACATCCTGTGGATAATTTCTTGGAAATACAGTAATTATAAGGGGAAATCAGAGCATGCAGATTCTGAATTGCTTTTGAAAAGGTCTTGGTAATGTCTTGCTTGTGTATTCAGTAAATTGATTGTAGATACTGAAAATGTTAATCTGAGTGCTCTTCCAAAGCTCCTTGATAGAGTGAGAAATACTCCAGGAATTACCCCAGCTGAGAAAGGTGGGAGAACAGAATTCTTCATATGCTTATTTTATTACTTGGTCCTGCTTGATCAGAAGAAGGGTAGGGAGAGAAGAAAGGAAGACTGGGTGTTAAAATACACACAGGTAGGAACCACTTTCTTTTAGGTAAAGATCAAGGGAGAAGCACTAGGACTATTTAGCTGAATCTGGTTAGGTTTACATCTTAAAAGTACGCTGAAAGATGTCGTAGGTCTCATTAAATAGCTTTTCTCATTTGAAATAAGTTGCTCATTTGCAAGAAATATAGGAAAACTTAATATTTTATTACTTCTGCACCTTTTTATATTTACATATCTACTGATGATTACCTATTGCTGAAGATCTTTATTTCATTAACTACTCCATCACAGCACTGGCAGAAATGGCAGAAAAAACACTGCTAAGAAAAAAAGGAGTCCAGGGAGTTATATGTTCTCCTCCTTGCACTTTTAAGTAGGAAGTACTTACAATTTCTGCCAGAATTCTGCCTTAAAAGCATAAAAAAGTTTTCAGAAGTCTAGTTGACTTTATATTAAAAGTTCCCTTTTGTAAGCAACTTGGACATTTGGGGATCAAAGGGTTCTCTTTTTCCTCTTTTTCTTTTCATGTTCCAAAGATATTTGCACTTTTCAGAAATAGTTGTTCCCTTCATCTATCTGAAAACAACACACAGTACTGGATTCAAAACATAGGTTTTTTTCAATTACACACTGAAGTTTCTGCACACAGAATGCCGGTAGTTTTTCCAGAGTGCTATCACAGAGAATCTCTGATAATATTTCCATGCCCTACATGATATTTACACCTTTTTTTATATATGTTTATACAAATTTTTCCTTTTTTTCTTTTATTCTGATGGGTCCTTTGACACACCTATTGGAAATGTTGAGCTGATAGATGAGATTATTTACCTAAGGAATTTTGAAGACCAAGAACATTTGAACAGCAAGACCTTAAGTCACTGAGACAGAACCGATCTGTCTTGTAACTTTATTCAGAATTTCACAATCCTTGCTAAACTGCAAGATAAGTGCCAAAGGCAACAAACCAGCAGGAGCCAACTCAGAATGTGCCAAAGTTCATAGAACAGTTGCTTCAGGCTGAAGTTGGTTGACCCTTAATCACTCGGGGTCATCAGTGGTTCTGCTGCAGGGCCTTACAGAACGTGAGTCCGGTCAGATCTCCTGCTGCTCCTGTCCAGGCTACTGGTAGGGTGGAGTTAAAGCCGGGATACAGGAATTCCAAGGCAGCTTTTCATGTGTGTCTGCCTGTCAGAATGCTTTTTTGGATTACCATCCTTCTGTAACTCATGTGTTTTCTAATTCTAAACTTCCTTAATCTCTTGCAAATGGTGTAGGTGGAGTTAATCACAACACAGGCAAGAGATTGCTTCCAGTTAGCATACCTTGTATGCTTTCAGGACTGTGTTTTGTCATTGATTGATATTAGTGTAAGCACATACTTACACAATTTAAGTTTTAAATCATTTTTTTGTTAAGTCATAGGGATAACAGTGTTGAGAAATGCCCTTTTCCTGTTAAGTCTCCTTTGAGTATTAGTCTTACCTTCAATAACTGCATTGCAGTGAGTATGCTAGACTGCTGCGCAATAATCATGTGAAAGATAGTAGAGAAACAACTGGCATTTCACACTCTAATCTTGCAATGAATTCAGCATGTAAGCATGCCCTGACAGAAAACATGCTTCAGTCTCATGGTCTGTGACAAGATACAGAGTAGTAGCTGCTAATGAATATTAATTAATTTAGCAATGATGCCATTCATGGTATAATAAAATCTTTAATGCATATTTTTACGAGTTCTAGCACACATTTGGACAGTTCACAAATTTTACAAAAATAATCTTTATTACAGTGATAGAATTTTAGAAAAATCTCATTCCTGTAAGATAAAGACATTTGAGTACAGTTCATCAAGCACATAAATTGCATTAAAAATTTTTGAAAATTCTTCCACTGTCTTCAAAAGCTCCAGAATTGTCAGTATTTCTCATAATCTTTCTAAGCAGGAAAACAGCAAAAGAGAGTGGAGGCACAAGGGCATATTGACCCTGGAGCAGCTGTGTGCTGCAGGGGCTGAATGTTTGGGAATCTTCAGGACTGGGTGATCCTCTTTGAGAGAAAACTGGAAGTGAGGAAAAGGAAAGGATAAGAACAGTTCATGTTTCCCTACAAATAAAAAGATGAAATAGTTCATGAAGAAAAAAAGACAAGATATTCTAGATAAAAAATATTCTACGTTCTAATGTTTAGGATTATGCTTCAGAAAAGTACTAATAGTGTAGCATTCATAATTGTGGGAAAAACACAGGATACTGGAATCCTTCCCTCTTTTCCTCATAAGGACCCTCCCCGAATACATGAATAAAGCTATTTCATTAACTGTTCCAAGCGCTTTCTGTACTATACTCTTTTGCTGAGGTATCTGAAAAAGTTTGATATCAGTCAAGATTCCCATGTTCCCAGACTACTTAAAGCATTATTTATATGACACAAATTACCATTTTCCTTCTACTCCCACATCAGTCTGCATGAGGATTCTTGTTTTATACTGGTTACATTCTTTCTGGTGCATGGGTAATTCTTCTGCCCTGTTTATACAGGATCTTGCACAATGAGATTGTGGTCCAAGTCTGTGGCTTTTGAGTGCTTCAGTAATACAAATAATGTTGTCACCACTTAAAATAGGTTTGTGAAGTGTAAGCATGTCTGATCTTGATGAGAACTAAAGCAAAAATACTAGCAGGCTACCAATATCACTATTATTCTTATTTTTTTAAATTGCTGCAAGTGTGCTGTTTGATTTCAGTAAGACTCAAAGGAGTTTTCAGTCTAAAGACCAAGGTAAGACAGTTCACACTAGGAGACAGGCAAAAAAAATCACAGAATAATTAATAAGTAAAACATTTTTAAAATATTTTCTCACTATCTTGTCTTCAGTGGGCTAGGGGCAACATTTGACATGGGAAGGGACACTAATAAGTCTTTGAGGAAATAATAGTTGAATGTCATGATTAACTGTACTTGCTAAACTGGGTATAAAAATTCTATACCAATAGAAAAAGACATGAATAAGGCAGTGGACAAGGCACCTATGAGTATGTTTGTGATCCAGAAAAGAAGGCATACTGTGAGAAAGAAACAAATCAGCGTGGTCACAATCCTTGTCAGAATTAAGACAAGAAACAGAGAATAAAAAAAAAAAAAAAAAAAAAAAAAAAAAAAAAAAAAAAAAAAAAAAAAAAAAAAAAAAAAAAAAAAAAAAAAAAAAAAAAAAAAAAAAAAAAAAAGATACTGATTTGGACAGGAAAAAATATGAAGATGATGACTGATAATTTCCATCTGAAATTGTGGGTGTTGACTATCTCTACAAATGAAGATCAAAATAGTTTTAGACAGAAAATACAAGTAATTATTTATATTTAACACTATGGAAATGGCATAAATAAGTGATATATAAAAGTATGATTAGAGGAACGTATGCACTATGTAAATGTGATATGAAAATTTATATGAAGAATTAAGTAGGAAGTTTAAATGCAAGAATATTTTTGTTGATACAGAATGGACTAAAGAATTTATACTAAAAAAAAAAAAGTCAGCATATAATTTTGTCTAGTTTGAGTTTTTAAAAAAAATTCTCTCTCCTAGCTTTTAAAAGAGTAGATTTTTATCGTTAATCCATGTGAATAAATTATACTTTTATCTTCTTCAGAAACCACATATCATTGTCATCCACTAGCAGATAATCTCTATTATTTACTTGAAAAAAAAGGCATGTTTTCATTTCCTGCTGATTTGTGATCTGACAGTATTATTAGTAAATTTTACCCAAAAAACAACATCAATATCACCTTCCAAAATGAGAAACTGACTCAGCTCTTCCATTAAGTAAATCATCTTCCTGTGTGAATCCACATGGAATATACAACTTGTTCCGTAAAATGCATGGGAAATTCTTTCCTAATTCCTGTTGAATTCTGTGTAGTCATCTGAAGTTCCCACAGAAGCTGTAAAAGCTATTAAATCTCTCCTTACTGTTTTCGCTGAAGTTTTAATAACTATAATCAAACTAGTAATTATGTTGTTATTATGTTTTTGTCTCATGGGCTATGTATGTGCATGTATGAAGTTCCCACTGTTGCAGGAATCAGTGCAGGTCAGCTATGAAGTTCAGCACTGTGAGCTCTGGAGTTTACCAAGCATTTGATTTTCACCACTTCATCAAACAGATCTGCTCTGTCAGTTTCTGGATACACTGGAATTGACTCTCCCTCAGCTAAACAAGACTTTCCCAAATAGTGCAGCTGTCCTTCTATTAGTACATGAGAAAAACTATACCAGCTCTGCCTGTGACTCTCCCAAGTCTTGGCCCAATCAGATGTTCATTAAAACTGTGCTGATCCCATTGTGCTAGCGAGATGTGTTCCTCACCTATAGGCTGAATTCATCCAAATGACAGAGACATTTCATTGTAGGATTCCTACTCCACTGCCTACTTTATTTTGGACTAAAGTAACTTTAAAAGACTTTGGTAGTGTCGTTTATAGGTAATAGGTAAGTTGTTCATTGAAAAGTTTGTATAACACATACAAAACAATTCCATGTAATAGAGTCTTAAATTACTTTGAGATTACTTTCAAGCAGCATAAGGTTGGAAATCAATAAGGTTGGAAAACACATCTCAGATCCAACCATTAACCTAACACTGTCAGTTCCTCCACTAAACCATGTTCCTAAGCACCACATTGACACGCAACACTTCCAGGAACAGTGACTCTACCATTTCCCTGAGCATCCTGTTCCAATGCTTGACAACACTTTCAGTTTTGGAAATTTTTTCCTGATATACAATCTGAACCTTTGCAGGTGCAACTTGAGACTGTTTCCTCCTGTCCCATTGCTTGGAAGAAGAGGCCAACGCCCACCTTGCAACAACCTCATTTCCAGTAGTTGTAGAGAGCAAGAAGGTCCCCCCTGTGCCTCCCTTTCACCAGGCTAAACACTTGCAGCTCCCTAAGCCACTCCTCATGTGCTTTGTCCTCCAGACCCTTCATCAGCTTTGTTGCCCTTCTCTGGTCATGTTCCAGCATCTTAATGTCTTTCTTGAAGTGAGGGGCCCAGAACTAGACACAGCACTTGAGATTTGGCCTCACCAGTGCTGAGTGCAGAGGCAAAATCACTTCCTTGGTCCTGCTGGCCACGGTATTTCTTGTAGTGAGGGGCCCAAAAGTATCACCATACTAAGTCAAATAACAATTTGGTATCATTATGTTAGTAGGCATTTTAAACAGAGGTTCGAGATTCCTTTTAACATGGCTTCTCTAAGTGCTACAAAGGCTAATCAATTGTTTTATAACTCCTTTCTGTAGCTGGCAGTAGGGAAGGGACTTTGTCTTGCCATTGGATTCATGACTTAGGTGATAGAAGGCTTTCTAAGCATGAGGCAACTCAACAGTTTGCTTCTTTCCCCTGTGGGATACAACATGGCACAGGCATGTGATGACCCTTCCTTGAAAGGGTACATTCAGTTGGTTCCCAGGCACCAAAGTGGGTTCTCAAACTTTATTTCAGTAGCAGCTTGTAAAACTGACTGGGCAAGTAAAACATCTGATGAAAGTGAGATTGAATTGACTAAAGAAACATCAATTTCTTTAACATTTGACGTCAGAAAAGATCAGGGAAAAAGATACACTTTAGTGACCTAGGACTTTATTCAGTGTTTGCCCAAGTCAAGGAAGGCTTTCCTTTAACTTCTCTTAAGTTTAATCAACAAAATCACCGTGCTAAAGCTGTAACAGTGTTCAGGGCTTTACATGGGACAATGCTCAGTGATTACTCCTGGAAAAGTTCATTTATCCGTGGGTAATTCAAATTAAGTAAATACTCACAGGTGGAACTGAGGTCAATTTTGTCACTTCAGAACACTTTTATAGCATATCATATCTTTCATTCCTGCTAAGCACTTAGAAATCAGCCCAAAGAATAGTGAGTGCTTTGATAACTCTATGTAGGAATGTGGAAAAGATATCTGAATGAATGGCTTTTAAGTCTTGCCAGCAAAGGCGTAAGAGGATTGATTCATTTGCTACAGGTTGCAATTAGAAGCTCAAGCTTGCAGTAACATTCACTTTCATGGCAAAAGCACAGTTAATTGTTACACTGTTTACTAGAGAAGGTTACATATTGGAAGCATCTTAAGTTTTTAAAACTAATTAAGTTACTGCCTAGGAAACACGATTGGATCCATCCTTCCCTCTTGTCTTTAGAAAGGTGTGATATTTCAGAAGTTTCTCTTGTTCCAATAGGTCCCATTCACAGTAATTTTTCTCCTAGACTATTTAAAGATCAAGATTTGTTCATGAATCAATATGTCTGCAAAATTCTTGCTTTAGTTTTTCAGCAAAATAAGAACTAAAATAAAAGTTCATACTTTATTTCTTCACCTCTAGGCATCAGAACAGAACGATTATCTCTGGGTAGGTAAGGGTTTTCAAACGACAAAAAGACTGGCTGTAATTTCCTCTGAAGCTTTCATGACAAATAGAAATAAGATGAAGACCAGAGAAGACCAGTGATGTTATGAAGACTCTCTTCTGTTTAGCATCTAGTCTCATTATTAAACCAATCTTCAAGAGGACTCTCCAGACACAACTGTTAGAAATACCAATTTATTTTTCTTTCCCTTCATCATGATGTCCTACACAAAATATTCTCTTTTTTTTTTTTTTTCTCCTATGTGGATTAATTAAGTTAATTTACTAAATTAATTTACTGCCAAACACTTATGACCTGCAACCTGAATCTCTCCTGTACATGGTCTCCTGGAGACTACTTATTTGAACTGAATGGTGCATAATTGCCTATACAACATAGAAGCCAGACTAGGTGCTCTGTTTTACTTTGTTTTATTCAATTTCTGTGATATTTCATCCAGGCTCATAAAACTGAAAATCCTCAGGTGGAAAACTGATTTGTCTTAAAACAAGCAAATAAACAAACAAAACCAAAACAACAACAACAACAAAAGAAAATATAACTACATTATTGAAAGCCTTTAAATTTTAGAATACTTGAGTATATTAACTTGCAAAAGAATTAGGAATAAAAGCAAGCAATAATTTACAATACTTTCAGTATAATTTAATTAGTGATGGTCTGAACAGAATCTATCTGTTATCATGCTATCAGAATGTTTTGATTTTCCATAGAAACCAGAGATCTGTAGCTGCAGCAGCTTTTATATAGCTTCAAATGAGAGAACAGAGTTCTGGAAGGTACAGGCTACCCTGAAGTGCACCCTAAAGTAATGAAGTAGTAAAGCTATCTTTTGTGACCTATTTTCCTTAGTCTCATCTTCCTACTAATGTTTTTGTGGCGTTTTCAGTACAGGAGAAAAAAAAAATCACAAAATTTGCTGCAGTATATTTGTTTGTGTATAGAAATTATTTTTGGTTTTCTCTAGAACTAGATAAATGGATGCTTCTAGTGCCAGTATTTCAGGACTGCACTAGGTTAGGAATTTTCAGGTTTCATAACACACGTACCAATCAGGAAAATGGATGCTGAAATACGTGGTATTTTGTGTGATGTTGATTAAGCTGAAAGTTTGGATTATTTAGTCCTGTTCAAATGTAGCTTTGAAGTTATGTGCACTTCTAAATACTGTCACATTCTCACAAACATAAATTGGGTTTGCTCAGACCACTTGGAAACTCATGGAAATTTCTTATTACTACTTACGGCAACACCATCTATTTCTGCTGCCATTATTCCATTATTTGTTTTCTTGATGTCTGTGGAAAGTACTTCAACACAATCTGTCACATCTGCAGCAACTGTAAGGGTATACTTTGAGCCAACATCTTTTTCCTGCTTGGATTTCAAGTTTGAATTTATGCGTCTCTTTGATGCCTTCACAAGAAATGCTTACACTTTGTAGCTCTCAGTACACGCAGCAGGAGCTATTTCAGCTTCCAAAAGTTCCCAATCCTTTGTTATTTTAGGAACTCCCTGAAATCTCACTGATTCTAATTTTCACAGAATTTCATCTTTTCCTCAGACTGAGCAAAGGGCTCCTTTTCTGTGTTCAGCAATGTTTGGCATTATCTCCTCCGCCATTTTTTCTTGCATCTACGAGATGCATCCAAATGCCATTAGGAACTCAGAACAAATTAGGTTTGCCTCATACTAAAAACTAAGAGATAAGCTGGTTTTGAATTAGATACCTTAGCTAAAGATGTCAGTTTTAGTGGCTGGCAGTTTTGAGTGATGTCAGTCCAGCTAGTTTTCAACCCGCCTCACTGTTCTTCTAGCTTATGCTTTCCCAGCTTCCAAATGAGACTGCTTTGGGAGACGGTGTAGAAAGTCTTACGAAACTTAAGATCTATTATATTCTCTGCTTTCTTCTTGTCCACTTAGCCAGTGATTGCATCTTGAAAGGCAAATCAGGTTGGTCAAAGATGATTTGTTCTTAGTAAAATGACGTTGATTTCCCTGATTGCCTTCCTGTCACTCAGGTCTTTGGTAACAGATTCCAAAGTCTGTTGCATGATCTTTCTTTGGACTGAGATGAGCTTACAAGCTTAGAGATCGTTGCCTCTTTGCCTCCTTTGAATACAGATGTAAGTCTTTCCCAGACATTAGGGACACCCCACAGCTGTTGTGATTTTCCATTGATGTCAGTGACCCTGCAATCACATCAGCTATCTCTTTCAGTATGCCTGGGTACTTTTCATTTAGTCTCTCAGGTTAGAATACATTCAGCTGATCTAAATAGGCCCTAACCCGTATGTCAAGCCCAGATGTTAGGGAGTAGGATTTACCTATGAAAAGTGATCAGAATGATCCAAATTTTAACCAGATTAGAAGTACGAAACAATGAAGAAATTAGTATTAAAAAGGCAGACTGAAAAATCTTGATCTAATTTATCTGTATGTTAGCTTATTTCTTTTTCTCACTGTCTTTGGTACTAACTACTAAATGGTCTTTTTTATTTCAGTAACTTCAAGGTGATGAGTACCCTCCATTGCTATCACCACATTTCTTCTTAACACAGGAAAATAAAAATAAGACTTTCATTCTATACTTCTGTCTTGAGCAATTTGCTGCATACACAGACCATTCCTTCCTCACTGAGTTCAGCCTACAAAGAGAGTTTGAAGGTCTACAGTGGGTGGTCAGGGGCACTGTGTTCTCCTATTCTTCCCAATGAAAAACAGGCCCTGGTAGAAGGCTTAGTAGAGTGTTGTTTTTTTGTTTGTTTCCTGGGTGTTTTGTTTTCACTAAGCCATATTCCTGCTTACTTTTCTGCCAAGACACCAAAAAGAAATAGTTTTTTAAAAGAGACATCTATTCTTCTTGTGACTACCCTGCAACTTAAATCTACTTATGAAAGTAGGGATTTAAGTGTGTGGATACAAAATTTCATATATATTTTATTCATGTAATTATTTTCACAAAATCTTTTTCAAATGAAATACAGCTATTTTCACATAAATCTACTCTACCAGTCAGCAGACTATCTGCTTTCAAGAAAACACCTACTCTTTTCATGTGATGAAATTGGATTTGTGGCTCTCTGGAGTTTTTTTGCATCATTCTAATGGTCAGGAATATTTTTAAATGCTTGTGAAAAATTCTTTCTAGAGGAGTTGAGTGTGAACATAAGATTCAGTCAAAAGTTTTTTTGTAGAAAATGTTTCATACTTGTACCTCAACTACAATACAGAATAATTCAAAGACTCCTCAGGGAACGGGCATTGGTACAAAACCCAAAAGTGTACTTGAACTCTTGTGTGCTGTTTCCCTCTGGAAAGTTTTGAAAGCTTAGAAGCTGTGAACTACATTTTTTTAATATGCCACACAAAGTTGGGGAAAGTTGGAGCAGTTTGGGAAGAAACTGTGCTAGTAAGTCATGATCCTGGGGAAATACAGAAAATGCCCAGCACTTCACAGAATTGGACTCACTTAGTACTCTCAGGATCTGCAGTGCATCTGTCTGCAAGTCTAAGTGAGATTTTCATGGGAATAGCGTGGGAACACAGACATTGATGAGATACTTCTTTGCTTAGTGACTGCAGAAACCAAAAACAAAATTCAGAACAAAATAAATAAAGTGATCCTGAAAGAAGAACAATTTTAGAACTTCTGGAAGTGGAAAGATTTTTAAAGGGCAGTCTTCACAGTAAATGTAGCAATTAGTAAAAGTTATGATAGAAATCCTGGCTTTTAATAGTGGGTTATATTACCTTTTATGCCTATTCATATATGCACACACAGGACTGTGTCTTTAACAAGGAAATGGATGCAGCACGGACAGGAAGGCTGCATCAGCTTGATGCCTCACTTCACTGGAGTAATTGGCAAAGTTTCTACTAGGAAGCTCTGTATCAGTAACAACTTCTTTGTTCCATAAGTTAGAAACATATCATCTGTAGAAAACAATCACGTTTGGAACTTAAGTTGGATAAATGAATGGCAGTATTAAATATCTCCAGCTTTTAAGTGCCCCATAAAAAGGGTTTACAAAATAAAGATTTTTAGACAGAGTATGTCCTTCACCAGCTAACATGATAATTATCACACCTATAAAGCTTAGTGATAACTTTCTGAAATGCATTAATTTGACTCTTACTCTCTTATGCACAACCCTGCTACCTTGCAAAGTTAGATGCGCTTTTTTTCCATAATGAAATACCTCTCTGACTCTCCCAAACGTATCACTGTTTCTGCCTGGCATGCTACCCCTCTCCTGTCTCCATCATCTCACAATTAACATCACTATTTTGTGACTCTACAGCTTCCTGAGCAAAGAACAATGTGGTTTTGCAGAAAGTAAGGGTTTCATCATCATAGAATAAATGAAGCTTTTGTACTAATTTATTCTTTTTTGCCTGGAATAAAGCTCAAGTTCAAGAGACTCATGGAGGATCTGCTTTAGATCCTTTCCCACATGGTCCAAGAAGAGTAATATCGCAGTGACTGTATCCACATGAGACTGTGAGCATAAAGATTTGTGCCAAATCTTTGTACATACATACCATGTATTAAAATCTAGTTGCTTGGGTTTTGCTTTTTTATTTACTTACTCTAAACAATTGCAACAGCCTGCTGCGGCTAAAAGCGGAAAGAGTGCCTGCAGCTGGATTACCTGCAGAGATTCCAGAGAGCAAACTCACTCAGGATCTGTATTAGTAAGTGTCAATAGTTGCTGCCTTTACAATAGGTGTCAATAAGTTGCTGCAATGCTTTACACCTGATTTTCTTCTGCAGAACATGAAGAACATAGTGAGGTTTTCTTTGGCCAGCATAAATACCTATGCTTTATATGTAACATTCCAGAAACTCAATTGTTACTGCTGCTAAACTCAGTGAGATCTGAATCCAGGAGAATAACGCTAGTGGAATTCAAAATCATAGATAGCAATCGACCACAGGATTTGAGTGTCAGAAAGGTCACCAGAATCAGAATGATTATTTACATATCTGATGATTTGTTTAGCTAAGCTTTTTTCAGTTAGCTCATGAATATGCAACATTAGTGTTATGATAGATTATGGCACTTGCAGCCATGAGGTGAGCTTCTTCATTTTCATCTCTCCACCCATCAAAATCAGTAAGAGTGACTTGCTTTTCTTGGGATGAAGGGCAAAGGACTCCTTTGTTTTCTTTGAGGTGGCTAGGGAAAGACAGGAATGGTATGATTTTGTTGGGTTTAAATTGCCTTTTCACTCTGCAAGAAGGTGCTCACAGGCATTTAGTAACTTGGAGTCATCATCAAACGTAACAAATTTTAATTTCTATCATCACATGATACTATGAATTCTTTTTTACATGAAATGTGGAGTTATCTAAGGTTGTAAGTTTTATATAAAAGAGGATGAATAAAGACTGAAGTCACTTGGGATTCCTGTCAGCCATATAGACGCATTCCTCAGACTTAAGACTTTAAGGCAAAAATCACATTTGTAGACATTACATGATGTTGAAACAAATGGGAAACATGAGACTCTAATTATCTTTTACTGTTGCCTTGTAGAGTTGCGTGCCTTGTGGTTCCCAAATAGTTTAGTTTTGCCAGTGTTGCAGGGTTTATTGATATGTTTTTTATTGTAAAAGGTTTTATAAGATAAATATTAGCCAAAAAAATTACTTCTGAGCTTGGGAAAAAGCTCTCTGTGTAAATAAACACTAATAGAACAACTGGTGATTGATGAAAAACATGAGTACTCTTGGGGCTGCTCCAGTTCTAGAGGTAGTGTGTCACATCTCAGCTTTGGTGTTAACATTTAAGTTATGTTTTCTTTAGAAAAGAGATACACATGCTTGGGGGAATGGGAGGAAGCACAAGGTTTTTTATCATCAAAAGCTATATAAATGTTCCTTAACATTGAACTAAAATTTAACTGACCACACATTCAAGTACTGTATGTCCATCCCAGTACATAGAGAGCAGTTCCTTTTCTGGTGAACTCCTGGGAAATATCAAAAATAATTTTATTTTACACATTTGCTTTTATCCCAGGTTGAGTCATTATATGGAAATAAGCTAAGGTCTAGCAATTTCTTATTAAAACAAAAAAATCATAATTATTTTTCACAAAATGTGTGACAGTAACTCTTGGGATATTTAGAAACCTGCAGCTGCTGCTGTGAAGACTCTAACATCCCTATAGAGAAAGAACTTAATTCTGTATTATGGCCGGATTCTACTTAATGATATGGACAAGCTGCAGACAAGCTGTTGTCTTATCTGTCATATAAACCAGTTTCATGCAGACCTGACAGATTTCAGAGCACTGGGAGCTTACCCTGATCTGTGGAAAGTCTGTGATAACACCAGACAGAGCACAGGACAGTTATCCTGCATCTTTGTTTTGCACTTCCAATCCAACATGGTTCACACTCTGCCAACTGACTGACAAAGACAGAGAAAATTATCAGACCACCCCAAGTGCAGGCTCTTGGCAACTGTCTCATGGAAGGGGGACTGCCAGCCATCCAGCACTAACTAGAAGGAGTCTCTGTGCATGACCTGAGCGGCATAAAGAAGCTCAAGCAAACAAATATCTAGTCAGAAAACAAAGTGGGAAGTGGCATGCAACTAACTGGAGGAAAACATACGCAGGCAAGCATGTACTTCCACTAGAACTAAATTCATAGTGTTGTCATAACCTTAGCCAGACACATCTGAACGTGACATTAATTTCTTATTTAAAATGAGATAATTGATACAGCTTTACTGTGCAGTGGATTTTAATTGCCTTCTGCTCTACTCTTCAGTAAAATGAAAGGCCACAAAGAAAAAAGACCTTGCTAAATTCTCATTCTAAAGCTGGTCTGTCCTGAAAGTTGATGGTTTTATTTTTAATCTTTCCTCTTCCAGATGGAAAACAAAAAATCAAAATTGTTAAAATTGTGGGGAACTGAAAACTTGCTTAAAAAATTTGCAAGTTTAATAAAATAATGTTTTGTGAATAGATCTGAGTGACAAACTAATCACTCTTGAATTTTCTTCTACGTTATTGCTGTGATTTCAGTTCAGTGCAAGTTTATTCTCTTAATATGATTCATTAGCATGAAGGGCTTTGTTTTCCAAAGCTCAGAATTTACCATTATTTATTCAGTATTTTGTGTAATGGGGATATAACTGAGGAAATTATTGCTTATGGACTGCAGTATTTCCCTAATTTCAAACCATCTGGATGATAATGAATTTTTTTCTTTGTAAAATAACCCAGTTAATTTTTAATTACTACTTATCCAAATTAAGAAAACTGGAGCACACTTTCTAAAATTTTATTTAGAAAAAAATACGAAGTTTGCTCTTGTTTACTGGAATAGAGCTCTCTGTCATTTGGTTCATTAGTCCTTCCTTGGTAGTTATACATTGTGTTGATATTACTTTCTTTCTTTCTTGTTAGAAGTTCAGTAGATAGCCCATATTGAGAGGATTTTAGATTTTTGTTTTGATCAGTTGAGTAGAAAAAAGACAACAGATAAATATTTCAGTCAGTTGTTTCTGGTCTTAAAATCTCTAAAACCTAAATATAACATTATTTTTTATGTTTACAGACTTTAGAGATTGGTCTCTTTTCTGCCCCTAATGCAATATAAAGCCTCTAGTTTTTTAAAATAGGAACATGGATTTGGTCTTGAAGCAAACAATTTCAGTGAAAAAACACAATTCTTACTATCTCTGTTTTGCATGAAACAAGCATCCACTATGGAGAGATTTAGACCATGATTTTTAATTGCAGGAATAAAAGGTGAATAACAGAGAAGCAATTCCAAAAATAACGAAGGAGATTTATAACAGCTTGAGCTCAGCAATTGTGAGTCATCTGTGAAGGATGGATTTTCCCTTTCTAGTCAAATCCTCATATGCTAATCTTTGCCCTGAAGTTTTCCCTTCACACTGGACAGTGGAAGATATTATCTCCATGGGTAAAATTGTAAAGAAATGCTTGCAAAACAAGATGTACTGGATCATTAGCAAGGAAATTTCCCAGAATTTCTATTCAAATACCTAAAAAAAACCTTCTATGATGGAAGGAATTTGTAGAATATCCATCCTTGGTTGAATGTCAGCATTGAAAACTTAATCTTCTGTGATTAAAAAAAAAAAAAAAAAAGGCAGAACTATTATTCTAGATCAAAAAAATTATTTAATGGCTTCAAAATAAAGATGCTATGTCTTTTGTCAAAAATTGAAATACAGAGTCACTTCAATGTGTTTAAGAGATAGTACAGATGTGACTAGATACTTATTTCAGAAATTGTATGATACAAACTCCTCTTTGTCAGTCTTTGCTATCTAGTTTAGCCATTTGCAGACGAGTTCAGTCATAATAGAGCTGTTTATGTTACCTGAGTGCAAGGAAACAAAATGAAAGCTAGTTTACTTTTATTCATAATGGCTTTGTCTTAAGGCTTGGGGTCAGTATACCAATAACGTAGCTTTGCCCTACATTTAAGGGAAAGCAAAGCTATGCTCAGGTCAGACTGGCTGCACCTCAACTTTTTACAGTGGCATACCCTCACCACTGCTCTATCTTTTTGCAGATGTTGCCTCCTGTTTTCCCCACTGCATGGATTTATTCACTATACCTCTTCTAATACAGACAGCTATAGTTCTAATTTTTTATCCCAGATCAGAGATTAAATATGTGGGTTTTGACGTTATAATGGAAGGAACATAATTTGAAGAGTGGGGAGGGATTCTTTCTTTCCTTCTTTTGTAGTGAAAAACTGCTCATGGCCAAAATGAATGTTTGCTGTTTGAAATTGTGAAGTGGGTTGGGTTTGGTGGTTTGAGGGGGGGGGGGTGTTTGCATATTTACTATTCTTTCCCGTTAAAATATTCTTAAAACTTCTGGAAAAAAAAAATAGATATTTTGATTTTGGTCAAACAAAGCTTTTAATTTGTGCAAAAATTTTGAGTTACCAGAACTTTCCACCATTTTCTTTCTCACTGGAAGACAGTTTTTTGACCAAATGTCTAATAAAATTCACAGGAAGTGGCTATTTCACCCAGTATTAGTAGTTAATAATTTCTATCTGCGGAATGTAACTGCAATTTTAAAGAAAAATGTCCAATATACACCCAAATTGTCCAGCACAGCTTCACCAAGGGCAAGTCCAGCCTGCCCAGCCTAGCGGCCTTCTACAGTAGAATGACTACACCAGTGGACCAGGGAAGGGCTACAGATGTCATTTATCTGGACTTCTACAAAGCCTTTGACATGATCGCCCTAAACATCCTTGCCTCTGTATTGGGGAGAGATGAATTTGATGGTTGGACCGTTCAGTGGATAAGGAATTAGTTGGATGTTTGCAACCACAGTGTAGTGGACAATGGGCATCAGTGACAAGTGGTATCCCTCAAGGGTTTATGCTGGGACCAGCACTATTTATTATCTTCATCCATGACACAGGCAATGGGATTAAGTACATCCTAAGCAAGTTTGCAGGTAACTCTGTGGGCGCAGAAAGGAATGAGGCTGCATACACACACAGAAGTTCAATTTCAGGATTTCTCTGCCCATCTTTTTCGGCATTCCCCTTTTATTCATGCTCCCTCATAAACAGCACCTGGTGTTGTCTTTTAGTTAACTGAAATTCCCAGGATTGTTCTAAGCTGGTGTTTTGATCCCACACATTCACCTCACATCGTGTGGTGGCTGTGTTCAGCCATGAGAGAAAACACACGCACTATCATGCACACCATTAAGTGGTTTTTCCACTTTGAGAAACACAACATTTTCTCTGTGAAAAACTTAGCCAAGGTCTGTCCCCTCTTTTGATTCCAACTAACTAAATGCAGGTGCAGAGTGACTCAGCTTGTTCCCACAAACACCAAGCTGTGTGATGCAGTTGACATGCCTGCAGGACAGGATGCCATCCAGAGGGACCTGAACAAGCTTGATAATTGGGTTCATGGGAACCTCATGAGGTTCAGCAAGGCCAAGTGCAAGGTTCTGCACCTGGACTGGGGCAAGCCCTGGTATCAGTATAAGTGGGGGGATGAGCAGATCAAGAGCAGCCCTCATGAGAAGGTCTTGGGAGTGCTGGTGGATGAGAGGTTGGACATTAGCCAACCATATCCTGGGCTTCATCAAAAGAGAACAGGCCAAGGAAGGTGATTCTGCCCCTCTACTCTGCTCTTGTGAGACCCCCACTGGAGCACTGCATCCAGCTCTAGGGTCCGCAGCGCAGGAGAGCCATGGACATGTTGGAGTCCAGGGGAGAATCATGAAGATGATCAGAGGGCTAGAGCACCTCTCCTATGAGGAAAGGCTGTGAAAATCTGAATTTTTCAGCATGGAGATGAGAAGGTTCCAGGGAGACCTCATTGTGGCCTTCCAGTACCTAAAGGAGGCTTATAATAGAGATGTGGACAGACTTTTTAGCAGGGCCTGTTGTGATAGGACAAAGGGCAATAGTTTTAAACTGAAGAAGAAGAGTCAATTTAGATTACATATGAGGAAGAAATTTTTTACAATGAGGATAGTGAAACAATGGAACGGTCTGCCCAGAGAGGTGGTAGATGCCCCAAGCCTGGAAACATTCAAGGTCAAGTTGGACTGGGCGCTGAGCAACCTGATCTAGGTGAAGATGTCCCTGCTCATTGCAGAGGGGCGGAACTAGATGACCTCTGAAGGTCTCTGCTAACCCAAACTATTCTATGATTCTATAATGCTATAGTGTTTTACATGCACTTTATAATCATATTTGAACACATAATATATTAACAGGGAATCAGTTGCAATACAGCAAGGATGCATGCAAAAAATTTCATCCTCACCTTTCAAATGAGATTTTTTGAAGTTAAAAATCCCATTCTCTAACTTGAAAGAAAATGCTTAATATATTTCAGCAACGGTCTGATAGGGATTTCCTCTTGTTTTTTCCTTTTTTAATTCCTTTTCTTTCTTGGTGTTGCTAAGACCACATACTATTAAAAATATAGAGAGGAGTCTGACTTTGGGGGGTGTTTGTTGAAATCTTTAAAAGGCGTGTATTGGCTTTTTTCTAAAACACGTGATCTGATCATGCAAACATTGTTAGTTCTTCAGTTCTGTGAGGAGAGTGAGAAATAATGAAGTTACAGTGAACCCATCTGGTCAAGTAGGAAAATCCAGTTTAGTTGCTCTATTGCCAGAAACATTAAATCACTTCCTGGGAATGCAATTCGTTTGGAACATATGGAACTCATTGGAAGGTCTCCAGTGAATTCAAAACTGTACTGAAGATGAGAGAATTTCTCCTAAGTAACAATCATGTTTTCCCACTGGACAGCATGAAAGCAGCATGTGTAGCTGTATTAACAAAAAGCTAAACAATAGTAGGACTGTCTGAGGTCTTGTTGAACAAGATTTGCCTGTGGTTTACTTTATTTTAAATTTTCAAGAGATGCTATGTCCATTTAGGGGTTTTTTTCTCAGCTTTTGAGAAGCAATAGAATGATCTGACACAACTTTTAGCTCATTTTACATTTTATTTCTGCAGACCTACACTCTGTTTAGAAAACAGACATTTGAAAGCACAATACAAGACATCTTTTTACATTGTGGACCAAGACGCTAGTTTTGGGGATGGGGGGTTTTGTTTTTTGGGTTTTTTTTTAATCAGAGACTTTACATGTCCAATATATTTTAATAAAGTAGGAAGACTTTCAATTTTGCTGTAAACTAAGCAAATCTAAAGCTTTGGCTAAAAATATGATAAACATATGAGTTCTCCTTAAATTGTAAAGAACTAATGTAAAGACTTTCTTGGTTATATACATTATCTTAAGGAAAAAACTGTTATGAGGGATCCTAAATTTATAAATACACCACAGCACTATGTTCTGAGTCAAGGATTTGTGTTACTTGCAGGCTTTACATTGAGAAAAATATTGATATTCTTTGGAAAAAAATATGCTTCCTTTTCTGTTCCCAACAAAATATTTTACTTTCATTAATTTGATGCTATTACAGGGAGTGGGGGTTTTGAGACAATTTCTGTTTTCTTTTTTAATTAAATTCACATGAATCTGAGAAAATATTTGGTTCATGAAAAATACTGTAATTTTTTGTTATGCAGTTGATCGATAAAACCAAATCAGAGAATGCTAATTCTTTCATTTTAAGAGCTCATGGAGCCTAGGGGCAGCACACCAGTGTTGTAGATGAAATCAATAGCCCAGCTGAAGTGACTCTGCACCAAAGCACACAGTGTGCGTAACAAACAGGAGGAGCTGGAAGCCCGAGTGCATCAGGGAAGCAATGACGTAGTCACCATCCCTGAAATGTGGTGGGATGATTCATACAACTACAGTATTGCAATGGATGGTTAGAAGTTCTTCAGAAGGGATAGGCAAGGAAGGAAAGGTGGTGGAGTGTCTTTGTGCACTAGGGGGTGTTTTGACGGTATAGATCTCAAGGATAGTGATGATAAGGCTGAGTGTGTATGGCTAAGAATCAAGGGGAAGCTAACAAAGCAAATATCCTGGTGGGAGTCTGTTACAGGCCACCCAAGATGGATGAAGAGGAAGATGAAGCATTCTATAAGCATCTGGCTCATGCTTCATGATTCCTAGCCCTTGTTGTTGTGGGAGACTTTCACTTGCCATATATCTGATGGAAACTCAATACAGTAGAGAGAAGACAGTCTGGAGTGTGTGTTCCTTACAGCTGATAAGCAAGCCTACTGGGGTAGTGCCCTGCTAAACCTGCTGTTTACAAACAGAGAAGGGCTGGTGACAGATGTGGGGGTTGGAGGCTATGGAGCAGCCACAACATGATGAAGTTTTCAATTGTTGGTGAAGTACGGAAGGGTGTCAGTCAACAAAACCTCCAACTTAGACTCCTGGAGGATAGACTGGCTTTTTCAGGACTTTGTTCAGAGAGTTGTGTGGGAAACAGCCCTTGAAAACAAAGGGGCCCAGGAAAGCTAGGCATTCTTCAAGAAGGAAATCTCAAAGGTGCAGGAGCAGGCCATCCCTATATACTGAAAGACGTGATGGGAAAGAAGACCAGTCTGGCTGAACAGAAAACTTTTAATGGAACTCAGGACAAAAAAGAGAGTTTATGACCTTTGGAAGAAAGGGCAGGTAACTAAGGAAAGAGTACAAGGATGTCATTAGATCACGTAGAGAGAAAATTAGAAAGGTGAAATCTCAGCTATAACTCAATCTGGCCACTGCTTTGAAAGATAATAAAAAGTATTTTTACAAATACATTCACAACAAAAGGAGTGACAAGGAAAATCTCCATTCTTTATCGGATGTGGGGGGGATCATTGTCACCAAGTATGAGGAAAAGGTGGAGGTACCTAATGACTTCTTTACCTGAGTCTTTAACATAAAGACTGGTTATCCTCAGGGCAACAAACCCTCTAAGCAGATAGACAGCCCATGGCTTGGGCAGGCTGGGTTAAAAACTGTCTGGACCTCCAGGCCTATAGAATGGTGGTGAATGGTGCTATATCCAGGTGGTGCTCAGTCACTAGAGGGGGTTCCCCAAGGCTCAGTATTGAGGCCAGTCCTGTTTAACATCTTTATCGATGATGTGGGCAAGGGCATCAAGCGCACACTTGGTTAGTTTGCAGATGAGCTGAGCTCGAGTGTTGATATGCTGGAAGGTAGGAAGGCTCTGCAGGGTGATCTGGACAGGCTGGATCAATGGGCTGAGGCCAACAGTATGAGATTCAACATGGCTGAGTACTGAGTCCTGCAACTGGATCACAACAACTCCATCTACTGCTGCAGGCTGGAGGCAGAGTGGCTAGACAGTGGCCCAGAAGAAAAGGACCTGTAGGTGCTGGTCAACAGCAGTGTGCCCAGGTGGCCAAGAAGGCCAATGGCATCTTGGCCAGTATCAAAAATAGTGTGGCCAGTAGGACCAGGGCAGTGATTGTCCTTCTGCACTCAACACTGGTGAGGCCACATCTCAAGTATTTGTGTCCAGTTCTGAGCCCCTCACTTCAAGAAAAACATGGAGGTGCTGGAACATGGCCAGAGAAAAGCAAGAAAGCTAGGAAAGGGTCTGGAGAATAAGTCATGTGAGGAGTGGCTGAGGGATCTGTGGTTGATTATCCTGGAGAAAAGGAGGTTTAGGGGAGACCACACCACTCTCTATAACTACCTGAAAGGAGGTTGTAGCATGGTGGGGCTCGACCTTGTCTTCCAGGCAACTAGTGGCAGGATCAGAGGCAATGGCTTCAAGCTGCATCAGGGTAGGTTCAAGTTGGAGATCAGGCAGAATTTCTTCTCTGGAAGGATGGTTAAGCATTGTAATGGATTGCCTTGGGTGAGGAAAGTTGGAATCACCATCCCTGGAAATGTTCAAGAAAATATGGGATATGTCTAGTTGACAAGGTGTTGTTTGGTCAAAGGTTGTACTATATATATATATATATATATATATATATATATACACACACTGTATATGTACTATATATACATACTATTTATATATGTTGTACTGTAGTGCTTCTTCATCCTACTTAACAGAAGTAGAAATTTTGTGACTTACACATCTACCCTGAGGCATGATGGTTCTATGTATTTCCGTTTACAGCTTTTTACTTGGGTTAAACCCACTAAATTCTAACAACCTTTAAGACTGCCATCTAACAAATTCCCTAAAATTTACGTTTCTTTGTAAATCGATGTTTTAATAATCATCAATTAGAAATATTGTGTATTTCCAGGAAATAATTTGTTGTGACAAATGACATTATTAACAATATTTAAAATCTGATATACCAATAAGAAAAAAAAATCTACATGTTGATATGAATGATGATGACAGCTGTTTCAGAAGTTTTCTTTCAGGCCAAAGACACTGCAATGACTTGCAGTGCCATTATAAACATGATTAAAGTCCATTTAAGTCTGTCATAAAACCACCAGAAAATTATCTTCTCTACTTGTCATTGTCATATCCCCTGTGAGTTTTGTAACTGCTTTCCCCCAGCTATTCATCTTGGCTTTGCATTTTGGACTTTACAAAGGTTGTCCCCATCAAAATGTTATGTCTTTTCCATGACACAACGTATGACTTCAATGCTTACACTGCTTGTTGCCACATCTTCAGTTGTCTCAATGGTATGCTCTAAGCTTTTCTTTAAGTTTTTTTCTTCTATGAATCTGGCTAACAAAACTCAACACTAAAATGTGACAACAATCTGTTGCCATCTTTTCTTCCTTTTTCCTGACCCAATCATTTGATTTACACTTGCATTCCCTTGTTCTTTCTTGTACTGTTTTCCTTTCCCATTTGCTTGTTTCTCACCTTCTTCTCTTTACAGAGTTCTCTCTTTACAAATTTCCTCCTTGTACAAATGATAATCACAGAATTGGCTGAGTTGGAAGGGACCCACAGGGACCATCAAGTCCAACTCTTTGCTCTGTGCAGAACCATTCCCCATTATTCAAACACTTCTTGAACTCTGGAAGTCCTGTTGCTGTAATCGCTTCCCTGGGAGCCTGTTACAGCACCCAACCACCCTCTGGGTAAAGAACCTTTTTCTAATATCCAACCTAAACCTCCCCTGACACAACTTCAGGCCATTCCCTCGGGTCTTGTCACTGGTCACCACAGAGAAGAGATCAGTGCCTGCCCCTCCTTTTCCCCTCAAGAGGAAGTTGTAATTGCAATGAGGTCTCTCCTCAGTCTCCTCTTTTACAGTCTGAGCAGACTATGAGACTTCAACCACTCCTCATACAGCTTCCCCTCCAGGCCTTTCACCATCTTCATTGCCCTCCTTTGGACACTCTCTAATGGCTTAATCTGGGTTAGATAGCTTAACCACTTAGGTCTCGGTAAGAGGAGAAAGCTATATACTCATTTTCAAAATTTTATCAATCTTTTTAATAAAAATCTATACATGAGACACTTTTTCTTTCCTTGAAGCTGAGAACTTGATTCAACTCTGATTTTATTGCTTCTTTGGCATGTTAATTTTTTTCATTTCATGTAAATTAGTGCCTTTGTTGCATTACTGGAGCAAAATGGTCTTTCTGAACAAATATATGTTTACAAAAGGCAAGGGGAATGTTTTGCAAGCAAGAGGCTATTGTTCTGAAAAATATTAGTCTGATGATATGATATTTTTGAATGTAAAATTCAAACAACAAGTATTTAACCAGTCAGAGTGCAGGTGAAACAGAAAGAATCACAAAAGATATGTGTTAATGTTTATCATCTAAGACGTGTTCTAGCTGAAATTTTGTACAAAAATACCATCCGTGAAATGCTATAATGCACTATTTTATAGAGCAGGACAAATCAAATCCTGAAATTAAATTTCAAAGTCTACTTTGGGAACTCTATAGCAAATCTCAAGCTTGTTGGTTTGTTGTTTCTGTCTATCACTCCCCTCTTTCTTTTACTGTGAATCTGCAGCAAGAAAATCTGCTGAATAAAGGCTAGACTAACATAGTGGAACGTGATGTAAAATTGATACCTCAACTCACATGGCAGTTCTGCATACATTGCATACCCAATCTCATTTCTCACCCAGCCTTTCTTACCTTTATCATAAATACACATTTTAGAATTCTTTTTATATGTGTGCCATAGAAATTCCATTTTATTAATCAATCAATCTATAACCTTTTTTTAGGAAAAATCCACTCAGAAAATTCTTTTACATTTAGAAAGAAAAGCATAATATGCTTTTTTTTTTTAAACCATTGTAAAAAAAAAAATTTCCAAGTCCAGAAAGAATTACAGCTGGTGTGAAAACAATTCAATTACTTGTTGCTGAAAATTTATATAAAAAGTAAGAAACTGGTATATTATAGAGCAACATGTATTTGAACCTAAGTCTTAATTGTATAGAATCAGTGGCAGAACTCCATTTGATTTCTGCAGAAGAGAGATTTGGCACTTTGGTCTCATCTCTAGCCACATGGATTTTGTCTTCACTCCCTCAGAATTATTAAGTAATTTCCCAATGGAATTTTGTGGGCAAGTATTCTGGGATGATTATTTCAAAATGCGATCATAGGAATATCTTCTTAACTCCATCTCCTCCCTTCTCTTCTAGTAGTTTTTAACAGTAATTAGTTTCATAATAGATTACAACACACTCAAATGAGAACTGTAGGTTTCTCTCCAGAGTGCTTAACACAGTGGGCCCTCAGTTCTTTCCAGACCTTCTGGACAGTATAAAATTTACCTTAAGATTTTATAGTGTTTCCCTAATAGTATTGCTTTTTTAATAGCACTATCTTTTTTTTTTTTTTCTTTTTCCTTTCAGGCTATGCCAATTATTTCAGAGAAAGAGAAGGCTGGTGAGTCAATATTTACTCATTTTCTTATTTCCTTGTTGTATTTGGTTTTGGAATACAGTGTTGCTTAACTAAGTGATAAAACACAGGCTTCAACTGTGGGGTTTCTAACTTGTAGGATTACAGATCTGACAAATGTCTGTGTAAAGGTTGTTTCCTGAATAGGGTATTTTTCTGAAAAGTAGTCCATCTTTCTGTGTGATACTAATAGAGATGTTTGAAACTGTCCTACAAAGTATCCGGTTGGATTGCAGCTGCTCCATAAATGTCAGTCTTCCTGTAGTTACTAACTTGTTATTTAACCATCTATTATGATTTACTGGATGTCTCAATTAACAGACATGGATGCAAATGAGTTTTCTCAAGTTAGTGAAATTTGATGACTTACTGTGAACGTTATTGCCTGTCTTTAAATATGGCAGGAAATTCCAGTTACTTGGAGTATTTCACTGGAGATAATAATATTTATTTTGTCTAAGTAATTCCAGAATATTGAAAGCTTGTTTTTCCATTTTTTTCTGTCACATTTGTTCTCTGAACACTATATATACTTTGGTGTTGGTGGAATCCATTAAGATTGCCTGCTAGACACTGTCAAAGGGGTTTGTTCTTATGGTAAACACTAGGGAACGCTCCACTCTTAGCACTATGGTTCTCTGTGGTTTCTTGTTATTTTTTTTTTCATCGATACTTTGCTGCTGACCATTGAATATAGCTTATTGTTATAGTATCCAAGTGCCACCTGGCATTCAGATTTATATCTGATTTTTATTGCATTATCCTGGTTCAGATAATTTCTTTTCTTTTACTTATTAAGGGAGAGGAATAGGTTAAAAGTGTTTTGAGAGAAAAGCCACAGTTCTAATCAGTACTATAAAAGCTATGGAGCTGTCTGCTCAGGATGTTGCTATTTTAGGTGTTGAAGTTCAGAAATAATTCTCAAACTGTGACCCATACTTAATAAGATTTTTCTTTATAGATTTCACAGGTGGCATTATTTGGAGTTTCTTTTTCTGAGGCAGTCCATATTTGGCAACATCTTTTAAATTATGTCCCAGCATGCAAATTGACTATAACTAGCTTTACTATTTGCAGCTAATTTCAAATAAGTTCATCAAGTATAAAATGCAACGTTGAAAGTTTTTGTACATCTTTTGTAATTGCATACCATACAATATTAAAAACTCTCTGAAAGTCTTTGAAAAATCTTCAGGGCATAGACTTGTAATGATCCCAGTTTTAAACTAGAGGAATAGAGCTGCAACAAATATTTGCCATAGTTAATGGTTTGTTAAATTAGAAATAAAACTCAAAGCTCTATGTTTACTTCTGCAGAGTCAAAACTACCTAACATGTCCGTGTTGATGATGGTATAAAATCAATTTTTTTTTGACCTATTCTTTATAACCTGTACATATTCATATGAATCTCTCTCTCCTTTCTTTCTGCTCAGACTTCAGTGTTATGGGGTTTTGTGGACAGCATTATACTTAAAAGTAAAAATATTAGGAGGAACTTCATGCCACATGAAGTCACCTTGCTGACATTTCCATGCACATGAGCACAAGCTCAACTGAGAAAGAGAATGTTGTTGCCTTTTAATCACTTTTGGCTCTTGTTTAACTCTACAGCTCAGGAGCTCACAAGATCATGTTAGGGTTTTTGCAATATTAAGCATACATTAGGGAAATGATTATTAAAATCAGGCCTATTGGTTCCAGGGATAGTAAGTGCTATTTTTGTCAAATGCGATTGGATCTTGATTCAGACATTCAGGTCCCATGCTTTGCAATTTATCTTGCCATCATTTGATCATTACTGCTTACACTTCACCAGATAAATTACACTACAAGAGTCACGAATGAAAATGCTGTAAGTAAGGTGTGAAAGCCTTCAAAAAAGAATATAGCATATCTCCATGTCTGCTGTAAGAGAAAAAAACAAATACTAATGTTGTTATTTACTTGGAAATACCAGCAATCTAACTCATTCTAATTTATATTATTATGAATAAGCTAAAATACATTACAAAATATTACAGGACAAAAAGAAGGAGTTGTTTATGTTATTACTGTCAAGGCTATTAACATAGGAAGTAAAGAGATTAGCATCGTATTAAAATTGGGTTAAAATTAACTCAAAATTTCTAGTCCAACATCTTATCTCATCTTGAGAAATTTTTCTTGTAGGTCCTTCTTTCCTAATTACTACTATTTGCTTCCATCTGCAACTGGAATAATAAATAAAAAAAAGTAGAAAAAGTAGATTCTGGTTTAGAAATTTTATATACAGAAATAAAACCTTGTTTTTCACAAGACTTCCTATTCTATAGACTCCAGAAAATTTGATACTTTCAAGTGCTTTTCCTATAGGCAACCAAACATTTAGATTTGTAAATGGACCAAGCTGCTTAAACAGCCTAGAAATTCACACATTATTGATTATGTTTATAGCAGTTGTTAATCCTTGAAATTAAACATTTTCTTGATTTTATGTATTTTCCAACACACAGTAAATTTTGACATCAAATTCAAACTTTCAGATGAGGTATTTAAAAAAAAAAAAAATCAAAAAAACCAAACACCACACATACTATTTTTAGATTTGGAGCAGAGCCGAACATAATCTGAAAACACTACTGCTTTTGTTAATTAATAACTCAAGAGCTGCATAACCAGTTAATTTTTTAAACAGTGGAAAGTGCAATAAAATCAATTGCAGAGTCCCTTTGGCAAAAATCTATAAATGATCAGTATATTGAGCAGAACATCAGTCATGCCTAAATATGTTCACTATTGCTTTCCACTTGTGTGAATTAGGGCATTGCAAATGATGTACTGTGGCATCAGCTATTTCTGAGTAATGCATTTTTAAGAAGTCTCAATATTGTTGACATTTCTGGCAATGTTGACAAAAATAAATCTTTCAAAATAACATTTTGAGGTAGAAGTTAGGATCAAGCAGTTATGCACTGTTGGGGAAAATGAGGGCTCAAGCCAAGAGGTGACTCAGGATTAGTACTGCTGGCACCTAAATCAAGAATGCAGGCCAGAAACCAGATTCAAAACACTATTTTTTCAGATTCATTTGTTTTTCTTTTAAGTAATTTATGTATTTGCAAGCCTTTACTTACCTTGCTGACTGTTGTGATTTTTATTGTCGTATCCTGTCCACAAACTAAAGAAATTTGAGAGATGGAGTTCATCCTACCTGTCGGTAATGGTTGTGTCTGTGTCAGGGTTAGTGGTGTTGACTTAATTTATAGCCTACAATAATCAGCATCTGAACCTTTGATTCACATGACTATATGTCAGCATCTGTTTTACAGGTGTGAATCACAGGATGAGACTTCATGAATGTTATTGGTTAACTCTCCAGTAATTGTAAAGTCGAGATGGCTCCTAACACAAGTGTTATATTCAGTACAAAGAACCCACTGTGAGCCTCCTAATTCAGGCCTAACTTTTGTTTCTGGAGCAGTGTTCCCAAAACAAAGGTGAAATGATTGTTTGGGTCAATATTAGAATTATTGCTTAAGTCTCTTTGTGTACCTGCTTCATACATTTCCCAATGTATCCTCAAATATTTGTAGGGAATAGTGAACTCTGTAACTCAAAAACATTGCTATAACAGAGCCAGTGGGAAACAGAGTGAATATCCACATCTGGTCACAGACTAGTACAGCTCATTTCTCTTGAGGTGACAAACTATGTGCTATCACATAAACAGGGCAGAAGGTTTAGTCTAGCTCTAAACAAATATTAAATAAATATTAGCACCATTGGTCCATAATGTTCATCATGATAATAAAAAGTTTTTTCCTGTGCATAAAACAACTGTCCTGTTGAGCACACCTTTAGAATAGTTGCTGCTCTAAAAATAATAAAAATATCTTTTAAGTGAGAAGAGCAAGTGAATATGCTTTTGAGTTTTCATGACTCTATCAAAATATTCCCTCCTGCTTTAAAACATACTGTAGAAACAGTGCACAACATCTTTGGGTAAATCTCAGTGTTGTCTCTATCCAGTAGGTTAGAGGGGTCTACTTCGAGTAAAAGTGTCAGGCTTTATTATGTAGGACAACAGATTTGATAGACTGTTCCCCAACTGTGTTTTGATGATCAGCAAGCCAACAAGAGTATAAAATATTAAGCACAGCAGCCTCATTGGATCTCTGGTCAGCATACTGTGTTTGAAAGCTCCCCAGTAGAACTACAATATGAGCCTAGCAGTGAACAAGCCTTTTTTTTTTTTTCATTATTTTTCTGCATCAAATCTAGATTTCTGTTTAAAGATACTAATTAATAAAGTACATGCTCTACTGTCCTTTGGTGTTAATTTTCCTGGTTGTCCTTTCGATTCACAAGGAATACAAATACACAGATGATTAAAGGGACCTTAATGACAGGGTATTTCCTCTCACAGACTTTTAGTGTCAGTGTCAGGCAGCAGAGGACACTTGGTGCTCAGCCCCATGGTGAGATGAGCTGCAGAACAGGAGGTGATGGAGTGATGACAAGGTGGGTCAGGCTTGTCTATGAGAACTCACAGCAAGAGGACATGAAAAATTCAGTAGTGACAGGTTCACTGTCATATAATAAGGCACATAAAAGTGCTTGGCACTGGGTAGAGGTCTTCTATTTTGTTTAATTTAACTACATCTCTAATCAAAAAGGAAAAAAAAATCTCTACAAGATTTTACAAACGTTCTAGACCCAGATAAATTAATTCTTTCTACAAGCAGTATTCACTCGATGCTGTGTTTTCACAAAATCATTGAGGGTTCATCCATATATAACTTATTTTGATCCTAGGGCAAACATTACAAAATTCAATTTGACTGGATATCAATTTCCACATAAACTGGGGAGAAAAACAAGTTAATTGGCACAGTTACCAGTTTTCTGGCTGTGTTACAGTAACTCTAGCCAGCATGCTAGAATAAATTGGGCAAAATGAATTATTAATTTTTCCATTTTACTAGTGTTATATCTGGTTTTGGTAGAACAGTCTTACTAGTGCTTTTGTGAGACCTTAGTGTGAAGTACCAGTTTCTAGTTAGGTAATCTTTCTTTTACTGTCGATGTTGCAACAGTCATAAAATTTGTTTTAGGAGAGTGTTTGCTTTCTAAATAAAAATGTCAGGTGAGGAGTCACATTTCAATCTGTTGTACTGAAAAACAGTTACAGAAGCTCTGCTAGAGCATGCATGGATGGCTGCCATCCATTAACCAATGCTAATAAGTATATGTTAATTCCACTGCCGTTTGTTTCATTACTAGAGAAAATCGTTATGCCAATAGATACAGGATGTTGACCTTTCATGATAAGATTCCCAATGATGTGTAGTTGTTTGGTTTTCTCTGTTTTTTTCTAAATGCAGTAAAATATCTGATGTCAGGATTTTTGGTATTTGATTTTTAGTGGCTTATTAACCACACACTAGCATAGTTGTTCTTCTGAATAAATTACTTCACTTTTCAAAGTCACCCCGTGGTATGCATGTGGATATAAACATAAAAACCTTAAAATGCGCGTAGCCAAAGTCTCACTAATCTTAAGATGATGTGGCCATTTTCTTTAAGTTTGGGAGAAACAGTAAGTCCTGAGACTGCAGCTTTCCTGTGAAAGTCCACTTAAAACCATGCTAAATGCACTGGAAGCAGGATGACCCCTAAAATGCCTCTTGTTGTCTATTTTATATTATTTTCTTGAGTCTTAAGTGAAGAGAACAGTCAGGTAGTGTGAACGTGCTCTGAGGAGAGTCAGTAGTCCAGAAGGCTGTATACCCTTAGAGGAGGACAGAAACATTCCATGTCTGAACAGTAAAGCAGATTTTTTTGTGGAAGGCTAAAACAAATTCCATTAAAAAATTCTATAATAATAAAGTATATCTGAAGTAACATGTACTTGGGAGCTAACAGAACCTATTGTGCATAAAATTTCTTAGCTTCTGCTTTCTTACTCCACCTGCCTTAGTATGGGCCATCAGTATGGATTTGCTTTTATACTTCTTTGAAAGAGCTTCTTAAATCAAAATATGCTGTTATCTTCAAAGACTTTTAATTTTGTTCATTTCTTTAATATAATCTCATTTATTCTGATCTTTAAAATGCTTAGATAAAGAAGCTTGACTGAATTATTTTAGGCCAATTACAAGGACAGGCCATTCTTTTCATGTTGCATTGGTCCACATCATACACTTTAATGCTTTTTTAGCATGATGATTTTGTTAAATGTGGAAAAAATTTTAAATATTTCCTTGACAAATATTCAAATGTAATTTTTTATCTTAGAGGAAACAAGCCGTGCCTTAGTGCCTTATATTCCTGCGCTGAGCAATCAAATTTTGCTGGTTTAGTGTCTTTTCTTAAGTAATAAAATTACCTTATTTAAATCAAGGTATTTATCTGATAGGACTAAAGCTTTATATAAAGCTGAGGAGTTAATACTGCCAGTCATCATGCTAAATCTTTCAGCTGTCCTTTTTCATCCAATCCAATGTGTTTTTAAGGCAATATGTGTTTTCCTAGTTAAGGTGAGTTTACTTTTTTTTTTTAATCACAGAAATTATGTGATTATGAAAAAAAACCACAAGCATTAGCAATGAATTATTTTAAAGATATTTGACATTAATAAATTTCATCACAGATTGATAAGTTGTGAGAATGTGTCTCATAACAGACTTCATTGCCTAGTAGTAAAAAACAGTTAAACAAAGAATAACTTTCTTCAAGGACACCTTTGGAGGTCCTTTCTGCAACCTTCTGTCCAAGCAGACCAACCCTGAGTTCAGACAAGGTTGCTCAGGACTTTGTCCAATCCAGTGTTGGAAACTTCCAAGAATAGAGTGTGTGCAACCTCTTTAGGCTACCTGATCCACCGCTGCTCTGTCTCCATGGAGGAGACAGTTTCCCTTCCATCCAGCCTGCTCCTTTCTGATTTCAGTTTATGCCCATTGTCTCTTGTCATCCTCACGTGCACAATGTGAAGAACCCAGCTTCATCTTCTTGCTACCCTACTGTGAAGTCCTGGGGAGCTACTGGTAGGACCCCAAAAGCCACCTCTGCAGCCTGAACAAATCCTGCAACCTCAGTTCACAGACCAAGTGATCCAGACCCTGACCAGCTGGGTGGCCCTCCCGTGCACTTGTTCCCTTTTATCAATGTTTTTCTTGTATTGTGAGGATCCTGAAACTGGACTCACTATTGCAGCTGTGATCCCAAAAACACTGCCTAGAGAGGGATAATCCCTTCCCTCCATCTCCATCTTTTATTGATACATCACAGGCTGCTGCCAGCTCTCTCTACTGCCAAGGCATGCTGCTGGCTCATGCACAGTTTACTGCTTGCCAAGACCTCGGGGTCTTTTCCATAGAGCTGCTCTCCAGCCAGTTTTTTATTATGTATTTACCCACCCTTCCAGATTATCAAATACCAACTTGCAAACAACAATATTGTGAGAATCATGCTTTTTGTTGTCAAAGCAGAAAATACAGCAGGAGACTTAAGAATTTCTTACTTTCAGCCAAGTCAATTTTGTATTACATTATAAGTAATTATAATGTGCTCAGATTTTAGACCACCACCACCACACATACTGTAAACCTGTCCTTAGTATATTCTGGCTAGTATCATATAATTAATCTTAATCACGTTGTTTTTCAATATAGAGTTAATTATCAGTTACACAGTGATTCAGTAGTATTTATATTATCCAGCCCAAATTGTGGTGTCTTATTAAACTGGACATCAGAAGCATCTAGAAGAGGTAGTCCCTGACCAAAAGTGGCTTTTATATCAAAGCAAACATGATCAAGTTGTTCTTCCTTTCCTTTTTTGGCTATAGCAAGAACTACAGACAATGGTGATAACCAATTAATCAAGTTATTTCTAGGCTAATTTTGTTCAAACTGAGTTCATGGTAAAGACTTGTGTTGATTCTAATGAAATATAAACTGGTTCACTTTGTCCTAATTGATACTGGCATGTAGTCATTAGGCCATGATTTCCTAAGTAGTAATGTGACTGTTGCTTTGGAAATCAGGTGATGCTCTTTCTTTTTCAGTGTCCAGAAATAGAGTCAGCTTCTGAAAAGCTGAGGTGCCTAAAGCCAAATTTTAAAACTGGCTTTTGGCTATATATTTTCATAGTTATTTAGGTACCTGAAGATGAAACACAAGCTCTCTGTGGTGATACCTGCTAATTGTGCACCGATTCCCAGTCAAAGTTACTTTTGGGCAGCAAAATCTGTACATGGCACAAAATTATGATGAGAACTAGTCATTTCTGAAAAATTTAATACACTCTTCTTTACTTCTTTGGGTTCCTAGGCAACATTCAAAACATCTGTAAGATACTGTGCTCCTGTGTTCATATTCAAAAATTGGATTTGAACTGCTATGTTGTTTCAGAGTTGTTGAAGATGAACAAAAAAAAAAAAATTAAACCATGCTTTAGAGAAAAAGCTTAAAGCACTTAAAATCACGTGGCAGGATAACTTTTCTCTTTTTGTATCTGTTAAAACATAAGGGTAGAAACGGTTTCAGTCCCAGATCAGCTGGGGCATGAGCTTTATTGCACAAAGGCAGTAATGGGCTTTTTGTTGCTTACACATTTGAGGTACTTACATGCACACTTACTTAAAACTCCTGTCTTACTAGAATAAAAAGTTGCTTTTCACAAATCCTTAGGGAAAAGAGAAAGGTCTTTGATGATTGATGAGAAGATACAATTATTTACATTCCTCTAAGGACATGGTGAAAACTCAGGTGAGAGACATCTAAAAGCCCACTTTGGCCTAGGCACACCTGGAGAAAAAGTATCTTCCTGATGTGGAACCATCCTGGCAGCACAATGACAGGGCTGTATCGTAACTGCAAAGTCAGAAATTGCTCTGACTGGATTTTTTTTTACCTTGTTAGAGTTGTTTACCTATGATCTGAATGTCTCCTGCTACAGCAAGTGATGTTTGAGAGAATTGCGGTTTCAGCCTATAGTGTGTTCAGCATGAGCAACTAGACATTTTATTGTCTGTAAGCTCAAAGATACCAGCTATACTGACAAAAGGTATTTTTTATTATTTTGGAGATTTTTAAATAACTTGTGGTATCTAATCAAGTTTAGCTATTGTCTCATTCTCTGCACACACTCTTGTAAAATTAGATTGCTTTTGCACATATTAGGAAATGGCAATCAAATCAAATGCTGATTCTCTAGTATATGGTAGATGCCATTTGTCTTTAAAATGCACCAGTGTATGATTCTTATATGCAAAGTCAGTCACTTGCCTCATGCAGTTGCTTTATTACCATTATCAATCTACCTTTGTGTTAATTTTAACAATTAGCAAATTTCCTCTTCATGAATTTTAGGAAAGGATCAGATAACTGCATGAAATTGTTGCTTAATTTATAGGTATTGCAAACAAGGAAATGACTGAAAACCAAGTTTACTGATAGACAAAACTACCAAATGGTTTATAAGCTATAAATCTGCATGGAGTTATTCCTGCAGGTAATCATTCTTACCTCATGAGTTTGAACTAAGGTTGAAAATAGGAGTTTGCTAAACCCCAGTTTAAAATGATTTCTCTGTGTGAATATTCTCTTTAGTTCAATTGGTAGGTTATTAATTTAAATCCCAATCTACTGTGAATTCAATTGTACCTGCTGTATTTTAAACTAAAAAAGAGGAAATATTTGGTAACCAATTTCAGAGTGCTAGCCAGGTACATCATATCTCAGTAGATGCCTATAAGCAGAATCGAAAGGGAAAGGCAAAGAGGAAAATAACCAGGAATTTTAATACATGTTAAAATATAGACTTGAAATTAGAGAAAATCAGTTGAAATATCTATTAAAAGGCAAGAAAAAAATAAATACAGCTTCCTACAGGCGGATGTCTGATTTAATATGTCTTCATACTGTAAGGAAGAAAAAGAAAGACTGAGACTTTTGTCAAGAAATTATCTATCAATTGATTTACAGAGAATATTCTATACAGAACAAAACTCATGTCTACACTAGAAAGATTTTGTTCTTATAATTACTATGGGAGGCTCTCAAAACAGGCATGAAATTCCAGAATTCTCAGGGAATGCCAAGGCCTGTTTTTTTTGGTGGTATGGCTCATACTAACTCTTGGAGCAGAATAACATTTTTTGTGTCAGCACAAGTGTGCCTTTAGCAGAGTTTTATTGCACATTTGTAACTGATTTACCTGCTGTGGTACAAAATTTAAAATATGTATTGAGTTAATGAATTTTATTAAGTATTATCATTGTTGGTGTACTTGTGGCTGGAAAATGATTGGAAAGTTGAAAGAGATTGTATAGTTTTCCTAAAATTTCTTTCACCTTTTTAGAAGAACATCTCATACAAATGCTTTTTATACAGATTGCCCTTAGAACTGAAGTCTGATCCTGTGTTTCAAAACATGGATCCAGCCTAGGATCCAATTTTAGGACCAACTAGTGACAGAAAAATTGATTAATATAACCTTTTCCTCAATAAAATTAAGGACAATCTTACCACTGATTTTTTTAGGACTTGCCCAAATCATAACCCCCAAATACCAAATCAAAACTTGCCCAGCATGTCAAATTGGTAATGCAATATGTCATTATCCAAATATTGAGTTCAGCTTTGATGTGTCAAAAATGGTATTTTGTAGTAAAAATATATTGAATATTCGATTCTAATATGTACACTGAATATATTTTTATTACATGAGTGGTTTTTTTGTGTTGTCAGAGGAGTGGTTTTCCTCCAAGAAACAGTACCAATTATCCATCATCAAATTAAGAATACTATATAACTTATACAGCAACAGCAAAAGTCTTCTACATGTTAGGCAACTTTCTATCAGTAATTAGAAGGATCTTGAAATTTGCAGAAACCAGTCAATGATCAGAATACAATAAGTCAATGCAATTCTTTGGCGTAATAAAGAACAAAAGGTGTGAGCATATCTCATGAGAATATAAAACCACAAACATAACAAAAGAAGATTTTAAAAGCTGTAAAGAGATAGATAGATAGATACATAGATAGATAGATAGGTAGATAATGTTACAGTTGTCATCAAAACTTGGCATAATTTTGCTCTTAATGAGGAAATGGCCATTGGGAAACTAACCAAGAAAGGTTCCAATTCAAGATTTTGCCACATATATATTAACTTTCGCAGTAAATTTCAAAGGCATTTCCGGAGAGACAAGGTATGCCACATTAGGCAAACTACGAGGAATAAGAAACAGACGTCTTTTCATAAAGCAAATCTAGATAAAAATCTTTAGCAAAGTAAATTGCATTTATTTATATTAAAAAAAAAAAAGAGATATGAGCCATACTGCTTTTTTTTTTTTTTCCTCAGTATAATCATTATAGCTTAAGTAAGTTAAGCTAACTCTACCAGTAGAAAGAAACAATTCAACATCTGGAAGATCTTTGCTGCGTCTGTGTTGGCGTTTCATGCTTTTTGGTGCTTTGTTCACCAGTTCCCGAGACTCTGACTTAAACCTCTCCCTTATTTTCTGAAGTGCATTCAAGTTCAGCTAAAGATGTAGTGATCATTTTATTTTCTGAGAGATGTTATTTAGTCTTCCTTACCTGTTTTTCTTTAAAAAAGCAAAATAAACCCTTAAAAATAAAGCAACGTAAAAAAAAAAAAGAAAAAAAAAGAAAAAAAAAAAGGAAAGGAAAAAAAGACAAAATATTTTCGTAGCATGTTGCAGTAAGGACCACTATTTTAACAGATTGAAGCAAGATCAAGAATTGTAATTGTCAGAGAAGTAAATGTGTTGTTATAGTAGACTTCCAGCTGTGTTTAGCAAGTAAAATACTACTTTACTTTAAAATACTGTACCATGCAAAAGCAGTACTGCTTACAATCTGAACTGCAGGCCGAACCCACACAGTGCAGATAACCAGAAGAGAATTGGCTCCTATATTTCCTTCTGGTTGTTTCCTATAGTGCTGCACAATTGCTTACACGTGGTCTTTCCCTCTCCATTTAGAAATCCAGGCAATGGATTTAAAAATATAATGATGAAAAAAACAAACTACTACAAAAAACATACTTGTAAACCTGGGTTTTTCTCTCTTAAAGGAGCTCTGAGTCACACAGATTTATTTCATTTGTATTGTCAGACAAAGGTATAGGCTAAATAACAAGGAAATTTGGAGTGCACATATCCAGCAGCCACTGAGAATAAAAGGGCACCTGTTTCAAGAACACAGTCACACAGCAGCAACTGAACAAGTAAATTAAACAGGACAAGGACTCAGGTACTCCTGGTTCTTTAGTTATTATGCTTCCTGCTGTAGTTTTAAACCATGGTATCTGGCACTTTTATAGAAAAGACCTATGAACACTTGAAAGATATCAAGGACTAGGAACTGTTTGAAGCCAGCAGTGGTAGAAAAATCACCCTTAATGTCATTGAGTGGTCTTGATCAAAAGGATCGAACAGATTAATTCATTCTGACATCCTTTGTCTCCATGTTTAGTCCTTGCTTAGGTGATTCAAATAGGAATTTATGAGCAACTCATCCTCTTGATGGAAAGATCTTTAGACTCTTGCTTCCCAGATAAGGCTTGGGAAGGGCATTACCTCTTGTAATGAATGGAAAATATACCTCAGAGAGATTTTAGCATAAGGATTTGAACCACTGCTTTCACCTACCTCTTCTCTGTGCTTTCACTCCTTCTGACAAACTGTCTTCAAGGTTTTGAACTTTTACTGCAAAGGAGATTTGGAAATTAATTCTTTTGCTTACAGACAAATGGATCTGGTGACTGAACTTTTGCCTTTTAATTGCCTAGCTATCATGCAACAGTAATTAGTTCAGGAGGGAAAAAGGTTAAAAACAGTGAGCCAGAAAATTGTCTGTACTGCTGCTCTGGGGTGCAACTTTCTTTAAATGGCAGGGCAAGGTAATCCCTGGTATAACTGAGGGAAGCGGTGTGGGTGACAGTGCCCTGGCAGGCATTAGCATCTGTCTCACTTTACACTCCCTGTAAAGCAGCTTTTTGTACCACAGATTGCTGTTCCAGCACTCTGCCTCCTCTGGGATAAGCCTGTGAAATGGGCAGAGTTATGCTGAGCCATGCTTAGCACTTGTTGTTCATGTATCAGTACCAAACCGTGATGATTTACTAGTAGTGGTAAGTGGAAGTCACTGCAGCCATAATTATAGCCTGCATACCAAATTATTATCTGCATGAGTGCTCACTCTATCAGCAGCCTACCTACAAGCTGATGAAACCCGAGAAAGCCTTACATGAGTGTGACAAAGAATAAAGAAGCATGGGGGCAGAGCTCCACATTAATTTGGTAGAAAACCAGCCCCCTTTTAACTTCCCAACCTTACCAACACTGAGCAATGTTTTCACACAGCAGGAGTCAGGGTTTGCTTTTATTCCTAATGGACCTTTGAACAGCAGATGTGACTGATAAGAAGCAGCAGATTTCATTGATACAGTCAAGTGACTGTCAAGTGAACTTACAGGCATAATACTTTCCTGAGCCTGCAGCAATTAGACACTTACCCATTCATAAAACAGTCCTTAAAAAGCAAGAAAAGTGTGCTGTGTTCTCTGATTTATGCTGTAAATAGCACAGATTTTGGAGTATACTTTACAATAGTATTAGGATGGTCTCTTTCTTTACAGCCTGTAGTAAGACATATTCTCGTCATTTTACTAAATGACATGATTTGTTAAATATTGGTGTTTACTACTGAATCTTTTTACTTATTGGAGCAAACAACAGTTCTAAATTATACTAGGAATTTGGGTGCACTGCATTTTAATTCATGACATGCTAACAGCCTTCACATTTCATCAACTAAAAGATTAAGTTCCTTGAGCAATAAAAAGCTAATTCGTATTCCCAGACATGAAAAAATATCCCTACGTTAATGTAGAGAACATATGTCAACTGAGCATATGTATCTGTAACTGAAGGATAAAATCATTTCAGAGGAGCACTTATCACCAAACCAAAATTTACAAGCTGACAAAATTTAAATTAAGGGTCATTCCTGAAGAGCATCCAAATAGATTAATGTCAGAAAATCAAAAAGTCATATTTCTGCTCTTCAGTTATGTTAGAAAATAGGTATACCTTTATGATTGGACTGTCTTTGTATCTCTGATATCTGACTATAGTTAACTGATCTTAAAGATCTTAAAGGTACAACACAATGTTTTTCCTTTCCTTCATTGCCTACTCTGAATCTCTTGAGAGAAACGCAGTACCTAACTTGCAGTCCAAAGTCAGTAAATCCCTTCACATGTAACCCTGAGAGGACACACACACTACTCTTTAGCTTAGACTGCAGTGCTTCATGTTGAAAGCAGTACTAATTCATGCAGGAATGTGCCAAAGCTTATACTGATTCATTTTAAATGAGACGTCGTTACATTTCCTATGCACCTTTCTAATTCATACTGTACACTTTGGAACTTTTTTGATTTAATACCAATATGAATTTCATTAAAAATAGGGACTTTGTTCCTAGTTTCAACAATGAGGATTGAGCTGGATTCCAGTCCACTGGCTCTTCAACTCTGTGCTTCTCTCTAAGTCATTCTTTCTACTGCCCTACCCCAAACATCTCCTGAGAGTGTGTCTACTGGCTTTTCCCAAGGAAGACCTTTGTAGTTTCAGGCCTCCAGGTCCAGCACTGACCCCAAATAGCTTGCAGACCTGTGGCCATGAACTGATGTCTTCATTCTAAGAGACAGCTAATTCTTGTAGGGCAACTCAAGTTTTTAAGTGAACTAATGATATTCTTTTCTGTTAGATCACATAGAAAATGCAAAAATAACAAATCCAGCATACTTTTTCTTGCATCACTTTCTTCACTTTTGTGATACATACTTCTGACTTAAGTACAGTCATCTTGAATAGCTTAGGATCTTAGGTCATGTTTTGCCACTTAAATGGGGCACTCTTTCCAGCTGATTTTCCAGAGCATTTTCGTATTCACTAGCACAATCATCAGAAAGCAATGAAATGGTCTGTGATAAACTGAGTTCATCTCTACCATCTTCTGCTAAAGTTTCCTTGACACCTATTCAACAATTCATTTCCTTCATAGTTTCTCTTTGATAAGTTTCCACTCCTTCAAGCCTTTTCCTCATAAATACAAAAGAAATCTAGTTTCCCTGGGGCTATTTGTCATAAACTCTCTACACCGCAAGAGCTGACCAAAAAGCATAGTTAGAGACTGAACCAGAGCCTGGAATGAAAATTCCTTATTCAGTAGCGCCTACAAGGGCTCAGAAGCCACATGCACATTCCTCTGTTAGCATATATAGCAGCTACAGGCTGCAGTTTCTCATAGAGTGTAGGCCTTGTATCCCTTCTCTACCTTTCCTATATTCTTTTAAGGCATTTTTTCATGGTTCTTTCAAAGTGTTCATTTAATGTGTAACCCAGGTACACATGATTAATTATCTCATACTTCATAAGGAATAGCTAACAAATTGCAGAACATGCTGACCTTCAATGGGAATTGAATACTTTCATCACATTCTTACAGTGTCTACACTTCATTTTTCATCTCTTGCAGTTACAGCAGTCACCTGTAGTATGTTTATCCACCTCTAGGAAGTCTACCTACCTGAAATGTTGCGAGAGAGGGATGTGAATCCCTAAAAGTTGTACTAACTGTTTAGCTGGGATCTCAATGTGGATTTGTGTTCAAATGCATGCTGTCAATTTTTAAATGGGATTTATAGCTTGGCTTACAGTTCAGGTAATAATTCCTGGGGTTTATTATGCATGAATCTGCTATGTTTGCAAAATATATATCCTTCTTCATGTATTCAGTGGGCCAGCTTGTGATTAACCTTAGCACAAATAGATTGAAAGTTGTAATTGTCTGAAAGAGAGCTGTGTATTGAAGGTGAGTCACAGTTTGCTTCCCCAACTTTATTTCACTGCCTTCTAAGTTCAGGAATTCAACCATTTGCTGTAAACTGGATCACTGGAGTGATTCACATGAAGTCTATTTTTTACGCTATGTTGTTTTAATGAGCTGGCTTTCAGCAAGCTGTGCAAACATTTGCCTCAGTACCAAATGAGAGAACAGCTTGGTGTAATAAGGGACACAGGCAAAAACACTCTGAAGAAAGAAATTACATATTTCTTGTAACAGTCTTCTGCTGCTAGTGTCTTAGGAAATAAATACCTTAAAGAGGCTGTGCAAGATTTATACAGGTATGGTGAATTTGGCACAGAAAAAGTACTTAAGTACTACAAGACGCAATTCTAACTGGCCTAGAATCAGGACTACATGGCTACACAGGCATTCAGAAGATACTGAAAGAATCCTTGGTATCTAATAGAAACTATGGACTCCCTTCAGAGATTTGAGACTGTTACAGATTGTCTTTTGCAGACTAAGCATCCCCCCCTTCTACTGTTATGTTTGCTGTGCTGGCATGGTCATGTGGTATGTATATGAGCTGCATAGCCATCACCATCTAGACTCCCTTGGTACATGTGACTTTCCTCTGTTCCACTGCCTTTTGTGACACTCCCGTGTCCATTGGATTGGTCCCCTAATCTGTTCTGGCTGACCTGATTTTTCTGGAATCCTTTAGCATTTCTGAAATTATGTCACGTATTCTCAATCAAGCCATGTCTTTACATAGACTGTTGATATATTACCATGCTCTCGTCCTTCTTCTTCTTGCTAAGGGCTACTGTCCCTAACAGAGGTCCCCACCATTAACATCTTCTATTTCCTGCCAGGTATATAAAGATCATGTACCCTCCGTGCAGAGAGTGCTCTGCTGGGGACTGTAAAAGCAATATGTGTTTACTGCAACACTAGACACCATTTCAGAATAAGTCAGCATCTTTTGCCCAACAGGAATCCAGCACATTGACTCTCAGGCAAGGAGAAGCAGAATGGATGTAAGGTCAGCATATCCTTGCTGTTAACGCACAGTTCAGTTCTTTGTTTCAAGCTTCAGCACCAGGCTTATCTGGACTTTTTTGAGCTTCTGTGTTTGGTAGATGCAGTTAGCAGCTGACCTTCCCTTATTCTTCTAAGAGAGCTCCTTTCATGGGGTGGTTCACTGGTAAAATAAATAAAGTAACTGCAAATGTTTGCATGACATTCTCTGTTTTCCACACATTCATTCATGTCTTTTTCACAACAATGTGAAAAAGTCCATTTTTCCATAAAAGGGTGCGGAAACATCTAACCTTCAACAGATTATGAAGTTTTGCAACTGGCATGAAGGTAGATGTGATAAGGGAGCAGGGTGTTTATGGAAGAAATTTAAGAAATCACAATATTTTTAAAAAAATTGAGACAATCTAAACTCCTTTGGTAAAACAGAAAAGATTTCATTTGGGGTATATTATTTGTATTGCCTCCTACAGATAAAAAAACGTATCTACTAAGGATCAAAATATGCAGTAGGTTTTGGTGAGATATATGTTTCATACTTCATAGGTAGGTATGACAGCTATATACAGACCTTGTTTTGATTGATGATCAGTGGTACTTTACTGAAAACATTGTACCAAGAACATGTGCAGATGCATAAGATACATGAAGATCTGCAGCTGAAATTAGAATGGAAAGACTTTTTCTGCAGTCTTCTCATCTCCAAGGCATGGTAAGCTTTAGAAATGGCATCATTCCCCTAGATGAAGACTAATGAAAGGTCTTTAACCTTTGAAGGCCAAAATCCAGAATCTAATGTATTCAATATCTATCAAGAACATATTTAAGAGCTGTTTTGAAAGTTTTTTAATGACACATCATTCTTAATCCTAAATGATAGAATTTATTTTTTAGTAATTTGATTATCCAGATGCTGAAAGCTTACAGTTCTTACATAGACAAGGAGATTTTCAACATCAAATAGCTCGATTATTTAGGTTGCAATGAGGTTAATTAGTGACTAAATCTAATCCTATTAATTGAAACTCAGAGCTGTCATGACTTGGTAGGGACAGGGCTTTTCAAAGTTTGTTTAATATTGAAGGACTTACATTAAAACCTGCTTTTTAAATGCCCTTTTGTCAAGTCTTGAGCTTTTGAACTATATTTCTGTTTTATTCCTGACTTTTATAATCAGTTAGCCAAGCTCAAATTTGTTATCAGTACAGTGACAGCTGCTCACTCTAAATTTCAAAAAAAAGCAGTCTAGAATCACTCTCCTAAGGAAAGTACACCAAGAGTAGAAGAGTATACTTGCGTGTTGTACAAGAGTACATTTTGTGCTACAACTTATGGTGAAAGTTTTCACTGAATGTGAGGAAATATTTTATGTCTACATTCGTAATATTCTCTAGTACTTGACTAAAGGGGAGTAGGTTTGGATTGAAAAAGGCTTAGCAACATCTAAGTTTTTATATCTAAATATGCCATCCTTTTGCACCCTCTTCTAAAGAATGTTTCTCTTTTTTTTTTTTTTTTTTTGTTCCTTATGCACATAAAGTATTGAAGAGCACTACTCACATGAGAAAAAATCTCCTGAATATCCTTCAAATGTAACCTAAAGACACACTCATCCTACCTGCCTTCAGAAAGCTGCCAGTATCAGCAAACAGGGCTGAGCTGATTTAAACCATGAAAAAAAGCATCCAATAATGTTTCACTCGGCCTTTCAGTTATAAGGATTAAGTTTTGATATGATAAATTTATGTCTGAATAGCAGGTCCTTTTTCACAGGGAAAGGGTAGCAGATTATCAAGGAACTACCAAACTTTCTGAGAAATACTGCTGTGTCCTATCAGCCTCCTGGTCCCCAAACTGTCTAGTCCAAGCTCACTATACTTCCACAGCCAGCCTTCAACCAAAGTGTCATAACCTGGACTCTCAGTAAAGATTTTCTATGCACTGCAGTGGGACTCCAGAGAGCAGATATGTCATGGCTAAAATCATATGCAGCAGGAACAGTAAATTTGCAATTTTTTCTGATTAGCTGAGAAGTAAATTAAGTAAAGATATGGAGAAATCTAATTCCCAGAATAGCAAACCAGAGTGTCTCATTAAAACCTCATTTAATAGTGTTGCTAACTTCATGGAGTAAATATAAAACATTAACATCTAATAATAATTTCAGCTGGAGTTTTAGATTTCTTTTGTAAGTATTTAAGGTATGCTGTGTTCATTCAATATTCACAAAGACTTTGTTACGGGTAACAGAATTTATCTTTCAGTTGAGGTGATGACTGCTTTAATCTTCCAGATAATTATGTTTGACACAGTCCTCATAAAGTTTCAACTTGCATCTGTGATACATTAAGCTTACACAAGGCGAAGTGAAATATTAAATTCTTTATCTTTCAAAGATTAGGCATCAGAACTTGTAATCAGTAAGATTTCAGTTCAAATAACATTCCCCAGAAGAAAGACATCCTACAAAAAAGCATGCAATAATTGATAACAAAATCATTGTTTTGCTTTTCTACTTAAAATTTTTTTAAGTCATTAATTGTAACCAATATTCTGGGGGAAAAAAATCAGTTCAGTGCAAGGAAACCAATTCCTTAAAATTCTCTTTATTCAATTCCATCAGAGCAGGGCCTAAAGAAAGTTCTCACCAGCCATGTAGTGGCTGAATTTTAATTGCCAAATGGAGGCAAGCAATTAAAACTACAGTAGATGACGATACAGTTACTGTCTCCTCTCCTTGCCTGTCTCCTTCTTTTCTTGTCTCTGCTTCACAAAGCTGTGTATATCAGTCTCCCTCTTGACTCCAACACAACTTTCTCATTGCGTATTATATTTCATGAGGGACTGACTGTTTTTCACCCTTTCATGAAATGAAAATGGGATCAGTAAAAGCCCATGAGAGACAGGTTGCCTCGTTCATCTTGCAGAGCTGGCAGCAGTTCAGAGCTGTAGTTGCAAAGACTTCCCAGGCTGTACATAAGCCAGGTGAGAAAATATCTTCTGATCTGCTCTTTGCTAATATCCAGCTTTGAAGAACTGCTGTGAAATAGAATTTCTCAGAGGCTTGCCAATGGCTACAACAAAGGGACTTTCAGAAAGAAGAAATATGTCTATAAAAGAGCAAATTCCTGTACCAAATCACTATCAAGTATTATTTAGGTAAAATTTGCTAGAATTTCTCAACATCAGGAAAATAACATATCCTTTCATTCATTTTCCCAAAAACTGGATTTAAAAGGAACACAAAAATAAAGCATCTCAAGGAAGTTATGTCACAGTGAACCACAGGACAAAGGGTTTAAGCACGGCAGATACCCGAAACAGAAACCCGGAGTCTGAGAAAGTTAGGCAGTGTTAAAAATATATCCCTCATCTAACTATGTAAATAAACATTTGCACAAAAATGGAGCAAGAAGTTATCATTCACAAACCACCCAGCAGTGCTTTAATTAATGAAATCATGAAATCTAATGAGGTGTCTGTTCCAATACCTATTCAGAAGTTTACCTACTTTCTACATTCTTTGCCTCCTATGAAAACTCCAGTGTTTCTCCTGTTTTCTCTACCACTGAGGCTGAACCTCAGCAATTCAGGGAGGATTACATCCTGGTTGTCTTCACTGCAACAAACAAGCCAGTAGAGATTGTGTTTCACAGTGCTGCAATGGCAGCAGCAGGGATGAGAAGGGAGGAGGACAGCTCTGCCTCTCTGCATCACTTAATAAACCACATATTACACAGGGCAGTGCTAATGAAGATGATTTACATGAGCCTCTTAAATCTCACTAAATCTCAGGAATGAGCTTTTTCCATCTTTCCCTTGAAGCACTAGGACTTCTTCTCTGGTTTAATATGGCTTGCTGCTCTTTGATCTCTCTGTTCAGGATGATCTCTGTTCTCAGAACTATCTCCCTGCTTGGCCTCTGACATAGATGAGACCAGCTCACATAATACTCCCCACACTCCCATTCTGCTCACTGTTCTGTACACAGACACCAGCCTGCCACCAGTACATTATTTTAAACTCATTGAATCAAATTGGTTCTACTCACAATCATTGTTCATGTTGGCCATTGCAGACAAGTGAAAAAACTTTGTTTCTTTAGCATATCATTGATAATGTGCCATTTTGCATGAGGGATGTCTAAAGAGGCCTGTAATTAAAGAAACTCACCATTTTAGTAAGACCTTAGTATGACCAGGAGAGAGGGACAGAGAGAGCAGGCAAGCGAAAACAGAAGGAAGGAAATATTCTAATTATGAAAGAAGATTGTAGAGAAGAATTTGAACAAGTAGTAACTATAGAGTTGCTTTTAGCAAAGTGTTGGGCTGTTTGGGTTTGTGAGGTTTTTTTTATTTTTTTTGTTTTGTTGGTTTGGGGAATTTTGGGGGGGGGGCAAGGGGGAGGATCTGAATTTTTCTAATACTGCCATGAATTTTATTCTATGAAATTTTATTCATCCTGCCCTAATTCCACTGATGGGACCAGTCAAGTCATAGTATATTACACAGCTGACAAAAAGCTATCTAAGTATGGACCATTTGCCTGTCAGTCAATGTGAAAAAAGGAGAAACGATGTTGTTTATTACTCTTTTTCTGTGGTAAAGTGTAACACATGGCTAATGCTCAAAACTAATTTCAGTTCACAGCTTTTTGCTATCAACTATTCTGTATTAAAGAGAGCTAACTGAGAAAATTCTGTGGCTCAAGTTTGATATTTGGACATGTTTGGACACCCTCTCCACAGATTAATACTTGCATAAACTTCTCTAAGCAGGTGTTTCACATATGGCTAAACAGAATGAAGCTTTAACACTTCCTTTCTCATTTGAATTTTAAACTATGGCACCAACGTTCACTACTGTGTCATTTTTTTCTCTTTAATATACAGTGTTTCAGAAAAGAGGGGGGGCAAGACTTGTGTTTGGTTTTTTTTCTAATAACATAATAGTTTATAACCAGTTATATTAAAAACAAGTTAATATGGAACAACGTGCAACTGAAACTGAAAGCTTATTTTCTTTCATGTTATTCAGTTACTTATTATTTTGTATTTATGGCTGTGATTAGAAATGTTTTCTGCATTTCTGTGTTGGTTTATTTATTATTCTTGGAGCACACAGTGATAGTGAGACAGCAGTTCAGAAACAGCCAGATAAGCTTACACTTTGAAGTGCACAGAACTCCAATTAAGCTATGCGGCTATTTGCAAAGCAGGGCCATAATCACACCATGAAATTTGCTAAATATTGTTAATATTTGAGATCATGTTTAATTTGAAATTCATAAAGGTATAATAGAAGGCTCCTCTACTCAGTTTATGTATACCCATTAGTATGTATTTTTCTTACAACAAAAGGCAATTAAGGTAAATATTTTGACAAGATCTTCTCAGTGGTCCAGCAGAAGTCTTTGGACGTTGAAAAGCTCACAAAAGCAACAACAATTGTTGCAGTCTGCATCATGGACTGCTGCTCTGGTAGGTGGATCCTGTGCATTTTCTCTCTTAAACTTAAACAAGCTTGTTGTTCAAAAGTACAGGTCTGTGCCATGGTACGAGGGTATAAAGCCTGCACAGGGTGCAATAGCAATGTGTACAGAGGCAATGACTGTCATCCAGAGAGAAAAAGACTGTCCCTGGGGCTTCTCCACACCCCTACTACCACAGGAAATCAGAGAGTGCAGGGATGCCAGGCAGTGTACTCTTCCTATCACGGTGGAAACTCAGGCAACTTTCTCTGTTGGTCTACTCTCTCATGGTCTACTATCTCTTCTCCTTACTACATCCATATAGCCCCTAGGCTTTCAAGGGTTAATTCGAGGGTGTTGACATGTCACATGGGCACTTTTCTGAGTGCAAAATATGGTGGGACACATAGGGTTGAGTTGTGCACTTCCACCTCTGCAGAAATCACTCCCCAAACTTCTATTACTTTCTTATGTGCAGCTTCCACTGAGACCAGGATGCAGAGCAGCTCCAGTCTGCAGAGCAGAGCATTGTCCAGTGAAGCAATGCTCCCACTGGCACAAAATACTCTCAAGTCCTTGCCCGCCCTAGCAGGAAGGACTGATAGGAGCAACATGGAGGAGAGCAGTCAGCCATAGGAACCATAAGTCAGATGGTGAAGAAGGGCATAGCTGGGAGAGGAACAGGGAGGAAACTGTGCAAAGCATAATGGAGCAGTCTTTAGAAGGTAGAAGCAAAAAACGGTAGCAAGGAAGAACCTGTACAACAGTTTGGAAAGGAGTAAAAGAAACGGAGAATAGAGGACATCATACACAAATCAACAGACAAATCCAGTCTGTGGGCTGGGAAGAGTCCCAACCTGTTCTACTTTTTTTTTTTCTGTCAAGGACTAATCTTCATTTTTACTTCATTTTATCTGTATCATGCAGAGATATGTGACACAAGAAAGAATCCTAATGTTTTGCTCAGTACCATATAAGTGGGAGGCCAGACCACGGGAAGAGAGAATAGTCCTCCTTGCTATAACCCCTACCCTTCCTGCCAAGTCTGGACTTCTTTAATGCAAGAATTCTCACTCCTAGTGTCAGAAATCAGAAAAAAATAATGTCCTTCTAAAAATTTTATTCTCAATTTGAGATAAAGCAAAAGTTGTAATGGAAGGATTTTTTTATTAAAGTGCCTCTTTGGAAATACCATGGTGTCACACACCCATTTCTTTTTCTTCTATGATGAGAGGGAAAAAATTATGATGACAGAGTGTGGCTGCCATTGCAGGGTCAAATCCTTCTATGTACAGCCTGGTCCCATGGCTGGTTCCTAATGAGGCATGGGGAAAGCTAAGAACTGGAGAGTTGCCCATGGATAGACCAATTGCCCATCTGTTTGCACCCTTACAAAAGGACACCTGTGTGCTAAAAGAATGGAAAGGGCTGTCCAGGGAGGTGGTGACTTCTCCATCCCTGGAGGTATTTAAGAAGAGACTAGATGTGGCACTTAGTCTCATAGTCTAGTAACTGTGGTGGTAGTGGATCAAGAGTTGGACTTGATGATCTCAGAGGTCCTTTCCAACCCAACTGATCCTATGATTCTATGATTCTATGAAACTTCTGAATATTTTTACCTATCTGATTGAAAAACTGATTTTTTTTTTTCCAAACCAAATCCAATTGAATCAAGATGTGGCTTTGTAATATCAAGAATTTTGTTGAGATTTGTCAAGCTTCTAATAAAACTTTTCTGTTTCAACAAGTACATCTTATTTTCCGGTCTTTCCATAGGAATTTCTCTAAATCTTTACAGTCCACTCTGATTGGTGGCTGCTTCTTGTCTAAAGAACAGATATGTATCAGATATCTCAGATACTGCACATGTTGCAGTACTGGAGTTTCTTTTGGAAAGCAGCACATGTCAAATTCAAAATTCAAAGGGCTCCTTTGCTAGCCTGGTCTCCTAGATAGCATTTGGAAACATCTGCTGAGAGATGAAACAATGACACATGCCATGTGCCCAGTAGGCTTTTTTAATTAGACATAAAATTCTGATTCTGAATCATTCATTTGTTTTGTGATACTTACTGAGAGTTATGGCATTGCTTTTTTTGTTTCTGTAACTAGCAGAGAGAAGATTGCACACATCAGATCATACAGACTGCATAAACCACTCAGCAAAGATGGTCTGGATTTGACACACCATTTGTTGCAGCCTGTACAGAAGTCACAGCAAAGCTCAAACTGACATCATGTTTAAAAAACTATGTGTCTCTGACTGGCTATGCATATTTTGGATGCATACATCTTTGCAGACCCAAGGGGCCAAAATCACATAGATGAACCAGAGATAAACATAAGAATTTGTACATTTGTAAACATTCAGAAGGGAAGTCAATGTATTTTCAGCAAGCTTGAAGCGCATGAAGCTTGCACAACTGTTTGTTTACTTCCTGGGAGCTGGACGTTGCCAGAACTAAAAATGACATCACCATTCCTGTCTGTCCTAGTACCTGATGCATTCTGTCTGCTCTTTGACTTGAAGAGGAAAAAGGATCTCCGTTGTTATCTTTGCAGACCAAAGCATGGACAGAACCACCAAAGGACAGAAAACAGATTGGTTTGTCAAAGTTAGGTCCTTCAGCTTGAAATGCTAGAGGAGGGGTAAGGTTCTAGGAAATTACTTCTGCCTTCCGCCCTTGGCTAGTTTGAGAACTGTATGTTTAAGAATGAGCAGCACTTTACAAGTAGTTCCAGCCTTGAGAGGGAGATTGGAGAGGCTCAGCTTTGCTTATGTTACCAAGATATTTCTAAAAATATATCCAAAACAAGAAGTGAGAGAAGTCAGTGGTTGCAGTCCCAAGGCAGGCCAGGCCTGGGGGACAGGAAAGACTCTGCCCTGGGAGCAGCACTGGTGGGGCCAGTCTCAGCTGGTGGGAGCGCTGGCAGGACAGGGAAGGTAGGGTTTGACCCCTATAGGTATTTGCCTCTGGAATTCCACAACAACCGTTCCTGGGCATGCATGCTGCTCCTCATGCATGGACTGGGCAGCCACCTATCTCCCAAGGGTGTATTATCGGTCTCTCCACGAACACCAGCTGCTGCATTCCCCTCTTGTCAGCAACAGACTTCTCTCCTTCAGATTCCCCTCATACTATTTTTAGTTCAGCACGCATCTTTGTCGACTGACCCAGTTTACCTTTAGAGCATAACGATTTATTTGGGTGCGGAATTTTCATTTCAGCCATTAAACAGAAAACTCTGAATAAAATGAAATAATTCTGGAAGGTAGCTAGAGTACTGACTGCACTAAGACTGTGATCACCATCAGTATTATTCAAATATAAAACCTATGTCTGATGGTGGTCATCTGTAAGTTTCCAGACACAGTGAAGCCAAGAGATAGAGCTGCATCATAAATTTTATCCAGATGCTGGTTGGGGTTTAGGATTTTGCTTATTTTTGTATGCACTTTGCTGTAGTATATGTATGCAGCTAATTGAATTGCAGATGTAACCAGTGGAAGGGTGCTTAGGCCATTTCCCAGCTATGGAAAGGTATTTGTTTTCACATTTTCCGGTACATTTAACCTATCCATGGCCCAATAAACATTTTCTGGGATTTAATTGAATTCTTTACATAATCTTACTTAGACTGTCCCTTTATATGTGTTGTAGCATCAGACAAGCAAACTCTCTCAGCAGTCTTCCTCTGCTTTATTACAGTTTATTCCTCTTTGCCCCTTGTCATGTCATTCTAACATTTTCCAGACCATTTTGTTGAACTGGTTGCACCGTTTTAAATATTTTGAGCTGTGACCTGTCTATACATGTAGCATAACACACAGTAACTCTCAAAAAATCCAACCCAGATCAGCAATATATATTTTATTAAGGTGTTTTTTTTTTAATTTTTAAAAGTTGTTTAGCTGCTGAAATGAATAATGGTCTTCATGTTTTTATTTACATCATAGCATAGACTAGGGACATACTTTTGAAGAGGATCTCCCAACACCATTCTTTGGTTCACATCTCCAAGCAGTCTTGGAGCACATGAACTGAATGGCTTTCAGATGAAACTAAGCCAAAAAGATGCACCCTGATAGTGTGCTAGTGACGTCCAACCCAGCTGAGGATTCATTCAGTTCATGAGATGCAGGTAGACCTAATTCAAAGTAACCCTACCTTGAGATGTGTCAAAACATTGGTACCATTTATTTTGCTGTATAAATCCATTTTTTCTGGACCACATTGTTGGTAAGCTACTGGTAGTTAGCTGGTTGGTAAGCTACTGGAAGTTAAAACCCTGTTGAGACTGCCTTCTCCCTCACTGACTTCTGAAATACAGAGGTGCACACTCAGCTCTAGATTAAATTTTTGTTTATTGCATCCTCTTTTAAAAATTAATTTCTGCTCTTCCAACCTGTTCACTAATAGACACAACAGCAGATCTCATCTGAGCAGGGTGTACGTGTTTCAAAACAGATAGATTGTGCTTTGGTCATCATGTCAGTATTTGCTTATGTAAGCCTATATCAGCATTTGCCAATGTAAACATTGCCACTTGCTCTACAAGTCTTGCCAGAATAACAATTAAAAACAACAAACCCCAAAACATACAAACAAGCAAAAAAATCAATAAGAAACCCCCACAACCACACAAGAGTGTGTAATCATATTGGATTTCTCTAGAGAGTTGTCTGCTTCTTTCTCCATCCGGCCTCAAAAAGTAGGAGAGTGTAATGAGGAAAGCAACTGCAAACTATAGCGATCCCTTGCTGGTGTTGGTTTTGTTCTAAGACATACACAGGACATTAATGTTTGCAGATGCTCTATAAAGATAAAAGACAAAGGCCTAGATGGGAAGAAATGATGATCTGCATTAAATAGATGGTGAGCCTATTCTGCCCTCAGTTACACTATGGCAAATCCCATAAATTTCTTTTCATTGTCAAAATGAGATCATGATTTGTCTTGAAGAAAATGAGGATTAGTGAAAATGAAGAGAACTGAGAAGACACAGAAAAAAAGTTACAACAAATAAGAAAGTGAATGAAAAGAAAAACTGTTTTGTTCTAGGAAGGAATTCAAAGGGAGTGGAAATCCACAGGCTGAAACTCACAGTTCTGTAATTTGGTCTCTGTGTGTTATCCTTGTAAGAAGTTAATCAGGTTTAATAATAACATAATAATTCTCAAGAAAATAGTGGTATTTGATGTTAACGGCTGTATTTGCTGTTAAAGAAAAAAAAGAAAAAAAAAAAAAAGAAGGACTTCACCTAGAATAAACATGAAGACAACTTTATTCAACTGTTATTGCTTTCCCTGATAATAAAGGGGATTAGGCTTTTTAGGCTGACATCTCTCATCTCTTCACACGTTACTAGAAATAATATTAGAAGGGCAAGAGAGTTTCAGATACCCCATAGGGAAGCCACTGGACACAGTAAACATTAAAAAACAATTAAAAATATCAAAATAAGCAAGATCAAATGGCTTAATTTACCATGGTTATTCATCTCAGTTACATTCATAAACATTTTTCATATGGGACCTTATCTTTCCGTTCAGCAAAGATATGGAGTTTAGTTCCCTCTTCTTTTTCTTACCTCCCCTTTTCCTCTCATTTCTGTATTTCCATCCTTTCGTCAGTGCACTGTCACAAAATGCTCAATACAGAGAACTCTGAATCAGTCCCTCTTCTGTGGCATAGATAGGTTAATATGCAAAAAGAATATGGTAATGAAATAAAACACCTAAACTCTCAATACTTACAATCATTTCATCTCTTTTTTTATTTCTTACCTTTTTCATGTCAAAACATGAACGATTACCTGAAATATCAGCTAAGCAGGGAAATATTATCCTAATAAATGGGCATGCAAGTATGTGCCTGGTAAGTTATTTGATTAAACAGGAAGCTAGAATCCTATAGATATCCACAAATAAAGCCCCAAATCTAAATGACTGTATCGTTAGCTCATTTGTAAACTGTTCCAGATGTAAGATTTTGGCAGCTTTCCAGTAGGCTGGCTGCAGTCTGAGCTTTCCTGCATCCGCAGTGAGAACTGCAATGCCTGACTCTTCAAGGAAAAGCTCCACAAGGCTGATGACAAATTATATAAAGTAACAACCTGACTGCCTGGCAAAGAGAAATCCAAACAGATACCCGGGCAAAGAATGCCCTTTTTCCTGGGGCTAAGCTACAGCCGTTTGACCTGGATGTCTGATCGATCTGCATTATGCATCACCCGGTGAAAGCCCCTCTGAGAAGATCATTTAGTGATCACATCAGGGACTCCACTGCTAGAGCTTTGGATGTTATCTGGAAAAACACGAGAGACAGACGACTGGCAGGTGAGAAGGACATTACATAAATATATTTTAGTATTCATAAGGGATCATAATCAATAATGGTAGTTAGTAGTATCATTTGCATAATGTAACGATGTCACCTCTAAGTATTTCTCCAGCCTTCTGTTTTGTGTGTCATGTTACTTGGGTGCTATGCCTATTGTGGAACTGTATGTGCTTCTCTAACTAGATGAGATAAACATCAGTTAAAAGAAAAGGAGCAATGAATTTTGGTCCAGTATTTTGGTGCAAACTCCTCATAGTAAAGTGTGCTGAAGCATTTTATTTTGCTGTTAGGTCAGACCCTGTGCTTTACTGCTGTGATGTGCTTCAGTGAGTTGCGTTACAGAGTGTTTTGAGCCAAGGAGTGTGTCAGTTGGAATATCTGGGCTGTGCACTGAGCAATTACTGGTATTTCCTCTGGCAAGGATTTCAGTGCTGTGAGCTCCAAGTGAGTGTCAGATATGCCCGAGCTGGGCTTCTGAGATATAAATTACCAGCCAACTAGAGAGTTGCAGTCCACATTTTTATTTTGACTTGCAAATATTCAAAAACTCTAGTCAGACCATAATAGAGGGCCAGAGAAGAAACCAGTTTAATTCACTTGATATTACACTGCTCTTATTGTCTGTTAGACAAATGCTTCTCTTTCACCCTGCTCAGGTTGTTTCTTTTATTTTGTGGCATTTAGAGGTTTCAAAAAGGGCAGCAGAAATGGACAGTGGGTGTGACTGCCGGAGGGATCACTTCAGTTTGTTTGTATACTTACAGTGGGGGTGGTTTATCACGATGGGCGGGAAGGAGGGAGGAGAAATGTGAATAATGATAAGATCAAGGATGAGATGACCCAGAGGCAGACTGTATGGCTCACTAATGTAAACTGAACTTTTACATCATGTCCTTCACTTATGTTTTGGAGAAATAAGAGTAGCTAAGTGTATAACAGACATTTGGTTGCACACTGATTCCAAAACTAATTACATTGGGTAATGAGGTAGTGAGTGACCATGGCCCATAAAGAAACATAGGAGCAAAAACCTGCTTTGAATTAGACTTATTCATAAAAATCTTGTTCTGCCTATTAGTGACTGGATAAATTCTGTGCCTGTTCCCATAGATAACAAAGGACAGTGAGTTACCTAGCCAGAAGAATTCAGCCTTACCACAGTTTTACAGTAAAACCTCATGGTCATAAGGGATGGAGGCATCACATTTACTTTAGTGGTCAGTAGGTAGTCACAAATATGGCAGTGTTATGAAAGCACTGGTCATTAACCTTTTTCCACAGCAAACTGAACTGGGCATACAGTCCACTTCATCTCTCAAAAGTGCGTTATAAAACTGGACTACTTTTGTAGCTTAATGAGTGCAGGGCATGAAGCAGCAGTCACAACACAGGTCTTGATGTTTGTGCCATTGCTGAAACTCCACTGGAAGGAGCACCAAAAGGAAAGACATTCTGAGTAAAAAGGCATGGATCTATAATCTATAAAATCTATAAAATCTATAAAAAGGGAAGCTGGTGGGGCCAAATCAGCCTTTGTTTAATCTGTGTGCTGCCTCTTCAGAGGGACACTTGTTTACCCTGACATTCGTTTCCATTCCACCTGCTAGGGATGTTTATGTAAATGCTTTGAAGTAAAAATTTAAATTTATCATTAAGCTGGCATTTGCATTAACAGACTCTCAACAGTACCTCTGGCCTATGTCCACATAAGACAACTACTGCCTTCTGTAAAATTATTTTCCTCTCATCAGTTGACACTGGAAAGCATATAAGGACATGTAATTTGTACTTCTCCACGTGACCTACATATGAAAATATGCAGATTTTATCAGGATACAAAGAGGCCTTGATAAATGTATATATTTAACCTTGCATATGATTACCAAATATTTGGGGGCTAAACAACTGCTAATTATATTTCTTGGGACTCTGTCACATTCCTAGAAACGAGGAGTGAACGTGAACCCTTTAGCCTCTTTAGCTGCACTGATAAGGGTCGGCATGTTTTTACTCTACTTGGCAGCTGGTTATGAGCCATCACAGCTTTTATCAATACAAGGCTTAGATGTTAGAGGACCCTTAACAACAGTGACAGTTCCATTTTCCAGGCTGTGCTGGTGATGTAGGCTTTTCAGTCCACTAGTATATTTGGGCTGCTGTCAGTCAGAAAGTCAGAAAATAATCAGGCAATAAGCAGTACAGTATGTAACTAGAGTAGATATCAGGTTGTATTCCAGAAAATACTTCATAATTAACAGAGATTCAGGAAGAGAAACAAAACAGCAAGTTGAGTTGTTGTTCTGTTTGTTCTTTGGAATATCAGCAATTTAAACTGCTGACTACCTAAAAATGGTCAAGAAGGGTCATGACACTGAAATAAGAAATCCTCTTAGATCAGCAATTTGCGTTATCAGGACACGCCTTTTAAAAAGCACATTATTTGCAGAAGAAAGAAGAAAATGTGAAATATGCATTCTTCATCACATATCCAAGAAAAAATAAACAAAAAAATGTTTTGCCTTTAAAACAACCTTCTAGCCTGCACACAGACATAGAAAATCATGCAATATAATTTAATATAATCACCAAACAGGGAGTACTGTCTACCTCCTATGTTGGGAAAATATCATGACAAATGTCTCTTCCACTAGCTAAGAATGGCTGGACAAGAGAAGTCTTTGGGGAGACCTTGTAGCAGTTTTCCACTACCTAAAGGGGGCTTTACAAGAAAGCAGGAGAGGCTTTTTGCAAGGGCATATAGTGATAGGGGGAATGGCCTTAAGCTGAAAGAGAGTAGGTTTAGATTAAATACTGGAAATAAATTCTTTACTTTGTGAGTGATGAGGCACTGGAACATGTTGCCCGGAGAGGTTGTGGACTCCCTGTCCCTGGAGGTGTTCAAGACCAGGTTGGATGGGGCTCTGAGTAACCTGGTCTAGCAGAAGGTGTCCCTGCTCATGGCACAGGAGTTGGAACTAGATGATCTTTAAGGCCCTTTTCAATCCAAACCATTCTATCAGTCTATGATTCTATGATCATGTAATCTTAATGACACAACATAAGAGAATCAATAGTCCTGGACGAAGTGATATCAAAAGTATTTGAGTTGCTATTAAAATTGTATGGAACTAAATGACTGTAGCTAAAAATGCTTTGATTTTGAGCTGGCACAGTAAAGGAATGCAAATGAATATGAATTGCCCTCTTGGATCACCTCTGTGTCCTCTCCAATGCTGGCCACTGTAGAGCAGCATCCTCCTGTTGCTTTTGAACTCTAACACCAGGGCTGAGTTTGGCACAGATGCCTGTGCCATCTCATCTTGTAGCAGAATAGCTTGTGATTCAGCCAGCCGGGGCCAAGGACACTTGTGCTAAATAAGGTATATTATTATAACAAATTATGGTATATTGCTACTGTTGTATAAATTTGGTAAATCGTATAAATATGATATATAATTATAAAATACCTATCCTGAGGAGCAGTCAGTTGCAGCTCAGCACAGTCACATCATGTTCAAACTACTTCTGATGGTAGCACAGGTCATGGTTTTCTGCTCTGTCTTTTCTCCTCTTTCTTAGTTTACATAGACAAAGAAAACCTAGATGCATGTTTATGGTCATATCTGGTGATCTTAAAATGTGGAAAATTAATCACTAAATAAATCACTAAACATTTTCAATTTCTAGGACATCAAAAAGACCCAGTAGAGATGGGAAACAATTTGAGGTAATGGAATGTTCAAAGAATAAGGACAAAGGACAGAATGAAACTTCAGTTGCCAGAGTCCCTAAAAAGGCAACATGAAAATTGGAACTTTTCCGGTTACTAACTTCACAAGAAATAGATATATTTCCTTGGGAATTCCCAGTTTATTCCCCTTACTAATGTTGATGGTCCAACATCCTCAGCTTGGAAGGGAACAACTTTCTGGTTTCTTCAGTGGACAGACTTCCCAGAAGAGACCAGGATTTCATGCACAAGAAGGGCAGCAGTGCAGAATGAGCTTCCACAGAGCACAAAGCATCATTCTTAGCTCTGAATGCAGAGATTCTCAAAATATTGTAGACATTTCTCTTAGCACTTTCACTGTTGTCTGAATTAACATGACCCAGTGTAGCATTTATCTGCATTGTACTAAGACCCATTATGTCCACCTTATGACATGACTTAATATCCTGGCTTTTTCATTATCACCAGCATTTTTTAGAAAACGATCAGCTACTGACTACAACTGATTACTCATATGCCTCTTTTAAATTAAGGGGGTTTTATGTGATGCAAAAGTTAAATTGTCTGAAATAAGACACCAAAAAAAAGGACATGTAGGTAGTCTGAGTTTGGTGAATTACTGCCAGTTATGCTGCAGTGGCTTCGTCATTGCAAGTCTAAGGAAAAACATTACTTAATTGGTATTTTAAAAATAAACTTTCAGCTTTTCTATTTGAAATTGTATTATTTATTTACCTACTTACCATTTATCATTTACAATTATGTAATTTTTTCCTAATTTAAAGTTCACTAAAACTTCCCAATATTTTATTTGCCCTAGAAATAAATTTATTTTGTATCTTTTTAGCCCACTAAAACTAAAGTGGACTTTTGCCACCCTTGTTTTCTTGGTTTCATTTTCTGTTAATTGCCAAAGAAATGCAAAATTACTCATTTGTGAATATCTGATACAGACCATTCTCATTAATTCTACTTTTCTAATACTTAAATCGTTTGGAAAGATTCTATATATCCTTGTAAGATATTGCTAAGGATGTAGAGCCACAGAGAGAACTCTGAGATTACAGAAAAAGTAATTCCATCAAACAATTCATTTTCATTTAGATTCCTTCTAGAAAACTATCAGTCAACTTTTATCCAGTTTTCATGGTTTTAGTACAGGCTGGGTTATTTTTGAGTCTACTTATGGAGAAGTTCTTTGCAGGGCTCTTTGAGTAGACTTTTTATTCTTTAATTTATGATTTTTAGCTAGAATTATACCATTATTTAAATTTTCCTTACTACTGGCCATATCAATTTGCAGGACATGTCTACAATCACTGTGAGAATCTATGACACACTTTCTGCTCTTGCTGATGTCTAATTTGTTCTTCATTATCAACATCCCTGCATTTCCATTGGATTTATAATTGCTGTTTTCTTTTATACTTTGCCTTTAACTCTGATGCCTTAAAACATGCTCGCTTACAGATTGCAAAATCTGTGAGTATATATACTTACTTATTCTTAAACAATTACCAGATACTGCTTATACCAGCATATATATCATCATCTACAGCAAGTAAAAGAACTAAAGAAAGGAATTTTTTATCCTTGGGAATTTTTTTAAGCTCCAAGTTAAGGTGAAGTATTTTGCATGACATTTCAACTGTCCCCAGAATTTATACCCATGTAGAAGAGAAATTACTGCTCTAAGTGTTTGCTTTGTTCTGAGATTGAAGAAAGATTTACAGTGTGCGTAGGTGAAATAAGGTCTTGGAAAATGGATATGTTGCAGAACCCAAGACCACTTGATATAAAGCTTCAGATACATCACTGTTTGGCTATATCAGCATTTTTAGGAAATTACTGACCCCCAATCTGGAGATAATATCCTACAGGTTTAGTGCTTTACTCAGGCTATTATATAAATATTAAAAATAGCCATTTACTATGAGGTAGAGATTGATGAAGTAATGACTTTATACACATTTGTAAATAGACTGTAATTTGTGGAAAAGAAACAGGAAAACGGTATACAACAGTTATTTGATAATAAAAGAAGCTACATAAAGCAAATGTTGCATATCCAATGCAAAATATATTATTTATATATAGAAATAATTTATTTTGGTTGAATGGTTAAATATCTTTATTACATTAAAGTTTCCTCCCTTTGAGAGTGCTCAAGAGCTTTGCTGTTATCTATGTAATTACTAAACAAACTTGTAGTGTAAACATGTTTTTTGAGAAAATATTAGTTTCATTCTTGTGGTTTATAATTCCTCACATCTTTCAAATTCATACATCAAATACAATCAGAAATAATACATTTTTTGCACAGCATATGCTTGTCTAATTTTTAAAAATATTGCCATAACAAATTTCCCATAAGATATATAGAGTATTGTATACCTTTTTCAGCATCAGTGTTTTTCTCTTGGAAGGACTGGAATTCATTTAAGGCAAAGTCCTTCAGTCAAAATGATCATTCAAAATGGCACTTGGAATTAAATGTATCACTAGGGTTTTATTTCATGTTCTGTTTCTTGATTTCTCACTCTCCATATGAAAATATAGAGAAGTGCCAGAAAGATCATTGCTGCCTGTAGCATGAAAACGGTGTTGTTTATTTTAAGCTGCTGGAATGCTTTCTTTCCAATGCTCTCATGTTTCTAATTTGACGTCTGATACCAACAAAGGTTGGAATATTCACAGGGAAAAAAACTTGTGAATACTTTGTCACCTTGTGTATTTGTGATGGGTATTTTCATATGACAGATCTAAATTGCACTGTTGGGGAACTGGGCAATTGGGAAGGTTTTTTTATTACTTTCCCATTTTCCTCCATTAGTGAATTTAAAAAATTTATTCCATGGAGCTCCACAGTCATTTCTGTAATCAGGCTACAACAATGGCACTGTTTTGTCCAACTTTACAATAAAAAGTGCACAGTATACTAAGCATATTATAAAAGTGGTTGCTACAAAATCCTTGTGCATTCTAATTACAGCAGCTGGAGAGGATTATGGAAATACATCCTTTTTTCAGCATTCTGCTTTTTCCACAGTCATTGTAGTCAATGGACTGCAGCAATCAGCCAGCAACCCTACGTCGTGTCCTGTGCCTGAAATTTTAGGAATGTGCTTTAGAGGAATTCAGCCCCTGGATACTTTAGCAATTGGGAATTTTTAGAAATAACTTTGTTGTCTTCTTCGGGACTCCAAAATGATTCTTTAAAACATGGGTCAAGGAGGGAAGGAGCAGACTCAGAGCAGTAGACCCAGAGCAGTCCACAAAACATGTCCAAGAGGAACTGAGCAGTTGTGTCGCTCTGCAAACAGAATGAGCACCCAAACATGAAAAATATCACCTTCCATCAGGCAGCTGGGACAGGAGGGGAAGGAAAAATACAATACACGTGGCAACCACCTGTTAGAAAACAGCCTCATCATTTATACTTTTCAGCATGCGAGACCTGTATGTGGTACATGTTGTCAGATGGGGATTAAAAATGAGTGAGAAAGATGAAAATTATGGTCTTCTCTCTCCAGGCCCAGTTTCATAATTCATTGTTGTGGATATTGTTAAACTCTAGTCTTAAATGCTGGATACCAAAAGATAAGCAGCACTGTGGCTCTGTTAGAAGTCTGTCCTTATGAGAGACAACCAGGAAGCCGCCTCTTCTCCTGCTCTTTGAACGTTCATGTGCACTTCCCAAAAGTGGGGGCTCACAATACCCAGACGTGGCCCCCCAGATTGTATATTCTTTCAGCACTGAGCAGGCATTTTGCACATCTGAAAGACCACTATATATTTGAAACATTCCTAAAAACTGCTGAAAGCACTGAACTGCTTTGCATCTGATTGTTTGGAAGGAGTCTTGCTCGCAAAATATTTCAACTGCTACAGTTCTACTAACATCTGGACATCTTCCTTACGTCAGAGGTGGATGATGAGATCCAGATGCTATGACTTACTGATGTTTTCATTAACTTCTTAGCAGTTTTGTCTTTGTTTTGTTTACCAACTGAAACTTCTTAACTCCAACTCACATATGTGAGTGTTACTGGGGAGATCAGGGAGAAGAGCTGGAAAGGAAGGGGGCAGTCAGAGAAATTAAATTAGTCTTTGGCCTAGATCCAAAATAACTGATTTCTCTTATTACAATGGTCTGTTCCAGGATATGCAGTCTGTGGGAAGGTCAGTCCCAGATGATAGGAAATATTTCGCTGAACTGCTATTTTCAGTAAAAATGAGATAAACTATTTGCTAATTATGTTCTAATTTAAGAGTTAACATGTTAAGCTATGAAGACAACAGGAAATGAGGATGCAAGATAATATTAATGGCAACATCATGAACTTTGCATTTACAACCATGCCTAAACCTAATTGCCATATAGGGAATATTTATTACTCTGAGGGAATATCATTATTGCAGCAGGCACAGGAGAGAGCATAGTTATTGTAGGCTGCACATTAGGAACTAGCTGAATAATTCTTTTAAGGAAGATGTTGGTAATAAACAGAGCAAAAAAAAACAAACAAACTCAAAAACAAAACCAAAAAAACCCATAAAAAATATCCAAGCAGCTGTATAGTATCTCTGTGGCAATAACTTTTTTATATTTGCTAATTTTATGTGATAGAATTGCATTTACAAGAATTTCAACCCATTCCAAAGGCTAGTTCCTTCAGCTTTTTCCCTCTGAAAATAGTGCTGGTGGAACAGCTTTCCTTGTACTGTACCTCCCATTAAGAGGTTGAAGTGGATTTTCAAAAACTGACTAAACTTGCATTTTGCATTTTGTGTAGCTATGCAGTTAATTTGTGAACAAGGGTGATAGAGAAACACCACAGCACATTGATTGATTGACTGATCAATACTCTTATTCGCTAAATGTAGCAGCATCCTTAGCACCGTGAAAGAAATTGATACCAAGAAAGCCCTGTTTTGAAGAGATTATAATCTGTAAAACAACCACTGTCAGTGCTCAGTTGGAGGAGATAAATTCAGAAGCCATATGAGTATATATTATGGTATATATTACCCAAAAAAATGCAGCAGCCACTCAGACCAGCACAGGCAGAGCACTTATCAATCCACTGAGCTTCCTCCTGCAGTGCCATGTTTAGCAGCTTGCAGGGACCCAAAGGAGGCTGGGGTTCTGTGGAGAAATTGGGGAAAGAAAAAATGAGCCAAATTACCTCAGTGCAGGAAGTATCTCCCTGTACTAGAGGTTGCTCATTTGTATCAGTATTTCCAGACTGTGAGAAGGTCAATTAGCAGTACAGTTTATTTTTGGAGTTGTGGATGTGTTTGTCTGATGGTGCACATATCTGTGTTAATCTTATACTGAAGCAGCTAATAAAAATACTAGGAGGGAAACGTTTAGGCAGATTCTACTTCCAAGTGGTAAATTAAACATACAAAAAAGAATGTACAAAATAAATGGATAGCAGGCAGCTAGTCAGTTGGTTGGGCAGCAGAAAAAACCTACAAGAGTAGCACAAGGGGGTAGTAAGACATGAGAAGCAATTTTCAATGTAATATATTAAAAAGCGGTGATCAGTTGTGCAAAGATGTTACAAGGTAAGATCTTTTGACTTCATTCTACTTTGTTCCCCATCTCTCATGTGATCTAATTTTATCTTTGATTTTTCATGTTCTCTTATGTGAAAATAGAATAGAGTCCATCCATGACTGCAGCTCTTGGATTATACTGTAATATAAATTAGAGTGGTTTATATTTTGAAGTTTCTGGCAAATAGGGATGAGAGTTTGGCACATTTCTCAGAGGGAACTTCCGTAACAGAAACTGATTGCTGAGAAGGCAGAAGGACAAAGGAAAATCTGCATTCTGCTTTTCTCTTGTGCTTTCACTTTTTGAGGTCTCTCTTGTATACTGATACCACTTTATCTGTCAGAGAGATAAGCAGAACCAACACAAGATTATTCAGCTTTAGATGAATTCTCTCTTTCTCTCTGTTGATGCCCCAAAGAGCTCTTAGTCTCTATTCTGTTCAAATTTCACAGCATCCTTTCAAAGTTTCTGCCATGTTACTCTTGCTACTTGATGATAAAGTTCTGTTTTGGCAGCCATCCTGCAGTAACAAAGTACTTGCCATCTGAGCTGAAGGAACAACTGGCCTGCCTTGGTGAGCCATGGACAAGAAGGGGTTTGCATGTAACTTTGGCTGTCACTGCCAGTCACAGTGGAAAATCTCAAGGCATTAAACTGGCTCTGGTCTGTAACACTGAGGAAACTGGCCCTTGTGTTGTCTTGTGTATACTTTATATATCATTAAATGTACAAGTTGTTCTTGTTTGCTTTTAATTTATTCATTAATCTGATCTCCAAGGCAGCTATCTGTGAAATATATAAAAGAAAAGAAAGCGTGCCTTCGAAAGGCAAAGTAAGCAGTTTCCTTCCATCCATGATTTGTGTGTAACATGTCTTCTTATCTGCACTTGTGCTTTGCAATGTCATTTGCACATCTTTGCACTCAGTGTTCAGAGTTGAGGGGGACAGAGACAGAACAGTGAAGTGTTCCCAGAAGGCTGGTGCAAAAGAAGCCTGGCCTCAATCTTGTATTAGCTCTCCGTATCTGCTGCTTGTCAAGACATCTCTATTTTGCCTTCAGTCAGGTACACAGCTTCCTTCTGTGTTGTGCTTGCCTTGATATACTAGCTCCTACCATGCCTACTTCTGTTCATCCTGAACACTTTCATTTATAGATAATAAATTAAATCTTCAAGCATGTGAGATGCATCTGCCATGACATTTCTGCTGATAAGTAGTTCAGTAAATATTTCTTTTTGTTTTGTTGAACCTATGCAGAGATGAAATTCAGGGAGCACTGCCATACACAACCATGTACTAAAATGATGAGAAAGCATAAAGTTTTTCTAAACCAAGGAAACCAACTTTCCTGACCAGCCTGATTAAGAGAGGGTTACCCTCAATTAATTTATTAATGAGTGTTCAATAATTTGGGGGGATATAAATTTGAGTGATCTTACTGTAAGAAAGACAGTTCAGATTAAAATGAAAGTTTGGCAGGTTTCAAAATGCTAAGAAATCTTGGATAACAATTTTGAGGACAGTTGCAGAAGTCAAGCAATATGCTTATTTTATCTCCTGCTGCTTTTAACTGATGACACAGGGACAGAATATAATGTATTAGATTTGAAGAAGAAAAACTCTTACATTTTTCCTAATACGAAAAGGTGTTGCCTAAAAATCTCTCATTGTGCAGAACCAAGAGAAACCGGATTGCAATCAGACATTTATGTTGATGAATTTGTTTGTTTTTCTGCTGCAAGAATGTGCTGAATGGACGTATTTGCAATTCCAGCTTTTAATATAGAAGTGCTGACCATACTCTTTTGAACACCACATATTTTAGAAGCCTAAGAATCTAATGAGGCTTACGGAATTGATAAAATCCTGATATTCAATCTTGTGGCCAGATTTGGAGGGGTTTTTCACAGTTGTATCAACAAAGAAAAGGAGGATAATGTTTCCATTGTTTTTTTCAATCTAGTAGATATTAGTATGTACAGTGTATACATAAATAGATGTATGTATGACTCTTGTTATGTTGATTAGTCTTTTGGACTTCTACAAGAGAGCGAAGTGAATAAGATGAATTCTTAAGCAAAAATAACCCTGTTGTCAGAACTGTTTAGGTTCTCTACTAGTGCTTCTTCCTTGCCTTTAGGTCTAATTTGGGGGCCAGTCCAGAGTTCCCTGAGTTGCTGGTCAATTGTGAGTTCATCTTTTTGCATCTCAGATTGTATAGAATAGCCACACTTCCCTTTCTAAGGCCAAAAAGAATATTATGATCAACATAACCTTCTACATTATAAATCCCATGAAATCTCATAAAGTAATATGCACATATTTGAGAAATCTATGTATTTTGTTTTGAAATTAAGAGTTCAGATATCTATTTCCTGAATTTTCATACTCTAGTAATAACTTCTGTAATTTGATTTTGAGTCTTTTGTTCATTGGAAGATGAAATTATCTGTGGTCTGTTAGGACCCTCAAGCAAGCACTCAGATACTTCAAACGGGAGGGAAAATGACTGCACAAATATTTATCACTGGCATCAGCACAAGAATTATAGAAACACAGATTCCTTGGCTTATTTCCTAGCCACGGCAGCTTTAAAGAGAACTTAAAGCCACTTTTCAGTTTGGGTCTGTTCTTTGAAAGTACTTGATAAAATCCATTCCATTTCTTATGGGCGTATGTTGTCATCCGTAGGCTTTAAGGGTTTGGCCTGCAACCTTACATAGTAAAATATTACATATGTCCACTTTGTATCATTTCAAAAGAAACCTCCCTCTGTACCTCTTAGAAGTATCATAGTGCAGTGAGGAATATGTGCGGTTATGTTCCATGTCATTTTAACCTTACTAAAGCTGACCAGTGTATATCTATGGTATAATCATCTGGAGATTTTTTTCTTCAGCTGGCTATGAAGAGTTGAAACAGTGGGCACTCAGTGAAAGTGAAAAAAATTAGATAATAAATTCAAAAAGAAATATCTCAATTTGTTGATCGAAGAGTAGATATGGCTAACTTGAACTTAACTTTAAAAGTTTTGTAAGTATCTTGTAATAGGCTATTGGATGTGAAACAATAAAATTAAATTATCTCAATAGAAATACTTTTTAATTTCAGACAATTTAAATAGCTTATGTCTTCCTACGAGCAAGAAATTTTGCTGATGTGAAAGCAACAATAACTTTACTTAGGAAAGAATGTAGTCCAACAGAAGAATATGAGCAAATTGAAGATAGGTATTTTGATGAGATTTCAAAGATCAATAAAAAGTCCACACTTCTCAATCTTTCCAACTACCATGAGAAGTAGAAATAATTCAGCAAACCTTAGTAGAAATGCTTGTAACTTGTAAACTTACACTTTACTGCCATTGCAGCGTTTATGAGTGACCATAAAACCTAATTCCTTTCCCAGTATCCCACTATCTGAATTCCTATATTGTTCAGTCATCCACCAGATCTATGTGTTTAAGAACAGAAATGACAAACTCATCCTTTTTTTTTTTTTGTCAGACTGCAAAAAGCAAAAGCAATAGTTAAGAAACTTGTTTTACTTCTTTGATGAGTCCATATCTTTCATCCATGTTTTAATTAGTACTATTTATAATACTTTTGCTCATAAGACACCTTATATTGTAATGTCACTGGGGTTAGCATCTTCAGACAGCCCATTTGAAAGCTGAAACCAGTAGTTTCTAATCCCTGAGCCCACCACTGCTTTTAATAAGTTCTAGTCAAGCTGTTAGGAATTAAAGGTCATTACAGCTTTGTGTATATTTGGGCTATTTGGCAAAATTAGCTTGCCATGGTGGCCTGATGGGCAGTGATGAGCACATCTGGTTCGATTTCTTTGGAGCTACCACAGCAAGATGTAATTTCAAACATGAGGTTTCAGTATCTACCACCTGGGGAAATCTTCACAGGGATTTAACTCTTCTCTGCCCACTTTAAGGTCATTAACTCTGGTTCTTCCTTTGTCTTCAGTGTATTCCATCACTACAGTGTTCTGCCAGGGGCCAGCTCACAATATTAAGTACAGAATTGTTCATGATAAGGATGGACAACACCATATGTTCATGCAAAGCCTGGAACAGGTGCTGAGCACAATCTAACATATTTACATCTCTCCATACAGTGCTGTAGATGAAGTTTTGCTAGAGGACAGAGGGTTCATAGCAATGAGAAACCTTATACTTTTCTCTGCATATGTTATAATGCTTAATGTGTTGTAAGAAAGAGATAGGAATTAGAAAATTATGAAAATTCATCTTTAAAAAGTAAGAGTATTTAAACAAATTATCTAAATAAAAACATCAGAAACAATGATTGTTATATATTTTAAAGACAGTTCAGTAAAAATGCCAACTCCAGTACCACAAAAGGCATAGCAAAAAAACCTTCACAGACTACTATAGTACAGTTTTGTAGTGCTTGAAAATACATGGAATTACCTGTATTACAAACTGGTGTCAAGTAAAAAATACTATTGAAATCTACTGTTCTGTACATCTTATACTTCTTTATTACTTTGTTGTTATTTGTTTTCTGGCCATAGCTCTTCAAATTAAAGTGACTTGAATGGAAATGAGGAGCAGCACAAATGTTTGGTTACACGTAGGAGTAAACAAGAATGTCTATTGACATTTTCCTGTATTCTCAAAAAAGATAAGGTTAGAATGCACAGCTGCCTTTTTTACCATTAACACTTACTGGAAAGCATGAGAAATAATAAAATATTATTCAGAAGTGTATGAAGAAAATGTAAAAAACAGGAATAGTTTTATGGGGCCAAAATTAATTTATAGCAGTTCTTGAAATCAGACTGCATTTTGTACACAGAAAGTGTGTGTGGGGCTTATCCTCTGTTTCAATTATTTCTAATTCACCATGAGAGTTGGGGAGCGGGAATATCTTCCCCTATACATTTAGCAACACAGCTAAAGTGTGTTGCTGGTGTATAACGAAATTAAACACAAGACCATAATAAGCACTTGGTCTTGAAGCAGAAAGAAAGTAGGGTCACCATCACTCTTACAGAAAATCCCATAAAACTGTATTTGACTTCAGGTTGTTAATTACCATCAACCACCTGACTCCGGGGATGTGGCAACAAAATGGTGTTTTTAGCTGAAAAGTGGTTTTTTTTTGAAGAAAGCTAGAACAGAAAACTGATAACTCATAGAAAAATAGGACATGGAGAATAAATTCCTACACTGAGACTGCATCTCATCTGACTGAGACATATTCCCCCATTGCCTAGCACTTTTCAACAAGTTTCTTGTGAAGCATTTTCAACCTCTCCAAAATATTACAGTCTCAGAGGAATTTGTGTTTGTCATTCTGAAAACACTGCTTCTGACCAGTACAAATAAATCAGTGTACCAGAACTAACTTATAATGAGAAAAAAAAAATCACACTTTCCCCCTTCCTTGATATTTAATTTGTTTAGATGAATTTGTTCTACTTAAAAAGTCTAATACATGACATGAAAGTACTTATTTTATGGATGCAGGATAAGCTGTGTTTGGAACTGGTGAGTCTGAGTAAGCAGGAAATAAATAAACCAGCCTTTTCATTAGCAAGACAAAGTTTCAATTATATTTGAATTTTCTTCAGCCTTAAGAAATTCTTACCATAATTCACAGCTTGACTGAGGCTGGGAGGTTCAAATGAACCAATATATTGTGCTGGATATTGCAGAGAAGTCCTATTCCAAAATATTTTTTCCTTTTCTCACAGTCTCGGTCCAGAGCATGTTATGCCCCCTACTGTGGCTGAACTGGCCTTCTCATCAAAGAGAGCATCATTAGTTTTAATGGAGTTACAACAAATATTCAGTAGCAAAGTGAGAATAACACTAGAAGAGACCCACAATACATAAGCAAGTTTTCCTTTTCTCTTGTTCAGAATCAATGCAGAAAGTCCCTTCTGTTGGAAGCTCACGTATACTTCTGCTGCCACTCCAGTACCCTATATATGTACACAGAAATAACAATTTTGAAATGCAGCTGTCCAAGGAATGGCAAAGAAGAAAAATCTGCACATCTAGCAGTTTTGGCCTTCTAAAGCTAACATTAAGACCATCCTTTCCAGAAAAGTGTAATTGCAAACTCCAAGTTGCTCACGTAGGACAGCAGGATCCTTCTTAATGTTTTCCCTGCAGCATGCATGTGTAGTGGTGCCATCCCATAAAAATTCCCCTGGCTCAGTCAGCTCCTGGTGGAGGTGTGCAGGACTACAGCAACCACGCTAGAGAGCTCACCATCTCACAGAAGGGTAGAGGAAATTTTGTAATTCTTATCTATAACGCCATCCTTTAGTAACTGTCAGTTACACAAATTAATTCAGACGCATTTTTTATGAGAGTTATGTATTTGTGTGCATGATGGTAAAATGATTCAAACTTTATTTTCACTCTCTTAACAGTACCCTGGTAATACTCTGCTCCTTTACAAATAGAAATGAAGCTCCGTGCAGCTTTCGAAACCATCCTTCTCTTTGCTCAAGGTGAGGAGGAGCATTGTACCATAGTGGTGGCAGTGACTGGAGGCATGCTGCTAACCACAGCTTTTTAGGCAGAGTAGCTCCTTTTAAGAAGCAAATAAAACTGCTGAACCTTTGCAGCTTGTCACAGATGCGCTCAGCTGGCAGCAAGTATCCTCAGGCTTACCTTATTCCTCTCCCTGTGGGGCCAGGCTAATGAAACTCTGATTTCTTTGCCTACAAGCAGGCAAGCATGAAGGCAGGAAGGCAAGGTTTCTGTTTTTTTCCCCACAAACTCAGTGTGAGCAGATGGGTTTACCACTGAATTTCTTGGACACGAATGTATCCACAATTCACTGGGTATGAGGAATTAAAGGTGGGAAATAGTCTTGCATTAAAATAATACAGCAGAGCTCAAAATGCAGTTTTATACTCAATATGTAATTCCATTATGTGGCAACACAATAGACTTCCAGGAGAATCAGGATCTGGTTTCTGAGTTGTAATTTTCTATGTAAGTTTGCCACTTGTACCTTAATTTTAACTGAAAGCATGTTTTAAATATTACTGTAGTGTTAATTAAATTGTAGTCAATTGAAATGTCACTATAGGTTAAAAAAAAATAAATTGTGCTAAGACATACCTATTAGGCAGACAGTTTTGTAAATTAAGGGTAAAATAGGAAATTAAAGAGAGAAGGTCAAAATAGCATGCACAAGAACACAAAGCAGAAACAAAAATGATGCAGCATTGACATTCACTGGAGGCAAATGAAAGGAGCTCACTATTTAACTTAGTAGTTTCCGTAAAACCTTGTGAAACAGCAATAAAACGGAGAATCTAAGTAATCCAGTTATTTCAGCAACAGCTGGTAAACTGGACAAACAGCAATGCGGATGAATCTCATTTTACCTATCTTTGGCATAACTTTTCACAGATTCTTAGCAGCTGCTACAGTAAATAGCACTCCTAAGAGAATGACCTCTAAGGCTCTGCAAGCCTCTTTAAAATTCTGAACTTTAAAATCAGCAGGATTTAGGCACTCTGTCTTCAAAAAGCATTTTGTATGTACGTCAGGACTGTCATGAATGAGAGACACTGTGTGTGGTCATAAAGGTCTCATTAAATCCTGTAACTAGGTGAGCTAACTACATGCAATATAGTATACTGATAAGTGTAATAGGAGTAGATAGGACCCCCCTGACTTATGCAAATAAGACATCATAACTTTATTCAGCCATCTGTTCTGATTTCCCAGTACACCAGAAATTACATTCACTTTAGTAGACTTTAGTTTTCTGCAAAAATTATTCTGAATAATTCTGACTCATTCTGAAGAATGAATTCTTTCTTTCCCCACCTGAGTTCACTCCTTACAGATAAGCAAATATCAGCTCATCTAACAGGCATTAGATCTGTCCTTCTCACCATTCACACTCTTTAAATATCATCAAGCAGTCATACCAGCTGTTTACAAAGGTATCCCACTTATAAGTGACATGAGTGATTTATAGCTCTGCATTTACAAGATATCAAAGTGATTTCTTAGAGAGTAATGCAATTTCCCTCCTGCTCTAGGCACATAAAATCAGTGAACCTAATAAACTAGAAAAGCCTCATTAATGGAAGCAACTGTCCTTTGTGAGTGAGCAGCAGAAGTCAGCAGATCAAAGGTGCCCCACTTCCTTCAGTAGTGTCTGCACATCTGTTTTTGTTATATCAAATATGTGGCTAAGCTTACTGGTAGACAACAACAAAGCTTTTTGCTATTACTGTTTTTCTAATATATGCTGACTTCAGTTTTCAAACCATCTTTTTCTAAAAATACTTGAATATTTTAATATGAACTTATGGGTCTGATTGATATAAGCTGTGTCTAACTTTATCTGGGGTGTTAGAAGAAATGTGATGCTCCTCTTCTGGCTCTTGTAAATAAAAAGATTAGACAGCACTGTGCTGGAGTTATGTCCTTCAAAATAACACTAAAAGCTGGTATTTTTTGCAGCTGTATCCAGCCACAAACAACTCCAGAACTGGATCTGGTATTCTATCAGTAGGTGTGCTCTCACTTTTGAAAAAGAGACCGAAATCATAAAGAATGGTATTATCTTTGTGTGGTTTAAGAAAACCTAAATAAAATCATTTCACAAGAATGTAGTTAACTGGGACCAAATTTGAAGAGCTAAATATTCCTTGGCAAAAATCTCATTGATTTCCTTTTTTTTTTATTTTGCAATATGATAGAATGTGTTTAAATACTGAAATGTTTTCAAAACATAATGTTCTTTAACAGTAATCTCTAAGAAACGCACTTTTTCCTACTTTTTATCAAATAGGAAAAAATTATACACTATCCAATTGAAACACTGACTACCCAATGCCATTCTTACTCTCTTCTGTATATTTTTCTACAAAAGATTTTGCAGTAGATCATTCTTACTGAATAGCACCTATATCCCATAAGCATGGGATACTACCACATGGTAGTAGACTGGCCATTAGAAAATGTACTAGAAACTACTGTTTGGACAAATGTTTTAGCACTGAAAGTGGTCATACACATGTGGCTGAGCAGCACATCCAAACTGTAAGAGAATCCAATTGTGATGAACAGTAATCATAAGAAACAGGGAGAAATGAAATGCCAATCCAGTAATGTACAATGCAAAATTTTCTGAGAGGACAAAAATAAGAGTCCTTTAAATTGTTCCCACTCCTTCCATCTGGCATGCAGAGCTGAGGAAGCTGATAAAATAAAACGAGAAATGCCACATATTTTCTCATAGTACTGCACATATGTGATTAAAGACAGTGCTCAATACCTGATGTTGGTGTGACCCAATGTCCATTAGAGTGCAGTTGACTCCTTCCTCCTGCTTTGGCAGACAGGTGAAACAGCATTTACAGGATGCTGAATACTGCTAACCTCTGAATCAAGTCCAGTCCAGGACTTACATGATCAAGCTTTGTAGTGTATTTATTTCTAAGTGATTGCAGTACTCAGAAAAAAAAACAAAACAAAACAAAACAACAACAACAAAAAACCACAACAACCCATCCCAAAAAAACCTCCTATTTATTTGTTAGAATGCAGGAAAAACATGAACAATTTGAGAAAAACAAGTCTTATGTAAAACATGTCAAGAAACCCTCCTCTCTACTCAGGAAGGAAAACAGATAATTTTAATTCTAGTGTTTCTATTTGTAACCTAACATATTTCTTCAACTAAAGGAGACAAACAGTGACTTTAAATAGGTCTCCTTGTTTCCTCTTCTTCATATCACTCCTCAAAGTGCTCTCCACCCTATCCTTCTTTGACTGATATCCTTATTCATTATTATTTATGAAGGTTAGGTCATCCAATTCACTTATGAAGTCAAAAAGACAAGTTAACCAGGGCTTTAAACAAGTAGCAAATGCTGCATATCATTTGCCCTAAGTACAAACTAGAAACAGCATAATTGTTTCTTAAAGGATTCAAGGAAAATAGATGCATGAAGAATGCATTTGTTTGTTTATTTAGTTTTCCTTTGTTCACATGATCACTTGTAATTTGTTTAAAACTATATGGTTGTTTGATTCATATTAATTTTAGATAGTAGAGCAAATGTGTTTATATAAAGCTGAGTTATCCTCCCCAAAGATGGAAATGACAGCCAAAGACTACCCTAATAGAAAACTGTAGCTCTTACAAAATTTATTCTTCACACTGTTAACCAAGTATTGAAGATAACAAGCATGTAATCTTAAATTTTGGAAGTAGTCATTCTAATTGCACTTCATTTTGTATGCTTGTCTCTTAATGAGTCCAGCAAGGACCGGGCTGCATGACTCTGAATATAGAATTTAATGTAGAATCGTAGAATCATAGAATATGTTGAGTTGGAAGGAACCCGCAAGGATTGTCAAAATCATCAACTCCTGGCCCTGAGGAGAACACTCCAAGTATCAAACCTTGTCCCTGAAAGCATTGTCCAAACACTTCTTGAACTCTGTTGGGCTTGGTGCTGTGACCACTTCCCTGGGGAGCTTGTTCCAGTGTCCAACCACTCTCTCCGTGAAAAACTTTTTCTTGATATCCAACCTAAACCTCCCCCAACTCAGCTTCTTGCTGTTTCCTCATTTCCTGTCACTGGTCACAAGAGTGACAAGATTGGTACATGCCCTCCTGCTTCCCTTTATGAGGAAGTTGTAACTGCAATGAGGTCTCCCCTCAGTCTCCTCTTCTCCAGGCTGAACAAACCAAGTGACCTCAGCGGGTCTTCATAAGGCTTCTCCTCCAGACCTTTCATCATCCTCAGCTAATCCCCATGACAGATTAGCAATATGTCTTGGATAGCAGTGTAGTAATAAGTGAGAAAGAAAACATGAAGCTTTTTGGTGTAGCATTGGGTTATTGCTATTAAGTAGTTTGCATTCCAGTGGTACTTAGCCACTTCTATCTTAGAGAATTTCTTTTTTCTAAGGGTCGTAAGAGAACTGAAAACATGAACAGAATCTGAGGAGGATCCTAAATCTTGTAAATTTGGTGATTCTGTGAATGTTTTGAGAAGACATCATGACAAAGTGCATCTCTCCAATGTAATACTTGTGGTCCTCTCTCCCCTTGATCTGCTGAACCTCAAAGTATCTATCCCTTAAGATCAACTCCTGCAAGCTCTTGTGGAGGGCATAACACAGGTATTGAGAAGACATGGGTGTTATGGAAAAGAAAGATTTTATTATATTTCATTTAATACACTTTAAGATTTTAAGGCACTTACCTTTCACTCTGTCACACAGACGCCCAGTCTTAATACTTGCATTAAATGAATGTGAACAGGTAAAACTTTTAAAGTGTTTTCTTAATCACAGTTGCTTTTCTCCAATAGAGAAAATTCTTGCCAATATCTATGACAGAGTGGATATGTATAACTGACAAATCATTTGTCAGTTTGCATCTTTGTGTGTTAGGTATTACTAAATAAAGCCTTTCTGAAACATAACTGTTTCTTGAAGGTCTTTGACAGAAGTATTCACCAGGTTTCTCTTCTACCTTTAGAAAAAATTATTTGGGTTTTTGCTACCAAAAGATGAGTGATTAGCCACTGTATTGGCATCCCTAACAGCGTATTTGATAGTGGGATGTGGCTGCTCCAGTCTTCCAGTCCTCAGACTTCTCCAAGAAATATTATACCAAGATAGTCTAGTTCAGGATTTATTCTGTATCTACCAGAGGGGTTTAGCTACAACCCATACTGAGCAAGGGAATCTCCATATGTCATCTTCTACTTCCACAAATGTGCCAGTCTAGATATTGTCTGACAGCACTGATTTTAGATGCCAGAAATTTCAACTCTTTGTTTAACAAAACATTTCATTTAAAACCCTGTTGCACTGAAGGAAGTGGGATTTTTGCCAGGACTTCATCCTATCTGCTTTCTGAGACTACTCATGAAAATGTGTTATGTCATGTAACATTCCCAGCACAGCAATGGGTAGGGTATATCCTGCAGAACAACATCTCTTGTAAACAAGATTTAGCAATCTTGGAGGGAATTTCCTGCTGTTGGTCAGATTGTTTTGAACACCATTGACCTTGCTGCAGATTTCTATTCTAAGAGCAGCTATTCATCTGTGTCCCATCTAGTTGCTTTGATGACAGTAACTGCTGGGGAGGTGGATAAGGAAATCTAGAGACACTCATTCCAGTTGTGAGGCCTGCTGATAACCAGCCCAGACTGTGCTCTGGCTAGCCTGTACCAATTTAAACAGTTTTGAAGGAAATAGCTTCACTGAGGAAGGAAGCACGGGAATGTGGAAAGCAAACCAAAAAAATTCCAAGTATAGCATTAACCTAGACCACATCATGTTGTCATCATACTACCAATATTGCACATCAAAATACAGGGCAGCCATGCCTCAGATTGCAGAAAAAATATGTTAGTATATGGAACTGGAGTTCTGAGTCATGTAAGCTAAACTTTGATTTAGTATTTTTTATTACATTTAGTACATCACAGAATATAAATGTTTCAATAGTTCCTCAGTGGAGGTTCTTGATTTCAACAAAAGTGTATTATTTATTATGTCTTCAAATGGCTGTGATTTTTAGTGGTAAAACTTGCAATGTCTTCAGAAGCCCTCCACCAAGAGTTATGTAATGATATCCCTTAAAATCACTAAAATCAACCAGCATTTTTCCACTGATCCACAATCTTAAGAGAGTGGCAAAGCTATGTCCTAAGTCTGCACACTTACGCAATTTTGGCTTGACCAGAACAAGAATTTCCCACAGAACTGTGTATGGTCCCAGCTGATGTTCAACTCTGAAATGAAAAGCAAATGACACAAACAAAACAGCTTAGACATATTTTGAAACTGATAAGGTACAGTAAACAAAAGGTCAGGAAAGAGAAATTGTATTTTATATTCTTCCTGAAAAACTGTACATTAAAAATTCGTACAGATGGATAAGGATAAAATGCTACCTATATGATGAAGGACAATATTCCTTTATTCAAAAGCAAGTATGTAGAATTTATAATCTGGACTTCTTATTCTTGTCTCACATATAAGAATATTAGAGAAAATATAAAATATAAAGTCAAGATCCAGGCAAAAACATGGTCCAGAGGACAGTGAGGATAATGCAGTGATAAAAGACAACACAAAAGCAAACAGCCTGTTCCATCATCCACTTAATATTTCAGCTAAGCGTCAAGCATTCAAACTGTTCTCCAGTTTTGATGAGGAGAGTTAAAACCAAGTTTAAACCTGTATTACAGTTGCCCCAGTTGTTAAACAAAGCAATTGAAGAAAAAGCAAGTCTGAAGAACTCCTTGTGGATGCAACACAGATTTTCATCTTGGATTTGGAGAATATCCTGTTTCTATGTGACTGAGCTTTGTATCGCCATGGACCACCCCTTCTAAGAGTACATAACTTCTCTCTAAACAAGTTAGGGGAAGCTAGGCCAACCTGATGTAGAAGTAATTTGGTAAAATTTTAGTCTACATTTTCTAAATGGTCTGACTACAGAGTCTGGTGGGTCCTTTTAAAATCCCTGACTACTCATTGGTTTTTGGCCTTTTTTTTTTTTTTTCCTCACAGAAAACTGCGCTGTCCTATTGTAGATACAAGAGATAATAAGCATATGATTTTTCTGAAACTACTGTTTAGAAAATCTGATTATCTTCCAGTATTTTTCATGCATTCTTCTGAACACAAACTGTTATTATATTGTTTTTTATAGCATAGATTGAGGTTAATTTAATCTGAAAGAAGTGACAGTACACTCTTGGGACATAACTGCATGAAGCAGGTCCCCACCAGTCTCTTGATCTGCCTGCATCATCATGGCATTTACAAGATATGAAATTTTCTTTTTCACTAACCCTTATACCAAGAACAAATTACTTTCTAGATATCTTTGTTTTAAGGGATCTTCTTTATACCCCCCAACGTCAGGCTGCTGAACTTTTAACCTGTTTTGAAATATCTTCTACTGCTAGAACCCTATATAAGCAGGACAGAGAAAAAAAAATTAAAAGACGCTCTCTGCACTTCCCTATGTGGCATTTCCATCCTGACATAAAGCTCTCTGTTAGGCTCACATATCAATCAGCTATCACCTTTTCTTGTGTTTCTGTGTTTCATCACTCTGTTTCCCTCTGGTCTTGCTGACACTCCCAACACACCTTCCTTGCAGTCACTTGCATGTCAGTCAGCAGCTCCCTTCTCACACATCCCAGCCCTGATGATATGCTTGTGAAGTGCAAGCAGCGAGTGCTGTCTCTTTTTATTTTTTAAAAGCCTTTCTGCATTTTAGGATTAAATTTGGTAGTGTAATCAATCAAAGTTTGATCATACATGCATGCATGCGCTGTTCATATTGAGTTGCACATAGATTAATAATCTCTTTAAAGAATAAGGATGCCATTCATGTATCAGCATTATGGAGAGAAAAAAGTGACAAATATGAAGCCACAAAAAATTATTTGCAATAGCACTGAGAGATCGTGTTTCTAATTTTTAAGTGCCTAAAAATTACCAGGGTCTAATTGTACAACTGTACATTGACTGAATTTGACTATTTTAATACAAAGAAAAGGAATAGGAAGTCACAAGTTTCAGTCTTATGTTTCTTTAATCCTGGTAACACCTAAGTTACCAAATGCACTTTCTCAGGCCTACTTATTCTTCCTACTTTTCTTTTCAAGACCTTTTCCTATCACAGCTCTGACTGTCTTACTTAAATATTTTCCTCAGTGCTGCATAATTTCTGGTCTCAAAAAAGCAACTCTTCTCTTAATATCTCTTTTTATATTCTACTGTCATGGCATTATTGTCTGTTGAATTATACCCCTTTATTCCAGGGAGAATTAGGATATTTCAGCCCAAAGTGTTCAGAAAAATCAATCAGGTTCTCAAATGTGTGCTCCAATGTAATCCAGCAGAGTCGGTCTCTAATGGAGCTTTTTTTTTTAAATTTATTTTATTTATTTTATTTTATTGTCATTATTATTATCATTTCTGCTGCTTTTGTTTTGTTTAACATAACCAGACTCTGCAATTTGCTTTAAGACATTTTCTTTAATAAACACCGTTTCAGCCTAGTAGTCAGAATGATCCATTTTGCCAAAATGTTTCCTTCTTCTTCTCTTTAAAGGTGACCAGGGTATCTACATACCTTCCTAAAGATTATAAATTGTTATTTCCACTGAACAAACTGCTATGATGAGGCCAGAACAGGCAGCTCAAAATGACACAATGGTGAACATATCTTTCTGCAAAGGGAAGTCACCATCTGGCTGAAATGCAGCCCAGATCCTTCCCAGCCCCATCTGCAGGTGAGAGGAGATACCAGTGGATGAGATAATTTCTTGAACTACATCCTGATGTATCCTAAGGCCTAACTGCAGAAGGCATAGAGACATTTTTTGCAACAGAAAGAGATGTTAGCCATTCCCAGCTTGAGGAAGGACAGAAGAGGAAGGAGGATCTTATACTTCTGTGTCCATAAAGGAACCTTTAATGGTTGAATTAGGAAAGATATATTTCTGAAAGAACCTACAATCTAGGACAGTAGTGGAGGGATACTTAGATCATCTCACCAGCTAACAGATATGCTGAGGTGGTTAAAGATTTTAACTAATAAATATTATCCAGGATGATTTTACTGCCAGTGTTACAAATTCAAATACTTTCTTGCTAGTCTTAGCCAGAGGAGGAAAGGGAAGAAATTGACTATAACTCATTCCAGACTTTTCCTGCTGTGCTTCTTCAGTGTCTGTTGACTTGGAATTTCAGTAATGATGGCAAAATAAGGACTGCATCCTTCCTGTCCCTGGCTTTGCACTGCCGTAAATGTTGGTGTTGTCAGGTGCTGAGCTGCAGCAGGAAACTGGGTAGCTCAAAACCAATAGAGGGTTTTTGGAGGAGGGGTTGATTTGTTGTCTTTGTTTGTTTGTTTGCTGTCAGGTTAGTTTTCAGCCATGCTGACTCCTGATCCAAGTCATTGTGTGGCCTTGTGAACTTTTGCGGCAGAACAAAGGCAGGAATGGGAGTGCATAGGTGGGGATGGAAAGCAGAGGAAGGAGGCAACATTTTAGTCCTAGCTCTCATTTATATTCCCATTAAATGAACTTGAAACCACATTCGTCTTTACACAGGTAAAAAAAAAAGTCCAGGACATGAACAGCGCTGAGATGTTTCAACATATAGTCAGAAGTGCAAATTAAATAAACCCTCCCTTCCATGGCCTCACCAATGCCAAAAAAATCTTCTGCAGCATTTGTTACCATGAAGCATCAGGATCTCCTGTACCCCATGTCATCCCCTTCATTCTTCATGTTATCCATATACATGCATTACTTAACCATTACACAGGATAAAATCTACACTACAAGGCAATCCACAGTTACCCTGCCTTGCAGTTAAGTATACAAAGTAGATGTTGGTAGTTCTGTTGCAAAGATCTTCAAAATTGATTTTTTGATGTAATGCAGTATATGTGACCTATATATGTCAGGCAGGCATGAGCCCCACCATATGAACCTAGGGTTTGGATTTTTTTAAATATGACCTATGTTTAAAATGTTCTAAGTCAAATAAACAAACCAAATAACTATAATAACCAAATAATAATAATAATAGCTAAAATAACAAAATAACTATATATAACTATAATAACGAAATAATAATAATAACCAAATAATGAAGAATTTTGAGATTTTTCATAAGCCATTTTTAAGATAATTTGCCAGGTGAAAAGCATGATATAAGTAGATACAAAATAAGATACTCATCATTGAGACCCCTACTCCCACAAGTGGTCACTAATCAGTTCTGTGCTACACAAACACACTGTGCTTACATTAGAAAAAATATTGCCACAGTTCTTCCAGTGTGCACCAAACAGTACAAGGCTTTTCAATTTTAATAAACATGCACACACAAACACACTTGATATGCCAAGACAGGAGGCCTGAAGTATTTGAGACAGGGCGGCAGCACCATGCAACAATAGTACAGTTTGTATTGCTGGCAGCACTGGCATACCACTGGCCAGAACTTCAAAAGTGTCCAAAAGACCAAAGAAACTGCTGCAAACAGAGAGCAACTTTAAATGCCCATGGAGTACTTTGAAGTGATTATTAACAATGCATCCCATAGCCCAAGGCATGCACAAAGTATGTCTGTACACCAGGCTGCTGAATGGAATAGGATTTGTTTATCAGCCCCTCCACCGAGACCACAGAGGCTCCCCCTGAAACAATTTATTCTCCTTGGCTCCTGCAGCTGAATGTGCCACAAGCATTTTCTGTGGGACAGATTCAGCTAATAGATGATCGGGTCACTGGAAGTGGTAGTAAGTCCTATCTGGAGAAAGCTGTAAGCCAGCTTCCAGTGCCAGGGATAAAAAGGCCCAAAGACAAAAACTTTGTATGTTTGTATTGCCCTCCTGGCAACACTGGTTTGGATTTTGGTGGCCAAAAGCAACTTCCATGCGGCTGCTGGCTGGATGTGTTCGGTGGGCACAGAAGAACCAGGAGAGATCATCAGTACTGTCACAAAGGGAGTAGTAAAGGACTTCCACTAATGACTATTAAGACTGGTACAAACCATTTCCCTTCTGCAGGCTTCAGTTTTTCTGCTAAGCTGTGGCTATTTTACTGCTGTCATGCAACCTCAAATTGTGCCTCCATCATTTGTCTGTATGGGTTGTCTGTCTTTTCCTGGGACCCGGACAAAAGGCTCTCTGGGCATGAATGGCTGCTTTGTTTTCCTGCTCTGAAGGGATCTTAGGCAAATGTAGTCGAGATCCAAGTTTGGTGGAAAAAAAAAAATTCGTGCCAGGTTTGTAGCCTTTAAAACCATAGTTGAATACTTTGAAGTTAGGATAGAATTTTTCCTCAAATCTTCTGTTTTCTGTGAAGAAATTACTTCATAGCCACACTTCATTGGCTAGGAAGTAATAGTCAGGTATGAAATAAAAAAAACCTGCTATAAAGAGGATGACTTAAGATCTCACTCAAAGCGAGTATATCCTTAAAGCTCAGTGAGGAAAATAATGAAACTATGAAACAGGAATTATTGCAGAAACTTCATGAAGTATAAAAGACTCATTAATGACAATCTCTGGTTTTTATACCTTTTGAATATTCATAATTCTGTTGTCCTATGGACAGATACTGTATCAAGATATTTTTGGATGAAAGATATAAGCCATAGAGTTGCACTGCACATTTCAGAGAAGGGGGATTTATTGCATTTAGTTTGCAGTGTCCCTTTATTCTTTCAGCCTTTTTTGGCTGATAAAAACAAAATCAAGCTTTTTATCAGCAAACTAACTTCAGCTATTGTTCATCTATTTCCATGTATTTCCAAATGAAGTGAATAACAAATGTTTTAGTTCCTTTTTTTCCTTTAATAGGAGATGTTTAATTAAACAAATATCCTGTTTCAATATGTGCTGCTACACTGAGTTCTGAACTACCTGAAAAGATTAGCTAAAATAAAATGTCAGCATTTGGGTTTGCTCACTGGTTTACTAGCTAACATTCAGGAGTAAAAATTGATTTCAGATGGGAATGTCAGCTGCATGCTTTGGCTAGAAATGAAGCTCTGACTCAGAGGGATAGAAAAGATATTATAATCAAAATTTCTCAATTTCCTTCAAGTAGGGGAATGACACCGAGGGGAAATTCATCCTATATCCATTGAAGTATTTTGTTCTACCCCTAATTAATTGCTAAGTCTTTCTAAACAGTGGCATAGACCATTGTGAATCCTTTCTCCCCTTCTGCTCATCATGCCTTGCCCAAAATCATCCTCCACCACGTTTTTCAGGGTTTCCCACAAGCTTGAAGACTAGTATGGCTTTTAACCATCAAACCAAAGGAGGAGAAGGATGGATTTTCAGTAAAACAAAATAACAATTTGGGGAGAAATGTCTGAAACAGAAGGACTTTCTTCCCTTTGAATCAGCAGTTTGTTTCTGCCATAGACATTTCTAACCATTCTTGTAAAAGATTCGTATTAGGCATCAAACACAAGAATAGAACAGAGGAGAAGGTAGCAGTGGCATTACTCCCAAGTGCTTTTAATCAGTAGTCCAGCAGTTATGATATTTACCTCAGATAATTAAAACATGTTCGGCTTCTTGCACTGTACCACGTGGATATAGCGGCTCAGGACAGCGTGGTTCACATCTGTGCCACTTCTCAACTGCACTTCATGGAACTCCTAACCTACTGAGACAGGTGACAAGTTTTCAGAGCCGACAAGCTCTTACATGTTTTGTGCAAGTTTCATCCTCCCATAAGCCACCCAATGTACAGTGGGAATATCCAGACTCGCTAGTGTCATCTGAAAGCTGTGTGTCCCCGTGCTGTCAGGTGGCAGACAGCGAGTGAGTGAGTAAACTGAGACACAGTCAGGTCACATCCATTTTAAGGGAGATGGTGCAGACAAGAACTGCTGGGTTGAATTCCCATTATTCACCCCCATAAAATGTTAATCAAATATCTCTCCTGAGACATGCAGGACTGAAACACAGCTATTCTTTTTCTCAAATCAGTAGCATCAGTGGGACGATGACTTATGACTTGGGTTTACTGGCAATCTGCAGCAGCTGCAGACACTGTATTTAATTTGGCTGTTTGGGGCTATATGTAAGGAGTATGAACTTCCTCTGGCTTCCAGTGCCCTGAAGAGTGTGCTATAGTATGGATGTAATACCTGGCATGCTAATATTAACACCATTCACTAACCAATAAAATTCCATGTAGGACTGACATAATTTCTTATTTTATTTCAAGGCTGACTATTTCTCCTTTTAAAATGGGTATCAGGCAAGTGGCAAGTAGCATCTCTGGGTTGAATTTGTAGCTTAAAACAGCCAGATCTAATATCTAGTTCTGAGCAGAGCTTAATCACCTACTCATTTATTTTCCATTTCCAAATCTGTTTAAAGAAAGTCTCATCCCAAATTTAGCTCCTAACAATGCCTCTGTTCCTTTGAGGGGCACTACTTTTATTCATGGCTTAAGTGTGGCTCCAACTCTACTAAATGATTAACCAACACAAGGTTTATCCATATGAACATAAGTGTGTGGATCCCTTCAAAGGATTTCCAAGTCGTCTTTCTTCTCTGGACAAACCCTCAAGGGCCAAGTCACCAAAAGATGTTTTTGTCTTTCCTTCCCCACCCTTTGCCTTTTTAGCCAGTTCTAAGCAACCATAAAATATTTGCTACACACTTCTGTGATGCAGGGAGAATAATAATCAGCCCTGGGCCAAGTCACGTACAGAGGCAACAGAAGAATATTTTAACTGAGCAGGAAGCTATTTATCTCTAAACTACTTACATTTAACTGCACTTTTAAAAAAATCTTCTTCTTTTGACCAAAACAAACCTTCAAACACAGATGTTTGCTAAGTACCCAAGCATGAATAAAAGATATTCAGAGAAAGTTGTGGGAAAACACTCAGAACCCAAATCCAAAAATCCTTACACAGATTTTATTCAGTCAGAACTTGCTCTTAATTAATTGAGGCTAAGCAATGAATAAAGCTTTCAGAATTTAACCATCTCCTTACATAATTGCATTTTTGTGTTAGGCTTTTTAATCTTATACTTTCATACAGCATTGCACCAGCAAACACACAAACTATAAACGATCTCCTGAAAGCAGTGAAATTGAAGCCAAGAGCTTTTGACTAACTTGAAATTTGCTGCTGCAAGGGATAAATGTGCCATATCCTAGTACGTGTGTCATTTGTTTTGCCAGACCATCATCCAGTGTATGAACAGACTTGTATCTCTTATCCTGAAGAGGGCAGACAATAAGTATTTTCACCATTTTTCAACTTTTTGCATTTTATGGGCAAATGCATGATAATAAAAAAAATATTTAGATCATAATGGTGAATTTGCTCTATCTTAATATTTGTGCTGTCATTTCCCACTCTAACACTTTGGTACTCACATTAAAACATCTACCTACTTCTAGAACAGGCACTAACTGGCTGAAGGGTATGGATCAGTAAATTGAATTACTGCCAAAGCACACCAAAACAGGGTAAAAGACTATTTGGAGGGCATTTTGAACAAACTTGTAAAGCCGCTGCCTCTGCTTTACCTCTCCCATCAACAAATACAGAAATTCAAATACCAAAGCTCTCAATAAACTGATAAGAAAAACCAAAATAAACATGTTTTTAATTACTGTTCTCTCTGAGCATCACAGTAACATAGTCCAATCTTTGCAAAAAGAAATTTTCTTAGGACAATGAATCAACATTGTCCTAATTTCTTACTTATGTGATACGGAAGCATATCACATAATTCTATGCTCTGGAAAGTGTGAATCTGAATTAAATAATGACTAGGTTAAAATTCTCCATAGCTTAACTACAATAGGTTATTTTGCTTTTTATTTTTCATTTTCTTTAACAAATTTATTCTAAAGCTGAGCATTAAGAGTGGACTGTATTAAACTCTCCCTCAGTCAGACTTTAAGAAAGTAAAATAGGAAAAATTGTGGAAGAATCTGGTTAGTGCAATGAAAGAACGGTATTTTCTGTGCACAAAATGGATGAAATTTGGTTTAGTTAAACATATTCTTGTAGCAGTTCAGTTTAGTTTGGTTTTTTTATTTGTTTGGGGTTTTAAACGCTTTGTTTGAGTGAATTAGTTCTTTATTGCCTATCATGCACAGGGCAGCTGCTCATATTAATAGTTTTGAGATTGGGTTATTCAGATATGCAGGGGGTTTGTTTTTAATTGCAACGCTTCTGCACTTCGGTTTCTGAACGTGCAGCATGTGATCTTTGTTAAAACCCCGCTGTGGAATGCTGACATACACACAGGATTATTTTCCCTGCCAAGAGTTCATATAGATTTATATGAAGTTTTAAAAAAACATGCAGACTCAACTTTTATTTTCCATTCAGAAGGAAACAGCACTGTCATGTTGGTGACAAATAGCTTTTAATTTAAAACTTTTGGATGAAAGGAACAGGCGTCTTTCCTGACCACACTGTGGCAGGATAGAACTAACTACATCATATGGGTTAAGAACCACATACAGTGCCTGTAGGTACCTGAACATAACATTTTACCAATGCTTCAGAAAAGCGCTAGTCCTCAGGTCAGCTTTCCTAAAACCAGATCATTGATTCTGCTTCCTCCTATAGTCAGGATTGACTGCTCTTCTGACATATCTAACATTTCTATCTATGAGTACAAAGCATAAAGAAAGATACCTTTTCCCCAAAGGATGAAGGTACAGGAGGGAATAAAAATGAAACCGTACGCAAGGTTGGGAGTAAGATGTAGCTGTCTTAGTTAGAAGCTAGTACCAGTCAAATGCTTTCTTCACAAAAACACTCTAGCCTGAGATACTGTCGGTGGGAACATTTCACAGGCTAAATGTTCAAGGGAAGGAACGGCTTTCTCAAACCATGGATTGATTGCAGGGCCAGTCAACAAGCCTTGCAGAAAATTATCTCGGTGGCAGTGTGCACCCTGCCTGAACTAACTAACATGATTTCTGTAGTAATCCCATCAAATCTTGCCCTCGCTGGAGGGTTTGCACCTGTAGAGTACCAAATTTCCTTCTTTGTTTCTTCTTTTAAACCCCCACCCATTTAATTTGCTGAGACAATGCAGTGGCAAGACAGCCACAATACAGCACTGGGGCGTGGAATTGAAAACCATGTGTGAGCCATCTGTAGGGCACTGGGCTCACCAACATCTGCTATCCAAATTCCTAGTTTATATGGCCAGATCATCTCCTGAGGTCCCTGAGCAGGATGTGCCTTGCAGAAGGAAGGGCGTGCTGCTGCTGCTGTTGCTGCTGGGCTTCCTCTAGCTGGGAGGCTGGATATTTCTACTCTTCCCACCACAGGGACAAATGGTCTTTGTAGCTTTTGTTGGTTTCCTTTTTGTGGTGTAAACCCCACTTTGATGTGGTTTTAGGGGTAACCACACAGGCAGTGTCCCTGGCTGGGTGGCTCTCTTGGAGGCCCACAGCAACAGGAGGCAGCAGGGCATCAGCCCTGTGACTCCACATGGACGAAGCCCTTGCTCAGATCCTCTTACTGCCAGAAAATCTCTCAGTATTGCTATAAGGAAAATTTTTCTATCTGCCTGTCTGTCTACCCTCACCTGTACTTAAGTCTCTCTTAACTGAAGGAAATCAAAGAGATTTCCTGGTTCAGGGAGTCAGTCATTATAAATAAATGTGTTTTCTTTCATGGTGCTGGCACTTTGCCACTTCACAGCATCTGTGCCTACTACTCAAGAAAAATAGAAATGTTTACAGAGTCTATTCCTAGGCTGAGATTTTAAAATATAAAATGAGACAATATATTAATAAATTGTCGAGCCTGAGAGAGGAGTTACAGGGCATTTGTCCTATGGTGACTGGAAGAGATTGCTCTGCAAAAACAATGTGGCGTTATAGACTTTTCCTACTCAATAGATAACTGTAATGCAATTAATGAAAATGAAATTTAATTCCATTGTCACCACACCCACATCAGGGGACCATCCAAGCACAAGACCTAGTGAAGTGAAAACAGTGTTCATAGGTCTTTTTAGAAATGGTTTTACCCCCAACACAATTTCATGTTCAAAATCAAAGCTAAAATACCTAATTTCTATAATAGAATGCAAATTACTTAATTTCTATAAATCATTATAGTAGTTTGCCTATCTCAGAATAAAAGTACAGTAGGCAAGTCATCTACCAGAAGCAATTAAACTATCCCAGTCTTCTGTAAGACTAATAAATAAGTTAATAATCCTAATGGCTGAATGTGGTAAGTGAAACATATCTAATAGCACTTTAAAAGCTTTCCAATTGTCTAAAATGCCACTTGCCAGGAATTTTATTTTACTCATAAAGTATTCTATCCGTAATGGAATAGGAGCTTCAAATCACTGCACCCTCCATGTAATAATTTTTTTTTTTTATTAGTTCTAGGAACTGAATAGAGTATCTGTAATGACAGGAAAATATTGCTCTGAACTTACTCCATCTCTGGTTATATATTTCTAGGTAAAAAGTCAAAGGAAAGGAGTTTGAGCTTTACCCTCTTAAAACTTATCTGCAAAATATACTTAGATGTAGTTTGAAAGACAGAGACAAATAGTGTGTTTAACCTTAGGAGGTGCTTGGGTTTTCCCTAATCTCAACCTGCCACATAGCTGAAAGTGGAAGCCTTTGAAATGTTTTTACAAAAATATTTACTTTTTATTAAAATTAGGAATGGAGAAGATTAGCAAGGCTTTTCCTCTCCCTTTCTTTTAACCTTGCAAACAGTTTAGTCGTGAACCTCTGCAGGTCGGCATGTTCTGTTGTGTTTATCTGATAGTGACAAAACAAACTTCAAATATCTCAAGGGCTCAGTTTAATCTGTTGAACATAGAACAGCCTTTTTTCTAAAGATGTCTAATTAATAGACCAGTCATTCAGCAATGAGCTCTGCATCATGTTAGCTTCTGTGGGAACTTTTTCACTACAATTATGCATTAAAAAAACAGAAGGGAAGTGTACAAAATGAGTCAAAGCTGCAGAATTGTGGCATCCTGGAATCATGTACTGCTTAAAGTCTGAATGCTAGATACACTGTCCATCTGCTTCTCTTGCTGATTTATTGACTAGCCCCATGAGCTTTTGATGTTGAATATTTGAGTTCAAAAAAAGGAGCCAGCACCCAATCCAGCAATCTTAACCATACAAAACTTTCCTTGGTCCCAGCCTTGCTGTTCATGACACTCAGTCCAGATTTGTTGCAAAGTCCAGTAAGGACTGGAAGAGTGAAACACTGAAGACTGAGGAGGGCAGTCAGCTTGGTAAAGAGTAAACCAGAGTGAGTGTGCAGGCCCTGGGCAACTGAATGAAGCAACAGTGGGATACAAGTTCGTAAGGACTGTAAGATGGTTTCTTTATATAAATTTGGCAGCACTCTCAGTTCATCTTCATATGCAATAAAAACACCACAAATTAATGACATATTGAATATTTGTGGCTGTTTCAGTTCTTTTACATAGTCCCGCTGACATTTCCATAAGCTTCTTGGCAGCAGAGCCAGCTTTTCTGCATTCCAGTTTGCCCCAGTTTAAGAGTGCATTTTCCTGTTTCTAATCATCCATAATCTCCCATAACCCTCACCCATTATATCAATCTCCAAGATAGCATGAGCAGCTGATGACAATGCACAATGCATAACATCTCCATGCTACTCCTAAATGCAAAAATCATGCTGTGTCCTAGCCAAAACAGCAAGTATTAAAATGACAGATTGAGAAACAATTGAGGAAATTGAGAAGATGGCTGAGTTTTGAAGGTGCAGAAGAAAGTCTGAAGCTTCTAAACAACCCTACTCAGTTTATTTTATTTAAAATTGTTTTTCTTTCTGTATTAACTCCTACTGAAACATTATTAGATAATTCCTTGTGAAACAAAGAAAATATTGTATTTGAATCTTTCTTTCTCATAGAAAAACTTAATTTTCTATTCAGTGATGAACACAGAGGTGCCTTGTAGAATGTTTCACTGGAAAGTACTGTTAAGTTAGCCAACATTTCTCCTAGGACCCTTGACCTGAGGACTCCCTGCTCCAGGAACTTTAAAGGAACACATTTTCTAACGCTGTTTTCCTAGCATTCATTTTGTTGATGTGGCTGTTGAATTATGGAAGACAACTTGCACTGTAAGTCAGCGTGGAAATACTTCTCTTAAACATGTTAACGCATTCCCACAGTCTTGACAAAAACTCAAGACAGCTGCTAATATGTATTAAATAAAGAAAAGACAGGTGGTTGGGATTTATGTTCAATTTATTTATTAGTTTACTATGTGGCTTAAAAATCTGAGATGAAATTTTTAAAGGTTTTTTCTAAATTGCATGGATTTTAATACTAAATAACATCCCTTTCCACCAATAATAGCAATCATGAAATATTTTCAAGCTTTTTCTATATGCTACTTTTACAAAATATATTTAAATTAATCTAGTTAGTCTGGCCAAATGTAGAAATGATTGCAGCAACAGTACCATTAAGATTCAATCAACTTATCGTTAGAACAGAAGGCTTTGGTTTCCAATGGAAGTATTAAGGGTATATTTTTCAACACAGTTTTCTGAAGAAATGTGTCTTATGAAGCGACATTGGTCCTCCATCCATCCATCCATATCCATTCCTCCAACTGTAACCAAATTTGATTATAGGACACATATTTTTTATATACTAGACAAGGCTTTTGAGCCTTTTGAAAAACAGTTTTTAAATGCAGAGACTCAAGCTAGTACTCACAAATGGAAACACTCTTGGATGAGCAGAGCAGCCAACCTTCCTGCTTCATGTCTGGCCCATCAGCACACAGAAGGCTCAGAAGGGTCCAGAGTATGTGGGGGTCTGTTCCCTAGATCACTATGAAGAGATCTGGGAGAAAAGTGAGTTAAATGGAAGAGTAGAGGATGCAGCAGATGTCGTGGGAATGTGACAGCAGATATGAAATGCAGAGTTCCCTGAAAATGCCTATTGCCATTTACTCACAGTCAATGTAGTACAGTTTCATTTGTTGCAGCAAGGACAAGTCTTCCTTCGCTGATATGGAAGTACCTCAGTGTTGCTGTCAAGGTTGAACAGATAGGACTGGTTAAACAAGAAATGAAACTAGCCCTTTGAAAACTAACTTGCTGAGACTGGTCGTGCTTTATGTGTTGTCTCTTCTTTCTCTCCTTCTGTATTGTAGTCTACATGCATACAGTTTCTTTACAGGTCTCTCCCTAGAGGGTTAGTAAGGCTAAACCAGGAATTTGGATAAATAAGCACTCTGGGCTGAATAAGGAAAGCTGGACCTCTTCCTTGGCCAGTTTGGGTGCAGCAGTGATGAAGATTTTCCATTCTGAGGTTCTTATAAGTTGTCTGTTGGTTTATACACTACATAGTCATTCAGGGATATCCTTAGATTTAAGGCCAGCACTTGAATGAAAGGCTTCCTGACAGTATGTGACCTATTGTGCAAGGAGTAGCGTGGGTTTGCTTGCAGTTATGAATGACACGGAAAGATCTTGGAGAATTTTTCCTGCTAGGAAAATAAAGTTTGAAACAAGACACAGTAACAATCTTGACAGAATCTTGAATAAGGTTAAGACTTGGTTTTAACTAGTAGGATGTTGATCTCAGAGCTTACATTCATTTTGTATATCCATTATTTTCTGTATTTAAGAATACAGTATTTGACTGATACTCTCAGACATAGATCCTCCCTCTATGTAATCCTCCTATTCCTTGTTGTGTCCCCCAGTGAAAATTATAGCCCTTTTGTCAGGTTATTTACACACATTAAGAAATGGTTCCTGTTCCAAAGAGTTAACACTGGGCAAGACAACAGAAAAGAGAAATAATGTGATGATGTTACTTTCTCAAAGTCATGCTTTATGCCAGGGTTGAGATGGAAATAGAAGCCAAGTCTCATGGTGCTCTGCACACTGCTCTACTTTTTTTTTTCTCTCTTTCTTTCCTTCCATCCTTCTTTTTTCAGTCTGAAAAAAACTTGTTTCAGTCTCCTATCTAGATTTCTCTCCCTTCCTCACTTTCCCTTATGCTGTGTCAACTTAGCGAAGAAGAAAAAATATATTTGGCCTCCCTCTGAACAGGACTTCTCTTCAGAGATGTCTCAGTTCTCCTTAGGTGCTGCATTACTACACATCTTGTAATGCCTGAGCTTGCTAGATTAAAGCTCTCTGAAAACTGTCTGCATGAATCACAGCTACCACAGTGACTGAAGTGTCAACATATCTAGAGACAGACATCTCTGCTGACATGTTATATATTTAAATATTATGCTAGCTAGAATCATTCCTAGAGTACCAGGGACTCCATATTCCTCTTAGTATACTGAACTCAGTGTTTCTTCACTATAAATGTGATGGAGGCACTGGAACAGGTTGCCCAGAGAAGCTGTCAATGCCCCATCCCTGGAAGTGTTTAAAGCCAGGTTATACAGGGCTTTGAACAACCTGGTCTAATGGAAGGTATCCCTGCCCATGGCAGGAGAGTTCAAATTATATGATCTTTAAGGTCCCTTGCAACCCAAACCATTCTATAATTCTAACTGCTAAAATATTTCAGGTCTTCCACAGTGCAAATTTCTGCTTTTTGTAAACTAACATGTCAGATGGGTAGTAATCTTAGATAATTAGGTATCTCTGCCATTTTGGTTGAAATATTTTTTAGTAAATAACATGTTCAATACCTCATCCAAGGAAACCCTATAGAAGCTGTGGTTCGTTTATCTAAAAATATAAAGTAAAGCTGTATTTTTATTTTCAAAGCAGTAGTATTGAATCATTTTGAATAAGTAGGGAATTTCTCTCTGCACTTTGATATTAATTGCTCAGCTTTTTAATTAATTCTGGTTTGTAACATTAGATAATAAGCAACATTCATGAAGAGCTCCAGATTATCCATTGGAGAGCTCCATCAGGATATTTGTCTAGTTCCCAGTATAACCAATTAAGCGGAAGGATACAACAGTGGGAAGTTATAAAGGTTGTTTGAGCAGTTTCCTTCATACATTGGGCAGAGTTTATCTGGCAACAGCTCTGACTACACAAAGAGAAAGTTGCAAAATTTGGCAAACATATGCCAATAAACAAAGAAAAGTTTAGTGGCTGCTTCTGTTCGTGGCTGCCTGTGGAGGAACAGGTAGCTCAGCATTTTCAAACCACTCTGAAAATGAAACTATCTGGGGGTAACAGCCAGATCTGAGCTGTGGGATGGGCTGTGCTTATTTGTGCATACATAATGCTGCCCACTCCTACACACCCCAACAACAGTGTTTTCAGCGGGATTTACATTACGTGTATGCTAATTTTGCTAGCATTACTGCACCATAATTTGCGCCATTATCCTTCTGTAGAGATTGGCACATAGTACTTTAGGGTCAGAAAACCGAGATGATTTAATGGACATTTTGATTCTTCTTTGTTGGGAAGTTAAAATAAATTCCTCAGTTGAAATTCTCTTTTTTCATATGCATATTTAAAAATTATCAAAAAAAAATGGGTCTAGCCCTGCAAACCATTATTCACATGAGCTAATTCCTTAACTCTATGGAATTACTCGTAGGAATGCATGTATGCAGAATGCAGTCCTGCTATCATTGAGCAAATAAGGCTAATTAAAAAGAAAAAAAAAATTAAAGACTGTTTCTTGCCTAAAACCATAGAGTTTATTTGTATTTGAAAAGTTAGATTTATTATAGTTTTCACAAGAAAGATTAAAGTGTTAGCTAAAGCAACCAGTGGTTTTACTTTCTTATTGCACATCTTTTGGGAAAAGGAAAACTTGAGGCCCCGAAAAATTCTGAGAGTGTCTTGTATTAAAAGCGTTAAAACCTGAATTAAAGAACATAATTCAGATGGAGTTCTGGTGACTGTGCCAAAGATTACATCGTTGGCTGCTGACTGCATCCAGATTTTTAGAGCAGGTGTGTTGACTCATTCTCTGGGAAGCATGAAGAGAAACACTGGCCTCACTCCAACCCCATAACACAGGGCTAACCCAGCTCCATCGCTGCTTTGGGATGAACCATCGCTGTCAGACAGTGCAGTCTTCATGGAAATGCAAACTATGACTTTAACATGATATTCCAGAGAGATTAGCAATGCTCTGTCTGAAGGCTGGGAGCTGATTTACATCCAAAGTATAGTCGCTTCACTGCTAACAGAGCTTGTGTGTGTTGGGAGTTTTATTGTGATTGCAAAAGCAGCAGCCCCTCAGATGGTCATTTTTCCTGAGAAAGTTGCTGGATGCTTGGCCTGCGACTCCTAGCTGGTTTTGGAAAACACATGCCTTTTCCAACAAATTTTGAACATTGTTGCCATTTTTATTGGATGCTGTCCATGCTCACTTCAGTATTTGGCCAGTGCACTGTCAACATCACCATATTTGTCATCTTGCTGGTTTACCTTTTTTTACCCAAATGATTTGTACTACAGGACATTTACAGGAGTATATTTTAAATATCTCTCTGTTTTAAAAACTCATTGTCTTAAGGATGAGATAGTAAGGATTTTACTTTTAAAAGGCTTTTTTTTTTAAAAAAATATGCCTTTTTAGCAATTTGAGGAGCAGTTTGGAAGAACCCATAGGCCTTGCATGGTTACCTTAAAGCAAACAGTAAACAAGGAAAAGAAGATGCTTTTAAGGAAAGCGTTTCCCACTGCTCCATATTAGTAAATGCAACTGCTGTTAGTGCCTTAATTATTTATAAAAGTAACAGTTGCATCTATTAGAAGTGCTAATTTTGGGATATCCAGTATCATTACAATTAAAACCTCAAGAGATCAATGAGCTCATCCAGTTGCATAGAAAAGTACGGTGGAAACCAGAGAGCCATTTTCTCAACTAATTGAAGTTCATAGTATATCTTTTGACCCTTTTGGAAAAAACAGGAAATGAAGTAATGAAACATTTGTCACAACATTGTTCACATTTGTCTATAGGCAGCAAAAAGCATGTATTTGCCTAGTCTGTTGGCAAGTGGCAGAATAAAACTGTGGAATTAATCAACAGATCTCACATTCACTGATAGGCCTAGCTAACATTTTTGTTGCTAGTATCAAAATACTTGAGGGAGGCTGGATCTGCTCTACAGTTTCAGTGCAAATATGGAGCACTTCTGTGAAAGTCAGGAGAATGATGGCAGCCTGAAAACTAAATTTGCTTTAAACAGGAGAAGTTGTTCTAGCAGCCTCATGATAGCAACTGATTAGGACTTGGTTTTCTGGGGAGACTTACACAGCCTTCACAGATGTGTCAGGTGAGGAAACAGGACTTCATGCAGAACTTGCAAGCATTCACCTTTCACAGACCCTCAATCTACTTATAAAAAATAAAAGCACTGGGAAATGTGTCACTCTTATCTTCAGTCATTCATTTTGAAAATTTTGAATGTCACAGTGCAAACTGCTCTTTGAAATACATTTTCAATTGCTGAATAACTGTGATTATTTTATTCAAGGCATCTTCTTGTTCAAGCAGTGCTTTCCTACAATGTTTTGTATTTTTTTTTTGAAGACTAGTAAATTAAAAAATAAACAAAAAAATTATTTTACAGGCTGATTCTACGCTAGGTTAACCTTAAATGTGGTTCTAAGTCTCCTCTACTTTTCTCTCTTTTGCTTCCACAACTTACTTTCTAAACTCAACAGGGATATTTGGAATGGGAAATCAAGATGTGAGGGAAGATGCTTGGTGTGGTTACTGCATGGCAACCCACATTCCAGCTCACAGCTAATTACAGGCAATGCTGACATCTGAGAGCTGGGAAAAACTGGGATGTTAAATCTGCTTATTTGTACAGTAAAATCTTTTCCACAAAGTATTATTTTATTTCATGAAGCCAAGGACAGACTGCAACATCAATGTTAGTAGAAATTTGCATTAATGAGGGATGGTTGAAGACAATGTGGCTTTATTAACTTAGCATAGAGATAGACCATGGACCAAGACATTAATCATAAGCATTCCTTTACTGACCTCCCGAAGGGCCAGACTTCTCCAGCTAGGCTTATAAATCCCCATGGGGATAATAATATCCCATTTCAACAGTGAGAACCAAACACTTGACTTGGGTTTAGCTGACAAATGGCTTAACTATTTTTTATTTTTTTATTTTTTTTTAAGAGAAATAACATCCGTCTCCTTTTTTGAGATCAGACAGCATGGTAACGGGCAGAGTCTGAGAATCTCTGCTGGATGGGATCATTGGTGATGTACTGAGCACTCCCTTTCATTAATACCTAGTTTTCTTTCTCTGTGCAGTTTCTTTTCATGATGCTGTTTCCAACATATGGAAAGTTCATTGCTAAGTACAATAGGGCCAATACTTCCCTCTCCTGTATCCAAAAGTGACCTAAACATGGTGAAATAATAACCCCACATTTAATAACATTGTAAGACTATCAGCCAGCTGCAGCAGATTTTCCAGTGGGTATACTGACATCTTGCATAAGTGTTTGCAAATATACTGTTTTGAGCTTCTCTAAAGTATATGCATTCGTAGCTAAAGCTTCTCAGAGAAAATATTCAGGGCCTCCTTATTTTTGCCAATGTTTAAAAGGGGCAAGTTCTTGGCTTTTCTGGAAATGTAGGAGAATCACGTTCTTCTTCCTCTAGAGAACTGATATATCAGCAAGGTATGGGCTGGCACAACTGTTCAGTAAGTCATTTTCAGTTCACTTTTCCCAGCACTTGTTTCTTTCGTAAGAGAACAGAGCTGAGGAAAAAAAATATATGCTGAAGCATTTTCCCTCTCAGATTTACACTAAACAGTTTCCTTGTTTGTTTTTCTGGGATCTTTATTCCAGAGAAATAATTTTTCCTTTTTTTTTTTTTTTTTTTTTTTTTTTTTTTTTTTTTTTTTTTTTTTTTTTTTTTTTTTTTTTTTTTTTTTTTTTTTGGTTCTGTTCTGGCTAAACATTTCTGTTTACCCTTACAAAAACACAAAAAACTGAGCACTAGCTATGGAGTAATGTTATGGTCAAGCTTTCCTATTAGCAAGTGTGTTCAGTTCATTGTTTTTGAGTTGAGACAAACAAGTCAGATCCTCTCCCAAGCCAGTGGGACATAATAAGGGCTATAAGTAATTCCTCACTTCTGGACTTTATTATGATTATTACAATTATTATTAAGCCAATGTGCATTTTTCTGTAGCCCTCAGAAACCCATATCACTGTGATTCAGTAACAAAAAGAGAGATTTCTTCTCTTCCCCTGACCTGTCACAATTCAGTACCTAACCTGTGGCCTTCTCTTGGCCTGTGCCAAGGGTTTGATGACTCTGTCCTGTACTTAGAAAATATCTCCGTTTTAATATAAATTGTATTGGGTGTTGAGTCAAATAGACAGGTCAGGGGTTGAACCTGGCATGTTGCCCTTAACAGCAGGATAATAACTGCATGTATTTTATTCACTCTGCCTTTTCCCACTCATTTATTTATATGCCCTATGCTGTTACATCCAGTTGGAGAACAGACACAATTGCATCAATTTCCATGCATCAGCTATGCACCAGCCCCAGCAGAGACTTCTTCATTTTGTTCTCTCTTCACACAGACGGCAACATTTTAAAAAGCATTTAGCTAGGTGCCATGAAATGACTTCATGAAAATTGTGTGGCTTCAATACAACCCTGAGCACATACACAGTAAGGGAGAAAGGCATTCCTTCTGCAATCCAAGTTTTGGGAGGGTAGAGAGGGAAGGTTGAAGGTACAAATCCAAGGTCCAGGATCAGTAAATCAGTCTGCAGTGCAATATCCCTCCCTCCCTTCTACACAAGTTTTTCTGGCTGAAGTAGCACCCAGAGCTCTCAGCCAGTTCTGCAGGTCAGAGGACGCAGGGCAAAATTGCAGGCTCACTCAAGGACTCTGGGGGAATTGCAGGCTGTCAACAAAATCTGCTTGGAAAACAAAGTAGAGTAGGAATATGCTACTTCCCTTCTGACAACGGAGAAGTCCAGAAACAAACATTTTTCCAGCAACCGGGTTGCAAGAAGACTCTATGCAAACATGACAGCAAACATGGCTGGGAAGCCAGAGAAGTGGCACTTGAGTTTAGAGCAAATCAAAAGCCAGGTTCTGAAGTCCATGGTAGATCATGAACACAAAGGAGGCAGAGCTTGTGGTTCTCTGTACAATTAGAAGGTGAAAGGGTTAGCAAAGAAACTTTGTTTTGCCCAAAATTATGCTAGGGTTTGTTTCACAGGTGTTTACAGTACACACATCAATGACAGGAGAAAGCATACAACCTTTTTAACCTTCCCACTGGTCTTTTCTTCTGCATGCCTCCTACATTTGCTCAGTGCAGGTGTCTGTCCCAAGAAAATGTTGTGCAGGCAATGTGCGTGCCTGCTGCCATGAATGGCCCTCATAGAGAGTCTCCATAGGCAATGAATTGTGATAGAAAGCCTTTTCCTCTGCTTGTCCTACAGGAAATGCTTTCAGTGTGCTTCCTCATGTCCTTTAAGCTGTCATCTAAAATTCTCTCTGTTGTTTACATCATTTCTTTACCCCTTCTTGCACCCTACAGAGTTTCTGCAGTATTGGCTTGGGTTGCTGCATTTTGGTATTGCATCAAAGAGCTAATTTCATCTATTACCACATGGTGCTTGATGCTTTTTAGCACAAGTTTAGCTCTAAGGAAAACTAATTATTGGTGCTTTCATGAAGATTTTTGCAATGTCTTCACTCACTTATTCACATGAGACCGGCCCTGCCAAACACTCTAACATTAAAGGAAGTAAAAGTGGTTCTACTTGGAAATCTTACAGAAAAGTCATGTCATGCACTGACTCCTTGAACAAAATAACAGCTGCAAAAAGCTAATGATACAGGCTTTAAATGTCACCATTGCAAAATCATGAAGAAATTGTAATTTAATTATGTTTAATTATCTTCCATTAGATGGAAAAAAATACCTGCTACACAGCATTTCAAATGTAATTGCCTCAGTATGGCTTTGTGTGTATGTGTGTGAAAGTGTCAAAATGTCAATTATACACTCATACACCTATGCTGAAGAATTGATTTATCTATGCCTAATCATTCAAGAAAATGTACTATACTGTCTGTGCAAAGGAGATAAAATCAGTCAAAACACACAAAATTGTTTTGCTGCCCTACTCTTGCAAAACGGAACAATTCCCATTTTCCTAATATTTGATAACACTGAAGTTGTAACTAAATAATCTACTTTTTCAGACTGTGGTCTTACCAGTTGACATGCGTGACTAGTATATACCAGGAAGGTTTCTAACACTTTAAAGACTTCTTCAGTCATACCTCAAATTAATTTTTTTCTGTTGAGCTGTCTTAATGAGAAATATTATAATTAAGGTATATTTGAACTCCTCAGACAATCCTGATTTTATTTCAAAATGAGTCCTTGGCACTAGAGTCTGCATATACGTATAAAAGAAAGACAAAGCTTATTATATAACTAGTCTGGTTTTGAATTTGAGAAACTGAGCTCTAGGAATCTGAGCTCTGGATATTAAGTTTACACTAAATGGACCTACAAACCATTTGGAGATTTACCCATTGATGAATGCCAGAAAATATGAAAGTGATCCATCTTAGAGTACTTTGTGTTCCTGACAGGGAGTTCTGGGGACTTACTGTCTTATTGCATAATATTGAACACTAGTAACCAAACATCTGTTAGCAGAGAATACAAGCTGCAAATAACTATGGCATTAAAATGACCAAGAAATAAATATCGTTGGATACTTAAAATTACTTTGGTAAAGTGGTACAGAATAGCTACACTGGCAAGATTCTGTCTTGCACCAAGGATTTCAAATAATACAAGTACTCCCTCTAAGGTTTTTCCTAGGCAAGAAAACTATGAATGTTATTTATAAGGTAAAAACAAACCACATGGGATCCATACCTGAATACATACCTTACACCCAATACAAGTCCATACATCAAAATCAGTGTGTATTTTCTCCTTGTCTAAAACAACTCAGAACTTGAATTCTTTCATGACATCCTATATACAACCATTATATTTAATGGCACCCTCAAGACACTGACTTGCATTAGAAGCAACGTGCAGTCACGCAGGTGAGCTCTCCTCTCTCAGGTAAAGAAGATGCTCCCTTTTCTGAGCCCTGGTAGCCCTAGAAGTGTCAGAAGAATGCTGGGGACAGAAACTTCAAGCAATTTTGGTCTTGTACTAGACCTTTTTGCTACAATGGTGCCAAAGTGAGGTGCAAGCCAGCCATGTCCTGGAGGGTATGGGATGCGCTGTGAGTGGTGCCTAAGGGTAAAGTCCGGAAAAGGGGAAAAGGCTGGTAGACTTTGTTCACAATTTTCTCAGCCAGTTAATAATGCAGCTGTGGAAAATGCCCACACATTTCTATGTGCTTCAGTTTCTCTAACTGTAGTGTGAGAGCTTATGCATTAAAATTACTTCGAGACTAAAAGATTGCAGCATACTTTGCAAACTTTAGTTGAAAGTGTTACAGTAATGCAAACAAGTGTGTTTCTTCGTTTAGTATTGTAGGCTCTGTAGTCCAGGAATAGCACAGACAGACATGGACCTTTTCATCATCTTTTGCCTTCAAGTTCCTAATATACAATCAAACACAGAACAACTCTGTTTTCTGAACTGAAATATTAACTATAAACAAACAAATAAAAAAATCTATTTGGTTTTTAGTTTTCTTTTCCCTAGGGAAGCTGTAAAATACTTAGGTAGGCTATAGCAGTTTGGCTGTTAATGATCTGTAGAAATTACTGACAGTAATTATAAATGAATGCTTTTCTGTAACATATAATCAGTAATCAGAAACTGCTAGAAAAAACAGCAGTGACGTGAAAACAGTCACCATAATGTGTTTTGACAAGTCTCCTAATTAATAAAATAATTACCCAAACCACTAAATATGTAGGGAAAATATATCTTGCAAGTCTGGCAAATGATGAGCATGTTTCTTCTAATTTTCATCATTTTCTTCTATGAAATGGAAGAATCTTCTGAAACATATCTGTAATTGTAGCTAACCATGCAAAGGGAGGTATCCAAGACTGTTACTTCTGGTGCCAAAACAAAACAGATAGTTGGCAGTCAAAGCAAACCCACCCATAAAGTACATTTTGGTCAAAAGCAGGCAATTCCATTTTGACTCCAAGGCTCTCATCCCATCCTTAGCTCATCACAGATGGGTGCCTCATCAGTCACAGCTGTCTGAAACACCCAGATATCTCAGCACAACAGATAGTGAGGAGATTGCATTGTTTGTTGATCAGTATGAACTTGCTTTTTTTTTATATCTATTTCTCACCTTCATATAATCCCTAACTTTCACTGTGGAATCAGTCTCCAGGCAAGGGAGTCCATGTGGTTTAGGATTTTTGAGCCACTCTTCTTTCATCTTCTTCCAATGTGATTTTATCTGCAGAAGTCATTCCTCAGATTATTCTTTACACCTTGGCATTAAAAAAAAAAAAAAAAAAAAAAAGTTATGTCAGACTTGGTTAATCCTGTCCAAGAAACCGGGAATGAGTAAAATAGATGTCAGTATCATCTAATAAAATAGAATTCAATATTAACTTGGAGCTGCACCTCTTCCCACTACAGATGCTATCAGTCACCCATATCCACCCTTAGCACATTTCAGGAAATCTTTTACATGCACAGATGTGATATTTCACCAGGTCTGTCTCTTCTTGTTTTCTTCTGGCAGCACTCATCTCCATCATAAATGCACACAGCAGCCCTCTCATATAAAATATATCTCTGATCTCCCATTCTAAGAAGCAGAATAGTTAGTGAGGAAGAGCTGAAAAACCCACAACCCCCCCCCCAAAAAAAAAAAAAAAAAAAAGAAAGAAAGTAACAAATTGGAATGCAATAAAAAATGGTAACTAGCAAACAAAAACCCTGGGATCAAGGAAAAAAAGCCAGCTGGGTCAAGTTTCTGCCTAAGAGAATGGAAAGACTCCCATTCACCTTGCCATTAAACAGAGCTGGAAGAGTTTAGAAATCAAAAATTATTGGGAAAAAAAACTATTTCTAAAAAGATGAAATTTTCCTGCACAGCTGTGAAGTAAACACCTTCCAGCCAAGGCAAAGATTGATCATGGGTGGAGTATATGCAAGGCTCAGGAAGTGGAGAGCACGTTCCTCTGATATGGACGGCCTCTGGCAGTCCCATGCTTGTTGTTAAGAAGGTTACAGTAGTCCAATTACATTTTTTGCACATTTTCCTGATGGATTGGTAGGGCCAATGAAGTTGTAATTGCAACTTAGATATTTTCATGTTGGCTGTATTTAAAAGTGTTGATAGGTGACAAATTTGCACAAGCTAGAGATTGAGAGGGCATACCACACTGTTATTTCCATTCTACCAGCAATGCAGGACCATCTCTCTTGCTCATTTCCCAGCAACTTACCAAGTATCTTGTCCAAAACTGTTCCTTACTCTTTCTTTGTGAGCTTATTCCACACTTGAGCGAGTACCACTGTCAAGAGGTCAAAGCGAATGCAAACTGAAGCTAAGAAAAACCTCTTCTTAGGGCTCAAAATAGTTCTTTTGGTTTGTTTTTCTTTAATATCCATGTGCCTCTGACTTGCTCATATCTTCTACAAGCAGGAGTTCCAAATTTACTTCTGAGAAGATTTTTCATGGCCCACCAAAAGCAGAAGATACAGGCAATTGTATAAGAAATGTCCATGTAGCTCTCACCACGTTTTCCAGGCTGGAAAATGAGACGAAATTTTCAGAAATTTGAAATTCAGTTGTTTCTCTGAAGAGACTTTTCTCAGTCTCATGCATGAAAATGATACTCTAAGTTTTGTCTGTGAGTTTTGAAAAATATTACAAAGGGGTACTTTGACATTTTTATGGTCTGTTTTAATTAACTGAAGCAAAATCTGCTCTTCTGAGTGATTCATTTATCCTATCAACCTTTCTATTTTTGTAAGATTAAATCAGGAAGTTCGCATTAAGCTTCCTTTCCTGGAATTCCAGTTGAACATTATTACCCTTTGTTTAGACTGTATCACTTATTCAGCTGATAAGAGTAGACTATTCCACCAGAGAGACAAAGATTCAGCAATTTAGATCCCTTAACGAGCATTCTATATTTTCCAGTAAATTACTACACTGTTACATGCTTCAGGAAACTACTAAAAATTATTACATTTCTTTAAATCTGCAGACATGAAATTGTATACTATTGCAATGATGTATCTCAGCAAAGCATGTAATATTTGTTGTCCTTGACAGTAGGAGGCATGTTACGGCTCTGCATCATTCAGTTCTCAATGCAATCCCACAGCTTCATCATGATCTTCAGGACACTAAAAAAGAACCTGGGTTAAAGACTAGGTACTGATTCTAAGAGAATGAAAATTTGGAGTAGGGCACACATTTTAAATTCTGAGGTAATTTGTTATGTTTCATACTTGGAAGTTGTCATTTGAAATCTCCCTTCCTAAGGGAGGCATTTTAAAATGCCAGAGATACAACTTCAAGCAAGAAACATAAGCAAGACTTGTAGTTCAGATTATTACAGTGATCTTTAAAATCTATGTATTAGCAGTAAGTGTAAAACTATTAGTGTAAAACTATACTCTTTAATTCTGGACTGTTTCTGAAACTGTGCTGACTGCATTCTTTGACTATTACATTTCTTTTACTCTGTAGTATCCTGGATTCTGGTATATATGGGAAAACTACCTAGATTTACAGTGTATTTAACTTCTCAAATTATCACTATTAATTTACTCTCTTGTGGAGATGTTTTTTGTTGGTCTTGTTTGTTTGTTTGAGTTGGTCTGGTTTTGCTTTTGGGTTGTTGGGATTTTTTGCCTAGGGCAAAGTTTAGCTTTGCAAACAAAGTAAAACACATTTGTTCCTAAACTAACAAATTAATTTCTTGTTATGTTTGCAATAGAAGCAGGAAACACTACAGTTACACTTCTAACATAGTCTAGCTAAATCACAAATTCTTATTTCCCAGGATTTCCTTCAGTGCCTGGATTTGTCTTTCAGCATGAATTTCACTAAAAAAATTGCTTCTCTCTGTAGCCAAAGGTATCTGACATCATATTTACCAATACTCATAAGTGAGGACACTAATCTGTAGCCTTACGTAGAATGTAGATTTTCCAAAGTATGTGGGAGCACAGTGTAATAAACATTCCTAAATTGATAGAAATTATATATATGTAATTATTACACATTTCTACAATAGACACAGACAGAAAAATAGATCTTTATATCTTTTTATGTGTTCTCATATTTGTAAACTATGAAGTAAAACTAAATCTGCAGAAAAAATACTTTTTATCTTCCCCAAATCTATCAATATCTAGTTCCCTCACATATTAGGCAAAAATCTCCATAAATAAAAGCAAATAATAAAAACTTAATCAATGTGGTTATTTGCAGAGGTCAAATAACTCATATTCATATTAACTTAGAGGGAGCTAAGCCTAAAAGGATTCATAAAATAACTTAGTGTCTAACCCTAATTATTGCAAACAAAGATCAAAAGAAAAGCTTATCAAAAGTGGAGACAGTTTATTTCCATCTTGGAACAAAGGACAAAAGACACAGTGTCTTGTCCTTCCTTTGAGGTTTCTCTGTCAGCTCCTTTCCACTCCCTTTCCTGATAGGCTGCAGTGTCTTGATGGCTGATCTGTTGACTAAAACACAATAATCAATTCTGGAGAACATGTCAGCTACTTATTTTTATAACAGGAACAATGGAAATAGCATCACATTGTTAATAGAGGTAAAAGTGATTAAAAATACCCTCTTGAGTTTTCCTTTCTAGTTCCTATCATCACAATGCACTGGAATTGATCCAGAACAAACTATGACTGTAGATACACACATTTTTACAGGAATCAGAGAACTTTGATTCATCTTTAGCCTGTGAAGGAACACTTGTCTTTTAAAACTGCTTCTGTATGAACCAAGAAGAACTAATTATCCTTTTTATATGTATATTTATTTTTTCAGATTACTGTTTCAAATCTAAAGCAAAGTAGAGGTATTTGTTTCTAAATCAGTCTTAGAGAGCATATTTGTTTCCTTACAGTATATGCATACGCAGTCAATGTCAAACTACTACAAAGAAATCTAAGAGTCTTCTATTTGCTAACACTGCAAATTGCAGAGTCACCTTCTATGACATATCATAAAGTTTGCATAGTAGTTTTCAAAATAATACTTAGTAATTAGGTATAGAATAAAAAGGACACCATGCTCATAAGTAACATTTTTAAAAGATATATTAAACTTGTGCATAAATAAAGTTGAGGAATATTTGCCTGGCTTAAAAACAGTAGAAAAAAGTCCTCCAGAATTTTAAATCAGCAAAGAAAATTTTGTTCCCTGCCCAACAAAGATATGCTTTTGAGCACACCAGTGCAAATATTCCCAATATCTTTTTATTTCCTTATTAAGAAAAAAAAAATAATCCCTGTGTTAATTTTGAATATATCTTATCCTGAATAAGCTTGCTGATATAAAGATGGCTAAGACAAAGATCATTCAAATATGTGAAACCTATTTCAGTGTTACAAAGATCAGATAAGCAGTGTTTGATGCACTCTGTTGAGACAAACCACTCATTCAGTGCCAAGTATTATTGGAAATTCATTTTCTTAGCTAACACATGGACTTTTCATGCAGAGACACCATTATGAAAAGCCTTCCTGTTCTGATAATCTGTACTTTGATTTCTGGCATTATCAGCCAGATCAGAAATAGTGGATACAAGTGGCCAGAGGATAAAGCATCAGCTTTTCATTCTTGAGAAGATATGCTTAATGGAATGACTATAAAAGTTTCAGATGAAGAGTGGTTGAGAACATAGAAATGGTGTGTGAAAGAGCTCAGAAATCTATCACCTAAAAACTCAGCATAAGATCCTGCAAGCATTTATGTACTCCAGTTTCCATATACCCTTCAAACCAAAAAGAATTGCATACATTAATTTGTACAAACAAGGTTTAGATTCCTTTCCACCCTGAAATAAACAAAGTCTTTCCTAACCAAGGAAGGAGACTGTGTAAGCTGACAAATATTATTTCATGTCAAACAGAGCAACCTATTGTAATTGTCTGGGCTTTCCACCATGCTATATTACAGAGCAGCTATAAAGTGTTAGGTAGCTCTCAGATTGGTTTAGATTATACTCTGTATGCTCTAATAATTTCTGCCCTAACATAACTAATCGCTATATAGAACAATTCTAGCAGAAATTTGTCAGGATACTTGGAGACCATTCTCTTTCCTGTTTCATTTACTACATTTGTTCATATCCAAGGGTTCCATGGAAGCATTAAATTATTTGTTAGATTTGCATTAGCTGTACAATTGCAGATACAGCTTTCTTGGTCACAATTCACTCAGTCCAGCAGTGAACTCATCGCTTAGTCTTCCTAGATTTTCATTTTGAATTTTAGATTCTCAGTTACTCCTAGAAATTAGACACCTTTTTCTTTTGGTCTGTATGCTTTTCCCTTTTCTCTCATTGGGGAACGCTGTCCAACAGCTCCGGATCTAATGTTCTGCCTGCTCTTTATTTGCATTGGCCAAAGGAAGAGGAAATGAGGAAAAAAACTAAGGAGGGCATTCTACCCCTTGCAATTGCTATTAGTAGCAGCTAGCTATGAAAGGGAAAAGAAGATGGAGAGATGCAAGGAAGGAAATGGAAAAAGAGAGGTGAGAAACTGGCAGTAGGTGAAATAAATACCCAGCATAGGTGCTAGAGACATGAAGATGAGATTGTTCAAGGTACAAAGCTTTTCACAGCATGGCTGAGGGGGGGAAAGAGTGTTATCATAAGGCAGTGTAGGAAGCTATTTTGCCCTTTATAAACAGACAGGGTACCTGAGAATCCTAGGTTAGCTAAAATGTTGCCTTGGTGGGCAATAACTCACTATCTCAGAAGCAAATCTAGGGCTGTATTGTCCCTGTTCTCATTCTGTAGGCTAGCCAGGAAGTTTCCCTCGTGGCTCAAATCTCATCATGAAGTCAGCTAACTTTCTGAAATGCAACAGAAATAGTAAAAGAGATAAGCTACTGAACATTTCAGACACCTAACATAGAGATGTACACCAGTTTTGGGGTTTAATTCATTTTTTTACATATTGTAATCACATAAAATTGTCTTTTATATAAAATCAGAACATTTCTAAAATGTGTGTTTAAAACTAGCTACTTTCAAAAAAATCCATGATTTGGGGATATCTGGCTCATAATTTTTGACACATGAATTCTTGCACCCTAGGCCAAGTGAGACGTGGCTTTTATTTCCAAACATTTTCCAAACAGTTCACTTCATCAGCTCAGAAATTCCATATTCTAACCTGTTAGAACCTAAGTTTCCAGGTTTTTTTAGGGATTTTTCTTAGTACTGTCACTGATTTACATTAAGGAGCTGAGAGGTAGGCATGTGGTTTCTTAGATCTTAGGTAATTAAGTTTGTAAGGTCAATATGACATGCACGACAGATTCTAAAGACCTGCTAGTAAATCAGATGGAAACTTCTGCATATACACCTTTCAACTGTTGTTTATACTTCCTGACTAAAAATCAGATGCCAGGAGAAGTGTTAATCTTGAAGTTTAATAGACCTTCTGTATCTGGAAAAAATAAAGATTCCACAGTAAAGAAAATTGAGACTATTTCTGTACTCTAATGCTGCTTATGAGAAATACTATTCTACTGAGTGATGTAAAGGCTCTTGTTTCAAAGGAGGGAGAGTTCTGGTTTGAGCATGAAAGATTCAGGATGTCATATCACTGTTAATCACTTGCCTCATTGATCCTAGCACAGATATGTCCCTGGCTGCCTTGAACTCTCTGAAGTTGTGATCAAACAAAAAGCAGGTTAGCTGAATCAAACCTTTTTTTCCCCCCCAGTGTTACTTTTCCCAAAACAGATCCTTCTCATTTTAAAGTACAAGACCAGAAATGATCCATACCCTTGTTGGCAACACATCCTGTAAATATTGTTGTTCATAAGTTTAACTGGGCCTATGAAGAAATAATCAGGTTCCATGTCTATTTAAGGCTTATTATTTTGTAATACACATATATATTAATGAATCTTCAGTAAAACCATAAGAAACAAAATACTCAAAGAATCCAATGGCAAAAATGTTTTAAAAACATCAGAGCTGTATCTGTCCTATATATGCAACTTTTTGGATGCCCAGAGCACATGACATTACCAGTGCAGCTGGTCACTTGGTGATGAAGAAAGGGATTCCTCAGGATACATTTGCCACTAAACTAAAGGTGTTGTATTTGAACGTATGTGAATCATTTGCAATAGAATGATTTGCCTGAAATAAGATAAATTTCACCTGTTTTTGATTCCTTGTGTTTAGCAGTTACACCGGTATATGTGTACCTCTTGCAAATTACTGTGCAACCACAGGCTTTGAAAATTACCATCTACAACAGAAGAGAATCTGCTTCATAATATGTTTGATTTAAAATAACAGAAACAAAGTGAAAGGATTACTTTGTTGCTTTAGTGACATAACTGCTGTCAGGTGTACTGGGCAAAGAGATTTAGGTTAAAGTATTCTCCGATCATTGCTACCTGTCTTTGCATTTTGAAGTCTGATTGAAATAAATAAATAAAAATAAAAAAAAAAGACATTTCATAATTATGAGAGGACCCTAATTTTTTTTTTTTTTTTTTTTTAATTTAGCAAAAATAATGCTCTTTCATATATTCCCAGGACTAAGGAATAGTTTGTTTGGGTTTTTGTTTGTTTGTTAATTCAGAGTTCAGGTACTTACAAACTGCTCTGGGCTAAAGTTAGATATAAGAGATTTACTCCCTAAAGAACTAACTCATTTAACAGGTCTCTTTGTAAAATCATATGAAGGCAGAAGTAAAACCTCAGAAACAAGCAGAGTAAAAAAGGTAGCCCTTCATAATGTGACAGTGTTGAAATATGAAAGCAAACTAACCACTTTCCTTGTTTCTTTTTCTTGTGGTCATGTAACAGAATATGAAACTTTGTTTTTAAAACATGCAAGCTCCTATTAACCTGTCAGTCACTTCTACGGATTGTATCATGTTCACAAATAATATCATGCAATACTCTCACTCTGTAAAATACTGGCAGAAAAAAAGAAATGTAGCAAGGAGAAGGAGGAAGCATTTTTCAGCTAAACTGGCCATCCAAATAGAATTCATAATCCTACATTTTAGAGAGATGAATGAGCACCCCAACATTTCTGTTACTCCTCCTAATCCCCGTCAGGTCTTGAATCTGTTGACCAAGTCCAAACAGCCACTTCTTTCTGCCTGACCCCCTTCCCTTGCTATTGTTGGCTCTCATTCAAGTCAGGATCACATTTATCTGGGCAATATACACCTAATAAATCTTCTCCAACTCGCTGGCAAGAAAGCTAGCTTCCCCCTCCACTTCTCTCGTCTTTCCTCAGACATCATTATGGGTGTTGACACTCCAGCAAGTTACTTAAGGTGCACTTAAGTAACTGTCTGCATGTACACATCTCCCAGTAAAAGGCAAGGTAATTGCTGCTGTAAGTTGGTTTTCAATTACAATAAGCAAGAGCATGGGCATGGACAATGAAAGAAGCAAGCAAATTATCAATCTGCAAGTCGATTTTTATACGGCATAAATAATAATAATTTCATACAGCCCTTTCCACAGTACATCTCAAACACTTTGCAAAAGAGGCATGTATTATTTTCCCTAAGTTATCTGGGAAAAAATGAAATATGATAATGTATAGACCAAGGCTGCCTGATATGTTAAAACAAGACTGCAGATGGGTAATTTAGGTCTCGGTCTAGTGTGCTGTCAAGAACAGGACCAAAGATTATAAATCTATCCTGATTTTCACTGGGCCTCTCTTTGCTCACTGGGCTTATTAACATGTGTTTTCCCTTTTCAATCTCTCTGTAGCTTCTCAATACATTAACAATAGCTATCCTTCCACGCTGTAGTATCAAGCAAGTACCTCCCAGATGAATGCTGATGTGAAATTAGCCATCACAATATATGTGTTCCAGTTGCCATAGTTATTGAGCTTTATTGAGTCATGGGTTTAAAATGATTTCCTGAGTCCTGGAGATTCCCCAAGGCTAAAACAGCAAGTCTCTCTCATAATGGGTCAACTGGTCCAGGTGGATGCATGTGCTTATTTCCTCCAGAGGAAATAAGTTTAATGAATATAGAATTCATTTAGCTAAAAAGTCTTGGATCTCACAAGATAGAAGATGGAAGCAAGAAAAAAATTGTTCTTGAAAACAAATGTTTCATTGTTCACAATTTTTTACTCATTATAATTAAAAATATCCCCCTCAACAAAAACAAAAAACCAAAACCAAACCAACAAACCCAACAACAAAAACAAAGAATTGAAACCTTTCTTTCTTTCCATTTTACTCCTTTTAACTCCAGCTGGGTGCTGCAAGGCTGACACAACCTGAAAAGTAGAAATCTCGTGTATTATAACAACACAGCTGCTTCATAAACCAATTTTTTATCCACTGTTTTGGCATGTTTAAGGCATCAGTCTTTCAGTTTTCAAGTACTTTAGTGGGCAACTTGCATCTTACATCTTGTTTTAATGAAGGTTACTGTTGTCTCTCTGTGAAAGCTCACCTTTTTTCTTCATCAGACTGGAGATCATGCATGAACACAGAATAAGGTTTAAAAAAAATACATCTTACCATTGGAATGTGTTGGAAACTGGTGGTTTTAAAGCTGGAGGGTAAAAATCTATTTGTTTTAAAGCTGAAAAGGGAAGATCTGGTTGATTTAGTAATGATAGCTTAGTAATGATATAGTTGCTGTCAAAAGAACACTGAAAACAAGAGCATTGTTCTGAAAAAAAAAAAAAATTCCCAAGCAACACGAACTTGAGATATATATATCTCCATTATACACCATCATCAAGTTGCTTATCTTTTGATCATTCTGTAATATATATTTTGAGTTAAAGCATCCTTTTGTGCTGTCTTCCTCTCACACTTCATTGCACACCGTGACTCGTAAGCACAGGGGAAAAGAACCAGGGATGAGAACCCAGGCACTGATATTGCCTTTTCAATGACCCCCAGAGAAAGGAGAGGGCCCAGAGACAACTCCTGGTGCCATGGAGCTTTGCTGCCATACAGCCACCAAGGCAATTGCTACCACTAAACCTAGGGATGGCGCCTTGGCAGAGAGAAACCTTCATTACAGTTTTCGCTAACGTAGTGTAACAGAGTCGGTCCCCTGTAACCTGTATATCCATTAGATCTTGCTGACACAACCACTTCCACCACATATGTGCAGAGATTTTAGTCCTGATAATTTCAGGTTCAGATATTTTTTGTGAAGCAGTGATAAATTATGGATACTGTCTTTATCAGTAATAGTACAGTTATTCTGAATCTTTTTAAATATAGGGAAGAAGGATTTCTATGTGTCACAAGCCATACACTTACTCTGGATCATTTCTGAGCCTTCATCACAGGTTAGAAATTCTAAGTACCCTCCTCTAGCACTTCTTCTAGATAAGGTTTAGTTTACTTACTTTCCCTACTTCCACGAAAATTAAATTCACTTTGTTATTTTTGCAAAGGTGGACCACCTTTTTAAGGTAAAAATATAGCTTTTAATTGAAGAGAAGGCAGACCCATTAACAACAGAAATTTCTGCAGTCTTCAAGAAATAAACATTCACTCATGACAGTATCTGAATCACAATATGGGAAAGATACCCTACATCTTTACTGATTTCTATAAACCAGTAGTATTGCATGTAAGTAAAGGAGCTTACCCTTGGTATTTAAAATGGAATGAAAATACTCATTTTCTCTTCTCCTCCTATTTCAGTTTATATGCATTTGTATTTTACCGAATTGTATCTTGTTCAAACAATTTAATCCATTTTTATTTCTTATTCTTTCGTGCATCCATAGACTAGAGCCTTTCTTAAACACAGTCTGGACCTGATCATTTCACTGCCAGCTTGAACTGTTGAACTCACAGTGTTTGATGGCATTCAAAAGCAGGCAAAAGCATAAAGCTCACTTACCTCTTGGTTTTAAATAGTCAGTTACATGGATCACATAGAATAAGGCAAGGTTACTTTTTTATTATTGTTTACTATTTTAAAAAAGGGAAAAAATCCCAACTGATGTCGCCTAGATCAGATACAAGAATCTATTATACATGACAAGCTGGTAATATTTCTAATAGTGTTTATTTCTAAAAGAAGATCTCTAGAGCAGACAGTCCATAAATTACAAGAATTAGAGCAGCACCTATGTTTATATAATATAGTTACTTCACTATATATTTTGTTTAAAAACTATTTTGGGTACGTGCGTTCTTTCATTTTGTGTTTCTGGAGTAGGTGAAACAATGCCTTTCCTTCTCTGTAAGCAAGGCGCTTACAGGGGTATCGCTTATCTCTGTGAAGTGATAGTGCAAACACCCTTTGTCAAGAGGCCTGAACAATTGAGACTCCTTTAAATAATTACTTTCAGTAAAGTTGAGAGCTAGAAAATTAAAACTTAATTATTTCGCTGACAACGGTTGGAACATGAAGGTCCTTTGGACTGTGGAAATAATACACACAAATATACCCCACTCAACAAGAAATCCAAGCCCAGAGCAAAAGGCCTGGAAACTCAGTCTAAAACGGCTCCACAATCTATCATGCTGTTCCTAAAAGGATATTAATACTAGCATTTAGAACTGCAATCATGCGTCTGACAATCCTGTGTTTGTACCAGCAGGTCAGTTGACTAATTGCGAATTGGGACTTCTCTGTGTACTGCACCATTTAGAAGAAAAAGGCTGACAGGGGTACAGTTAACCATTAAGGCATTTGGGCCTGGGAGGGAAAGCAGAGGACAATCAAGTCCTTATTATTAGATGCCTTCCTGGGAATCACTCCCTTATGCAGTTACAACAGAAGGAGAATTCACCTTTTAAAGTGAATAATTGTGCCTGTCGGGCAATCCTTTACAATTACTTTACCATCCAGAGAGAGCTCATTGATTGCATTAAGGATAACTACTCCACAGAAACAATCCTCTTAGGCAAAGCTACCTCCAAAACCCTGTGTCTCAGTCAGGCAGCTGCTGGCTCTTTGAATAGCCAGAGAGATAAAGAAATAAAAATATTAAGGGCCAAAGCTCTACTGATTTCACAACACTCTTTAAAGCTGGATGAGTGATTACGGTGGTTGTAGCCTGTTAAACACCCATGCCTCAGGTGGAATGCTCCTCTGAGCACGTTTTACAGCCAATGTGAGACTGGTGCCTTGCTTCAGCTCCAAAAATACGCCTGCTTAAGCAGTCCTATAGAATTCCAAGTTAAAATGCAAGCCAGAGAGACTGCATGTCTTTGAGGATTGATAACAAACTAGAATCAAAGCCTTTCTCTTTTAGATTACCAGCAAGAGTCTAATCCAGGTCAGTGATAATCTTGCAGCATCTATTTAGCAATGATCCCAACAGAGAGACTGCTCCATCACAAAAGTCACTGTTTCTGACATGGTTGGGGGACTCCACAAAGACTGAAACAGGTTGGAGATTCCTCCTTTACAGTAGAAGCTAATCAGCTTTGCAAGCAGAATGGGAGAGCTGAACTGAACCACAAACATAGTGCTTCATCAGCATCATCATCACTCATTTGCTGTTTTACAAAGGCAAAGAGGGGGGAATGATAACCCTTGATTTAATTAATGAGAGCTTCCCATCTTCTGTGTCTGAGACACATTTGTCAAGTATTCCCTGATCTCGTCACTCAGCCCTCTCAGAATCCTCAAGTAAAACTGACTTCAAATTCTTGGTTTCAACTATCACACAACTCTCTCAATTTGGATTTTACTTCACTGTTGTGCATGTCTCCTCTCATTCTTAGGGTTTTTTTTTCAGTTCCCTTTCACAATACCAAGCACTCCAAACCCTTCCCATATTTTCTGCAGAGTAAAAGTCCATTCTCTCCTCCTTCAAAAGCTTCCTGTGGGTACTATACAAAAGTTTCCTATACAGAGATGCAGGCTTGGACCAGGAAGCAGCCTAGGCAGTCTGTGTTTACAAGAACAAACCCTGATTTTTACTGAGGGTATTAACTTGACACTTGGTGGTCTTCTGGTTCCAGCATTATCATTGTGATGGAAATGCCTTTGTGCCGGCATGTTTTGCTACATGTTCTGGGTAATTTTTTTTTTCCTTCCTTTTGAGGATGCTTATTGGAGAAACAACTTTTTTTTTTTTTTTTCCTTTTCTTTTTCTTTTCTGGAATTCAGACTCTGAAAATCACACACAATGTGCAACCAGCATATTTTATCTCATCATGTCTACTCTGTCACTAACTAGTCTACCAACTGCACGAAACTACAACCAATATAGACAGAAAGCCAATTAGACTGGGATTACTTTGGCTGTTCAACAGCTGGGGCGTAGCATATGTCTGTCTTCCCATGTTACAGTTAAGTATTAACATTTTGCGAGCCTGACCTATCTTGTAAACATATATCCTTGTACCTTATAAGAAACGTTAAAAAAATGGAGGTAAATGTGGCTATGCCAAAAAGACCACGAGCCAGGTTAGATATGGAGAGGTAATTGATTAAGTGGATAACATATTTAAAGCCAAACTTGAAGATATAGTGCAGTTCCATCCTCTTCTGGGCTATTAAAATAAATTAATGACCTAGAGCTCTGTAGGGGTTTCCAGAAACAACAGTATAATGGCCAACTGGCCACAGTCTGCAGCCCATAGAAGGGGGAGATGTTTATTCTTTAGAAAATTGCCTGCTCAGACACCACATTATATATACTCTATATCTGTATTCATAGAGCACAAATGACAACTGAATCTTAGAATAACACCAGTGAGTATAAAATACAATGTTGGCTTGGAAGAAAATGAACCAATCATAATCTTTGACAGGGCTCAGATATTTTCAAATTTTTACAATACACTTTTCCATGCTGATAGTTTGACAGCTGCTCAAAAGTACCTGTTTTGTGCCATTTAAAAGTCCTGAACATGAGTGTCAACAAAGCAGTAAGTATTCAAACAATCTTTGGAAAATGTACAGGCAAGTAAGTGGTGTAGGGAGCAAGTCCCAGGCATAGAGCTACGAAGCCAGACTTTGCTTCCCTGTCTGCAAGACAGGGAAACCCCCCATAGGGGGTTTGTTGTTTTCTGCCCAGGTCCAGACTGAGACTTTGATGGTGCTCAAGAATTTCTACCGTTTCACAGCACTCTTCAACAGGATGCCCGGAGAGGGAAGCACCGGCATCCTCTAGCCACCCTGCATGGCTTGCTTCTGGCTGAAGGCTCAACATCCCCCATGTCTTGCGCTGCTCAGGTCATCCCAAACCTCTCCAATTTTTAAAACCAAGGAGCCACACTGTCTAACACTCTTCTCTACGTTTCCTGGAAAAAGTATTGAGAGCTTTGCTGACTACTTTCTATAAACATCACTATTGGCTACGTGGCCACCTCAATAGCCGATAACCACCAAAAGCAAAAGGCAGAGAAGCCTTTAGGTCGTCTTTGACGGTATTACCTTTGGCTTGTGAAGTTCCCCTGAGCTCCCCAGACGCGCAACGAGGGAACGGGGCGCACGCGTGTGTGTTTCTGTGTGTGTGCCACTTTTTCTTGTATTTACGGGTCGGTCCCATACAATAGCTTGCTGGAGCCCCGCGTCCCTGCGCGCAGGGGTCTCCCCGAGCGCGGCGGGGCGCGGAGCGGGCCGGGGGCGGGGCGGCCTCGGGGGCGGGGGCGCCTGAAGGGGTCGGGCGGCCGCTCCGCTCCGCAGCTCCGCGGCCGGGCAGCTGGGAGTCGCCACCGCCGCCGCCCCACAGGCAGGCGGGGAGGCAGGGAAACAGAGACCCAGTCCCGCAGGCAGCCCCGCGGACCCGCCGCGGCCGGCGAAGACCATGATCCTCACACGTAAGCTCGGGGATACCCCGTCCGGCGCGTTTTTGGGGGGTGGCGGCTGCACGACGCGGGGCTCCGGGCGCATCGCGGGCAGCGTTGCCGGGAGGTGCTTCGGGGGCAGCGCGATGGGGGCGTAAGGACGGGGGTCCCTCTTGTACTGTCCCGCAGCACCCGGACAGGCAGCGCTGGCAGGGGTGCGGCTGCCCCGTCCCGCCCCGCGGTGCGGAGCGTCCGCAGCCGGGAGTGTTCGCCCCGCCGGCCTGTCCGTGTGTGCGGGGAGAGGAGCGGCGTCGGGGCGGAAACAGCCCCAGGTGAGACGGGAGCGCTGCGGGAGCAGGGGATCACTCCTGTGTCGGGGAAACGGCGGCTCGATGCGAATCCGCTCGGAAGCGCGGGCGAAAGGGCTGGAGCGCGGGGCTGTCGCGGGTGCGGAGCGGCGCTCAGGATGCGGCCGCTCTCTGAAGGTCACCCTGGCGCATCTCTTTCTTTTTTGATGTTTTGTTGTTTGTGGGGGTTTTTTTCCCCTTTTCCATTCCTCCTTTTTTTTCTTCCCCCATAATTTTTTTTCTCTCTCCCTCTTTTTTTTTTTTTTTTTTTTTTTTTTTTTTTTTTTTTTTTTTTTTTTTTTTCCTTTATTGGGAGCCCTTGCGAATCGGGAACCATCGAGTTCCTTTTGAAGTTCTCCGTAATTAGCCCGATGTCCTCCAGGAGCCCAGTGGCTCCCCCCGTGCGGCGGTGGCTAGCCCTGATGTCACCCCCTGAGGCTTTGATCCCGGTGAAGGAGCAGCACCTCCTGCCAGCCGGCCTCCCCCCCGCCCAAGCCCATTCTCGAGGCAAACAGAAAGACGATGCCGTTTTCCAGTCGGACAGTTTTACATTCCGTGTCATCCTCCCCTTCATTGCAAACCACCTCCAATGACTTACTTCCACAATAACTGTGAAGTTGTTGAGCAGTGTGTGTTGGCATTAGCCTAATGAGCTCTCTTGTCAGTCGAGGGTACTTACTATTGGTACAACAATTTTTTGGGTTTGTTTTTTTTTCCCTCTTATTGTCTTAGGCAAAATTTGAAGAAATAACTACGTTTAAGCAATGTATCTAGCCAGGTCAGAAATTAAATGGCTGATAAATGGCTGATCTGTCATAGCACTTAACACATCTGATTTGAAAGACTGGGGAATGCAGTTTTATCTTAGCCATCAACTGTAGACGCTTTTATTTTTTTTACAGGAGCAAGTGTGATCTGTTCGAATTGCCCTACCCTAATCAAGAAATTCCCAGCAGCAGTCAATAACAATTCTCTAAGTCAGGTTATGTTTTAAGGCTGTTTGTAGTGAACTTAAGGAAGATAATAGACAGGCAGATTTCATATGAGCCTCGGAGTACAAATCTGTCAACAGCTCAGTGCCAGACTGATTCAGCATCCATCTGGCAACCAGGCCATTGCTGGCTGACAGCACATGGAGTTGGTATTAGGCGTGTCTGTTGATTCTAGAGCTTGTATATCCTTACTGCTGTCCACTAAGCATCCTGCTTTGCATCTCCTGTAGAAGCAACAAAAAAAAAAAAAAGGCTGAGATGGCCCAGAACTGGGATGAATGTCTCTCAAGTAAATTGTTTTGGGTTACTGCTTCAGTTTGCTTGTGGTATCCTAATTAGGTCTGACATTCTTTGATTATAGAATATAGTGTATGCAAGAGATGTAGATGAAAAGAGTCTTCTCAAATCAATATTTACAAGTTCATAGAAATCAAATCTGCCTTTTGGAACCTCTAGGACTTCCTGATCTCTTTATCTTCTTTTAGAATAACTTTGATTGTTAATTGACTTTTTTAATCAAAAGGAAGTGCAGATATATTGTTTTAAACATCACAGAGCTTAAATTTCATTCAAGTTCCTTGTATTTAATTTCTAAGTGGTAGTTAAAAGCAAGAATATATCTTGTCATGTTTTTATTTGTGTTTTAATTCTCAGTTGTGTAGATTCTTTCTAGGATTTTAAAGTCTTGAGTCAGGGTCTTCCCAGACAGTTCTGCAGCTGCTCTTGCTGGGCCAGAGAGGAAGACTGATGCTAGTCATGGAAACTCACAAGTGCCCTGTGTATTTTGCCTCTGGTGGGGTAGGAAAAAGGTACTGTAGTTGTACTCATGCACTAAACTTGAATGTTTATATTAGGATTCCTAGAAGAAGGAGATGAGAGGTGGCTTGGTTTTACTTTTCTGGTTCTTCTGATTCATTACATTCTAGGCAGTGGTTTGTTTGAGGCATGTGAATTTACGAGTTCTTCAAATATTTAGAGATGCAGTTTGCACTATGAAGTTTTTTCTAGACAGAATACCACAATATGTTATGTTTGGCCTTCTTGAGAGATTCAAACTTCTCTTCTAGTTCCCCTCTGACTGGAGTTGTTCGATTGGCTTCAGCATAAACACAACTGCACCCTTGGCTGGTTAAAAGGAGACAGAGGAAGAGAACTCATGTGCTTAACAGGATGGTCCTGTACTGTAAACAAGTGCTTTTCATGCTTAACTATCCTTCCTAGCGACAGGAAGAAGGAAATGAGGCTATGCAAAAGGACCCTGACACGTTTCAGACAATGCCAGACCCACCCTAGCATTCATACAGTATAGCCAGAAGACTTGGGGAAATAAAAATAACTTCAGATGTTTCCCCTTCCTTCTTGTGCGTGTTATAGAAATACAGCAGTCAAATGATTTGCAGTCCACAGAAAATTTGCTGGTTTGATCTCCACTAAGAGATGATGCCCCTGTATAATTTATATATATTCTTTGGGCGTCACATTGTTCTGCTTACAGTCTGAATCTTGGTGTTTCAAAGTGAATTAATTCCAAAAACTATATCCTCTCTAGAGATGTAGTGATTGTAGATATCCAGTAATTGTGATAATTTCAGCAATTCCAGTTACATTTCTTGCTTATATGTAAGTGATCAGTAATTCTGTTCGGTGCAGGGTATCAGGTTTGTCTTGGGTGTATTTGATTTCTAAATGTTATGCCAAGTTTGGTTTTTTTTTACCCCCTATTTTAATTTCTCTTCTAGTTTTACCCTTTCTCTTATTTTAAGGAAATAAACAAGTTCTGTCTTCCAGCAGTGATGAACAAGTCTCATGAAAGGGGTACAGGACTGGCCTGTGATTGAAACTTTCTAGTTCTTTTCACTGGACCCTTATTCTGCCATTCTTGCTGACAGTGCTACCGTATCCCACACAGCATACCTTTGAAATCAGTAGATCTGCTAGTAGTAGTAGTGTTGACATAACTGGCAAAACCAAAATAGGGTCAAGAACGACTTAACCAACTAGCTTTAATTCACTTTGAGTTTCCTTATCTGAAAGTTACAGGCAATACTATATACCATTCTAAAGTACTCTGGTGTCTCTAGAAGAGTATGATAAGCATTTTTATTCATTAGGATGAATATTCTTTCAAGTGATGTCTAGTATTTGATTCCCTTGGGAAAGACTGTGCTAGATGAGACAGGATGAGGAAAAGATATTATCTGGTCTCTCTTCTAATGAAGACACAATATGATGGCTCACTTATTTCTGGGAATTTTTTTTAAAGTTCAAAATGATGCAGAATGCCTTAGATTTGGGTTTAAATATATCTATTTTACGTTTGTCTAAATCTCTCTATTCAAAATGATGCAGAATGCCTTAGATTTGGGTTTAAATATATCTATTTTACGTTTGTCTAAATCTCTCTATTCAAATAGAGTAGTCTGTGCTAACAATGATTCCTGAGAAGATGCATGAAAGACATTTGCTGAAGCCAGTGGTGGACAGTTTGACTTTCTCAGACTGGTTCTTGTAATTTACTGAAGATTCAGGATTGAGAAAAATATACACCACCACCACCCCTGCATTTTTGGATTTTGAGGATGTTCTCTCTGTGACCCTGGGGACCCACAGACCTGGATGTGGGTGTCTCTGAGAACAGATTCCCTGTGCACATAAGATAGAAGAGACTTTCCTGTGTAAAGCTTCATTATGTGTTTTAACTTCCCTTCTTCTTCCATACATACAAGGTGTGACAGTTAGATCAAGTACTGAAAAAAGCATTTTCAATTATGGAATATCACAAACAGAATACTGTAACTGTCTGTAATATCTGGAAACAGGAAGTTCATAGTAGTAGTTGGTTTGGGAAAATCCATGTTCACGTCTTTATTCTGCATTAGGGAAGGAGACATTCCTCTGGGATGCAGGCAGCTGTATGCTGGGCTGTGTCACTGCCACTGGTATTTTGTATCTAGTGTTGTATCATCCACAGAGGATGCAGTTTGGAAGTGGGTCATCGATGAGGTTGGCTATAAATGATTATGAGGTAAAAGTAGGCATTCTTCCATACAGTTGTTCCTACATGCATGTGTAGATGGTTTTGAGGCTGAGGCTTAACAAGCTTGAAAAAGCTTCTACTGTCTGTAGAAAATCTGTTTTCTTTTGTATGAACCATTGAGACAGTTCAGATCAGTTCTTATACCACTGTTATTTCCTAGATCTGAACAGGTAACCCACATTTTATGCCTTTTTTGATGAAGTGTCTGTCATGCTGGGCCTACGTGCTTTTGCCTCCCTCCAGAGGTCTATGAGCCTTTGCATTGAGCTTTGCGTACATACAGTGTGCAAATTTACTAACTTACAGGCAGGGTGCAATGGGAGGATAATAATCCTGGGCTTGGGAGTAGCAATGGTTAATGTTTGCCCTTCAGTATGTTCTCAAAGGTCATGCTAACCAAGTCATTTTTGAGAGGAGAGAAGGTTAAAGTCATCTTCTGTTTCACAGTCTTTGTAGGAGGATTTGTTTCTCACTCTGGAATCTGTCAACATGACCTCCATCAGAGGATTTGGCTAACTGCTTTCTCTGCCCCAAATAATCCTCCTCCAAGACCACCCTGTGTTAATCAGGCCAGATAAATAACCCACGTGCCCAATTATTTCTTAAGGGTTTTTTAAGTCACTTGACATCTTGTTCCTCTTCATCTGTAAACCTTCTTGAAAACAAATGGGAGAAGACTATCTTTAATCTATAAAAAGAGTTATTTGTCAGGAAAACAACTGCATGAAGCTTTAGTTTTCTGATTAAACAAAGTTAGCTTTTAACTTTAGATCACATTATTTGTTAAATTTCTTTCTTAATTCTTCTATATATGCTCAATATCAGGGGAAAGAAAAAACAATTTAGGAATAAATTATTAACTTGGTTTAGAGTATAAACCAGGAGTTGTGATGATTCTTTTGTGTCCTAGAAGATGCTTGACAGAGATGTGGGGAATATCCTTTATTCCAGTAGCCCTGTATTAGATCCTGAAATAGTGCTGATTTGGCTTTTCAGAGCTCATCAGTTGCTCCAGGTCCTCTTGACAGAGGGGAGGAGAGGACCTCTTGCCAGCCAGGGTGTGCCCTGGGGGTGGTGATTGTGCCCTCTGCCCTTCTGCCAAGGGCACTGTCCTTCCTTGTGCTCTGATGAAAACATGGACTTCTCCCCATGCTAAAAATAATGAGAGTTGTGAAACTGACCTTATTTATTCCTGAAAAGAATACTGGTGGGTTTTAGAGACCCATGGATCCATGTTGGGAAAGTCCTACTTAAGTCCTCTGAAATACAGGGAGGTTCCCATTGATTTCAACGAGTGTTGGGTCAATCCCTAAACATTTTAAATATTTTGAATAAATCCTGTTTCTTTTTTTAAGTTTTAAACTGAAAAACTTTGAAGTGGCTTTGATATGCTGGAGACTATGAATGAGGAGGTTCAAGTTTAATAATTAGATTTTCATCCACAAAAGCAGTATTGTGTTTCCTGTGCTAGCCAAGAGCACTGTGAGCAATTAAAACTACTATATTCTGTAATCTGGTATAGTTGTAAGGAGGGAAATTACATACAGACAACATACACTTACACAGATATTTTGGAAACTAGTTACTTTTTTAAAAAGTTTTATTTTATTTAGCATTCATCAATAAGGGAATAAACAAACTTAAATACCCATCAGTGGAAGTAAGCCATTTGCTCTCTCCAAAAGCTCCACTGACAACAACAATGACAACAACAAAAACAAAAAAAGAGGTTCAAGCTTCCTGCCTTTTTTTTACAGAAAACATCAATATATGACCTTAAACATGTGTTTCCTTACTTCTTCTTCATCTCTCCCACACAAATTCCAAACATACTCTCTTTCTTCTCCCAGTGTCCTGTGGTTTATACATAACATCAGCGGCGTAGTTACTGTCTTGCTGCAAGGCTCAGTAACTTGAAAAAGTTACGTTCATCCCAAAGTCAGCAGGAGTATGAGGAGAGTATTTTTTTCATTATATAGTTTCATTATAGTTTTCATCTGAGTAACATTCATCACCACCACCTATTTCTAGGGTTTTTATGACTAGAAAGCAGTATATGTATTTGGTGTTGTGTATGGTTTCCCTCAAGAGCTTGTGGGTTCCCCTCCCACCCCCACAAAAATTTTTAGTAAGAAAGATTTCCTTAAAATTGCACATGCATCCATATTGGCTTGAATTGATTGTTGAGGCAGGCAATGATAAGTGGAGATCCCAGCATGTATTGTTTGACTGGAGAAGGTAAATTGAAGCACAGTGAAATACAGGAGCACATTGAAAAAGGCAGCTGCTGTTGCAAAATTTAACTTGCACTTTGAAGGTGGAAAGAGAAAAGTGACTTTCCTGGGAAGGTTTTTAGCTTTCACTTCAAAACGTGCAAGCTCGTAGTCAGTTCAAAAGCTATACTTCATAGTCTCTTGGTCTCACTGGTTCTTCTAGAAATGCATCTGTCATGGGCTGAATGTGTCCAACTATTATTTTAGAACAGTTGTATAAGATTAGGTTCTTTTCTTACAATTAGGAGAAATTCCAAATGAGTTAGAAATTTGGCAAGAGCTTTTAATGGGATTTTCAGAGTGCTCTAGCTTTTAGAGGTTGAACATTTACTGACAAGCTTCCCAAGTTTCAGTGTTTGAGAGCATTATCCTTTTAAAATGCTTTTCTTCACTATATAAAATGCTGTTCTTCACTAACTACATTTTTGCTTTCTTCAGTCCTTGTTATGTGCTGCTTTCTTGAAAGGTGTGGAGCACAAAGTTAATGACACTGCCTAAGGAATATTTAACGACGTAAGTTTGAGAAAAAACAGACTTATGAAAAGGAATTTAATTATTTTCAAGCAACAGTTCCATATCTTCAAAGTGAAAACCATCTGAGGCCACGTACACTTAGCAGGCTAGCTCTAAGGAAGTCAGTCATACTGTCCCAGCTTTAAAGGGCTGCAGGCATATGGCATTACACAAAACTGATTTATCGTTTTCAGTGCCTGGCCTGCCACAGTGCAGTTATTTCCCCAGTTTGTCTCACATTTCACATCCATGTTCATGTATCTATAGACTGAGTGGTTGTATAGTATGATCAGGTCTGGTGTTGGGACTGCAATTCGCATGACAGAGATGCAATTTGACACTAGGAAAAATGATTGCTTGTACTTGGACAGGGAAATTCTATCCAGAGAAGAGTATTTCTCATATATGCCACAGATGGTCTTAAAAAATATGATCCTGAATGATCTCAAGCTCCCCAGTAGCTCAAGACAGTGTTTTGGAGTTGAACACAGATTTTGTAAAGCACCAGAAATTTCAAAGGGACATGATATGTAGGGAGAGGTAATTTCTGATACAGACAGAAAAAGAGGATGAGTTTCTGAGCATGCAAGCCCTTTTGCAGCCATTAAACTGGAGCATCAGTCCTGGATGGTGAAGAATCCTTAGTGCTCTGTGTGCTCCATGTGCTCCTCTGTTCCTTAGAAAATGTGCAGATAGTTTATGGAGTTTTAGGCACTAAAATAAGGAGCAAGTGTGTTCATCTCCAGCACTCATGGTCTGAAATCACATTCTCTGCAGTACATGGGAGAGACTGTCCTGCAAGCTAATTCAGCAAGATGATTTTGTATTCAGTTTTAACATTTTTTTTCTCTATTCTGAAAGAAAAGTCAAATAATGAATTTCAACTAGAATAACTTGGTTTAAAAATCAAGTCCAAGATGAAATTAAGAAGCTCAAACAAGTCAGCTGTTAGGTATGCCATTGCAGTGAAACTTCAGCAGTGAAGCCCAATTTTTTTCTGAAATTTTATTTTAACAGCATAGATTTGACCGGTGTCACTACAGATTTTTACAATCTGGTCTCTTAACAGAGCCAAAAGGTGAGATGAGTAGAACTGATGTGTGGAGGTGCTAATATGGTTGTAAAGGTGTCTGAGCTGAAGCGAGAGGAAACCATCTGCTTGGAACTGTTCATAAGATGTTTAGCACTTAGGTGAAAATTGAGTCAATGCATGACTGTACAAAGATACATCTGTTTTTCACCTTGTCCTGAAGTCCCTGAGAGAGCTAGTGCTTAAGTTGCATGTTATTGCATGGAAGCAAAAAGAAGAATGAAAGTAAATGATGTTGCTGTTCCTAACTGCACTGCTATGATGATTTTTTTTTCTGAAAGAAAGTTATGGCAGCATCACACTGTGTGGTTTTTATTTTCTATGGGAGGAAAGGTATCATCAAACAAAAGACTACAGACGTTGCAACTGCAGTATAAAACAAGGTGTGAATTGAGATATTTTTTCTCTGAAGGTTTAAACTTGCAAACTTGCAGGGTCAGAAACCAAGATAAACCAAAGTTTAACAAAAAGCAAGTTAGACTTTTCCATTTTCACTTCGCAGTCTGGGGAGAACTGGATCCTCCTAATCCCCCTGGAAGTGGGTAAATAAGCACTATTGGTTCCCAACCATACACAAAAGGAACTCCTACCCTTGGTTTGAGCATGGTGGCCTGCTTTGTGAAATGGACTAACAAATAAAGCTGTTTCCAATAAAAATTTCCTGTTTCCTCTTTAACACATTTGCCTGCTGTTTGCTTAAACGACACCAAGAATAAAGACTTCATTGTACTCCTTTTTGGTTTTTTGGGGGGTTTAGGTGGGGGTTGTTTTGTTTGTTTTGTTTTACTTTCTAAGAGATTTTTTTTGTGTATCAGGACATTTAAAAATAATAGCGCAATTTCTTTCTTGCCAGTGGTTCTTTGTACCAGAACCTCCTGCTGCTGGGGGAGGGCACAGGATGCACATCTGAAAAGCTGTACATACATTTCTTGCTTGGAATGTATACTGAATTGTAGTTTATTGTAAAGGTTTTAACTGGCAAGGATGTTTGATTCAGAAAGGAAGTGGCACTGCAGGAATGGAGTGGGAAGGAGGGAGTCCTTTGCCTGCAGCAACTTGTATAAGTTCAGCTGCCAGGTCTTCATTGGAAATTGCTTTGCATATTGTGGCAGATGATTGGAGCTGAAGTAGGGCTTCATGAAGATGGGTTGGAAAGCAGCATAGAGTTCCTCTGTAAGATCCCTCTCCTCCTCCTGGCTATCAGCTGGCCCCAGCCAAGCAGATGCTGTGCTTGACAGTGAGTTCATAGCTCAGATGATGATCTGTAACCTAGGTCCCCAGGGAGACTGAATAAAGGTTTCTTGATGCTCTAACCCTTCTAAAACCATTTAGAAATAGTTGAAAAATCTGATCTTGGAAAGTCTGTTCTTCTCCCTTTTGTCCCTTATTATCTTGATTGCCATTGGTTAAGGATGACAAAGACTTGCACATATTCTTATGTCCCCCTGGATGTGAAACTGTGGCAATTAGCAAACCAGAAGTCTCAGGGCTGATGCTCCTGAGCTGGAAACTGTCATGAGCTTCTTCCTCTAAGGTAGTTTAAATGATTTGGCCAGAACCTCAGATTTAACCAATGTATTTTATTCTCAGAGGCAGAGTCCAGTTAAGTTGCAGTAATTAACTTTTTACCTATACAAGCTCTCAGCTGTTTAAATTTGTGTCCCTTATGTGAGGAAGCTTGTTCAGTGTACGTGGCTTTCAGTGCAGCCTATTCAGGACACCCTGGGCTGTATTTTGATCTGGCTATATTTTGATCTGCCTGAATTTCCCATACATACACAATTTTGTTCATACTCTGGCTCATCAGTAGCCAGCAAGGTTGAGATGGAGAAGCAGGGTTGAAAAATTACTTTTCTGTATGTCTGGTCACACCACAGAGGTACAGTCTAGGAGCAATCCTGAGTTTAGCCAACTGGAGTTGAACAAAGGAGCTCACTCCACTCCACTCTGTCACCCCTGTCAGGTCACTCTCTTACACGTCCTTTGTGTACCTGGAGATGATACAGAGAGAGCCATGACTTCAGGGGACTCCCTGACTGCTTGTTCAAAACTGCACTCCAGACCCCTTACCCTTCCAAGGACTTGCAACAGGACCCAGGGGCTAGAGCCCTGGCTATGAAAATTGGGCAAATATGGCTTTTAAACCTTTGGTGCTGCCTTGTACCTAGCCCTAGGCATTTACCTAGCCTGACTGATGAGCAGATCCACCTGCGTTTTATTATTCTTCTGGAATTCTTGTGGCCAAATAGGAAAAATGATGGTGTTTCATTGCCTAGGTAGACTTCTTGGGGGATTCTCAAAGGTATTTTGAAGGCAAATATGCTCTGAAAATCCCAAAGGAATCTGGCACCTAGTGCCCATAAAATGTAGCTTCCACATAACTTATGTACGTATTTGCAGAAAAGATGCACAAAGCTTCTAAAGAGAATGTTTAAAAAAGGCTGATAAATGCATATTCATAATTTTCTAGCTGTAGAAATATTTTATAGGTCATACACCTGGGGTGCTCAGTGTGGTGCACAGCATGGACCTATGAACAAATATTTAAACACGTTGAAGAGCCCCTGTAGTAGTAAGGAATCTGATGCTTTTTTGAATTGTACTACAAGCACCTACTTTCAGTTTTAGGTAAATTCTTGTTATTTGGGATAATTTTCCTTTCAAGCTGTAAATTGAGTAAAATTCTCATTCAGTCCAGACACTTCTGCAGGATGTGATCTATAAGATACTGCATTTTATCATAAGTACTCTTAAAAATTAATTGCAGACTTTTTGCTTTGCTACTTTAGTTGCTTCTGAGATATTATTATCGTGTTGTTCTTACTTTAGTAGTTCAAGTTTTAAATATGTTTTAGATTTTTTTTAATCTTCTTTATTAAATTTCCAATGTATTTTCTTAGGCTGATGAAATTAAAATACTACTTTAAGCAAAACTTTACAATTGCTTGCAATTAGAATTGAAGAACGCCTTTCCTTAATCAGTAGCTAAGTCAATATGTATGTACGTGCTTGTTCTCATGTGGTCCCATAACTCAAAGGTGAAGCAAATAGAAGTTGCACAAATGCATGCTTGTCCTGACTTCAGCAAGAGTGGATTTTTAGATGTTTGTTTATCTGGAATGTTGTGTTTTGGCTCACTTTAACCCCTTGGTTTGGATATGTGTTTTAGCAAAGTAGTCTGGCAAAGCACAAATATTTTAACACTATTGTAGCAATTTGTAAAATTAGAGGGGGATTGCCATCATTTTGGAGGTGCTAAAAGTTGCCTACCATTTCATCCAATTTTGCATACCTATATATCACTGGGAATGTTTTATAGTGTGACAAAATCTTGAGATATTTTACTTAATTTGTGTTTGGCTCTTCAGTGCCCTGTACGTTGTAACCTGTATTCTGAGCAATTCTGAGCAAACCCTTTGCCCGTGGTTTCTGCAGCAGGTAGCTGTATATCCTTTCCAAGTAGGTGGCAAAATTGTGTGCTGAGTTGTACATAATGAAGCTTTTCTTTTCTGGCCCATCGAGAACAGTGAATATAATCGAAGTCAGACAAACTTGAATGGTTTCTGATTGCTCATTGTCTGTTTGAACAGTTCTAAGCAGGGAGCTAAATTCCCAGTAGAACTTTCTTGAATTTTTAGAACAAAATTAGTCCAATCCAATTTCTTCTTAGGAGAATACCCTAAATACCTTTTATATTTTTTTAGTTTGAGCTAATACAATAATATATTCTTTATTGCTACTTGTAGTAGGTAGCAAATGAATTTATGTGTGATTTATTCACAGACTAATATAACCCATGTTCAGAATGTTTCCTTTCTTTCAGTGTCATGTATATGTGTGTGAATAATTTCATTCAGCAGCATGCTGTTTTGGGCAGTGTGAGGGAAAGTTTTCTGTAATACACCAAGTAACTCATACATGCCTTGAAGACCTCCAGTGAATCTGTGTTCTTGTTGGGTAGTAAATATGCGCTTGAGTGATCTGCAGTACAGTGTGTCAGTTGTTCTTGGGCTTGAGTCTGTCAGTACTATCTACAGGGTGTTTAAGTGCACAGAATTGCAAGCTCTACTCGGAACTTCTATCAAAACAAAGTAGTTGTGCCAAGAGGATCGTAAGATTTGCTGAATAAATGAGGCTCATGTTGATTGCAGTGCTGGTTTCTCTAATTTAACAAAACCTGTATGGAATGATCCATAACTGTTGCAGTTTTCATTTGTGCCTGTTTCTCTAACTATTAAAACAATGAGCTGTTGAGAAATGGCTGCTGAAAACCAGTGACTTTCCAGAATCTAAGATATGTTTGATAGTAAGAAAAGCAAACTGAGATAAGCAAACCTGTGTCTGGGTTCAAAGTTTCTGGATACTTTTGTGCTTATTTTGTAACAGGAATAGTAGAAGTGGTGGGGAGGAAGTCTTTGCTCTGCAGATGACTAATCAGAGGGTGTCTTATTTCTGTCCTCTTCCAGAAATCGAGGCCAAGGAAGCTTGTGACTGGCTGCGGGCTGCTGGGTTCCCGCAGTATGCGCAGCTTTATGAAGGTAGGCACTGAGCTTGCGAGTCAACCATCCCCTGGCAACTTTTGGACAGTAAGATATAATATTCACCAGTAAATGAGGTTCAGGGGCACAACTGAAGTGTCAGTACATAAGATGACTTTTAGGGACTGGGCTGCTCTCTGCTACCCACCACATGCAGAGATGTGCCAAACCTAATGAGACTCGGAAGCACTCTTGGAGTTTTAAATTTGTTCCAGGTTCCTGATTCAGTCTGAATCTTCCAAATGCCCTCATAGAACAAATGTAAAGGTTAGCACCATGGTACATTCCGTCTAGTTAAAATACAAATGAATGTGGTCATCCACTGCTACAAGACCAGTCTTGGAGAAATATGAAAGCTCTGTCCAGCTCCACTGGCCAACTCTCTTCATGGAGCCGTGATAGGAGATTCTGTGTATGCATGGGTGCATCTGTATGCCTTATGATTCCCAAGTCTTCTGTTTTTTTTGGAACAGTTTGCTTTGGTGTTAGTCACACTATGAAGTGAAAAAGAGCATACAAGCTGCTGTTGCACAGACGTGCAGCCTCTCAAAGAGACTGCTGCCTTCTGCAGTCACTTGTCCTTCTGTAGGACGGATTCACTTTGCATGTCTGCTCAATTAAAACTGTTGTCTTCAATGCTTCTCTAACCTACTAGGAATTTACAGTTTTGGCATACAGTTCCCACACTGATGCAGAGTAACATACAGAAGTTTGTTTTAAAGTGTAACATCCTTTTTATATATATATACTATTGTTCAGAATTTGCACCCCACACCATTTAAAATTACTTGCATTGTAGTGAAATTACTATGCACTCTTAACTGCCTCTTCATTTTTACAAAATAAACTCCAGCTGCTGCTTGTAAGAATGAGCATAGAAAGTTCATTATTTACAGTGAATAACTGTTCAAAATTACAGCAAATACTGAGATGACCTTCTTGAAAAATGATCTTGTTGAGCTTTGATTTGCAGCTGCATTGGCAACATGAGATGATAATAGCACTTTCAAAAGCGATACTTGGCAAAACTTTCCTTCACCTCTTCAGAAATTAAATTTCCTTTTTCCTTTTTTTTTTTTTCTTTTTTTGATGCTAATGGAGGTGCAAAGATTTTCTTGGGATGCGGAGCTGGAAGTGTATTTGCACTCTTTGTTATAACTGGGAATAAAATTCTCAGCTGAATATGGGGGCTTGTGGGTTTCTCATTATCCTGATCTGTAAATCCTGTAACACATTACTTGCATTCAGAAAATAAATGAAGTTTCTAACATACGACCATGTCCTGTCTAACATCAAAAGGATCAGAGAAGTGAGAGAGAAGAGGTGAGAACAAGGCAGCCATACCCATTGAAAAGGCAGCTGTCCTTATATGAAAACAATATACCATTGTCCTTTGCAAGCCCCCCTGGCAGCAGCAGCAACAACAAAACCAGCAACAGCATAGGTTAAGACTTGTGCAGACTATCAACTTCTTCTAAGTCACCTCTCTCACTTAAGTTCTCCCACGTGTTTTCCCATGGGCTTTCTAAGATACTGACTTTCTCGGTGGAAAAACTTACATCAGCACTGCTGAAAAATACCAGTTGAATGCACTCACCCTCTTTACTTGCACTTTCAACATAAAATAGTGAAGGGGAAACCTATGAATAAATTGGGTATTTTACAACAGCTCTGAGAAGTTGCCTATATGGAGTGCTCCCACACAGTGCACATTTAAAATGGAGATAATTGGTGAATCTTTGCCAGTTGCTTTGCTAAAACTGCAGTTTTCTGTAGAAAAGACAGAATTCCTTGCATTTTTTTGGATTATGTCATAATTTGTTTATTCCTGAGGCAATTGTGGAAGCTACGGATATTCCAACCCTGGAAGTCTTCATGGCCAGGTTGGATAGGTCATTAAGCAACCTGGTCTAGTGGAAGGTGTCCCTAGCAGGGGACTTGGAAAGTAGATGAACTTTAAGGTGTCTTCCAACCCAAACCATTCTGTGAAAATCAGGAGATATAAATTCATTTGAGATATTTTATGTTGGTATAGAAAATGCCTTTCTAGAAATTAACATCAGTCTTATTCTTGTAGTCATTCCAACTCCTTCTTTCCTGGTCTCTAGAAATTAAAAAATTTGTAGATAATTATTTGGACCACGAAAGTTGTGTGCAACTGCAGCAGTATTTTTATAGACTGGCCTTGTATTTCTATGTGCCCTGAACAACCAAAGACTTTGGGTGGGAGTTTTGGCTGTGCAAGGAATGCCAGATCAGGACCCATATGACAGTCAGGAATCTGTGGAGGACAGTAAATAATATATATGTGGTTGCTGCTTCAGAGCTGTAGTAAATTTTTAGCTCTCTGCCAACATTGTTTCATCCCCCTCACTCTCCCAGTTGTTTGCCTAAATAATCTAAGGAAAGGAGGTAGTATGGGCTCCACGCTGCTTGGCTTGCTTTCATTTCAGTCCTTATCTCATTAATGTTGTAACAGTGTCAGACTTTTAAATAGCTTGATTAATAGCCATGGAGATTGGGATGAGTTTTTTTCATTCTTTCACAGAGTTTTAGCATTTACTAAGATATTTATATGAGATATTAGTACTTTGATGGAGATTGTATATTTATTTTAAATAAAGCTACCCTGAGTTAGATTGCACTTACATTTGAAGCTTGTGTTTGCCTCTTTACCTCACACTGTTTTCATCACTGTTTTGCTCATTTTTCCTCCATTCTGCTTATGAACTTTCAGTTACCAAAGCTTGTCAAAAACGTGTACACGAAAAGGAAGCACCTCTGGCATTTTAGGTGATAGCATGTGTTTACCTAAGAAGTGCCAGTCACTGGCATTTTGATGAGCTCAGCTGGAGGCAGCTGGTTGTTTGAATTAACATACCACTGGGAAAAAGAGTCATTTTGATTCCATCTCTCTCTTTTCCTACAGATCTTCTTTTTCCAATTGACATTGCTCTAGTCAAGCGAGAGCATGACTTTCTGGACAGAGATGCTATTGAAGCATTATGCAGGTAGGTGAATAAAAATCACACTGCATTTTGAAAAAAAACCCTTTCTGTGTAATCAAAAGTACCCAGAAAAAGCACAATAAAAAAACATACAAAAGTATGTGGTTTTCTTGAGAATAATATGTTGGGCTAAGTAATGTTCAGGAATCTTATTTAAAAGAAAGTTCAAAGGAGAGTGGCCAGAGTCTTTGTGACAGGGATTTCTTAGGCATATTTTTATTATTCTTTGTTTGCTTCTAATTTACAAACTAGTTAGGCATGTGAAAGCAGAACTCTGCTGGCTATAGCCATGTGCACATACAACTTCACCACCCGTTCCCACACAAGAGCTGGGTTTTGGAAGCAGTATTGGCAAAGCGATGCTGCTGCACTCCCTTACCTTGCTGAGCAGCCATGTATACAAACAAAGTTCTGTGTATACAAACCCTCCCGCTGGCCTCAGTGCATCACCCTGTATAATGCTGGTGTGGCTGAAAGCGGTAATGTAAGCCAATCTAATTTATCATTACTGCAAAGAGTGGCCTGCCCTCAGCCTCCCATTAACTAACCTTTGTTGTTTATGGGCTTCTTCCACAAACTGGTTCTCCTCACAAGAAGAGTCTTGATAGTCCTTTGTTGGGTTAGTAAATTAAATCAGTGGAAATATGTAATGAACTACAGAGGAGGTGAGAAGGCAGGACCCCACAGCCAGCTGCAGGGGCAGAAGGGGTGGATAGAGAAAAAGAGGGAGCAAGACTCGCTGGTGTGTGGCAGGATGTTTTTTACAGAACCACAGCCTCAGCATTACTAGTTTGGTCATAAAAGTAATTACAATGGCCCCATTTGACATCATTTAACATTAACCCATCCGTTATCTCCTCTAGTGTGAGTCTGGAATCTTAAATGGGAAAAAAAAAAAAAAAAAGTTTTAACTTTTTGTGTCTCCTATTACATAGAAATAAGTGCAGTTTTATGCCTCTGTTCTTCAGTATGGCAGCTTTCCAAACTGCCTGCAGAATGAATGCTTTTGGATACTGCATGCATGGTGTCTGCAACTCTAAATGTCAGTAATTCTAATGAATTACAAAATCCTTTTAAGAACAGCTTTAAGTTTATAGTGTTCTCCTGCCACCACTGCCATACTTGGAAGGGAAAGAGAGGGACTGGAATTTAGAGTTCCTCAGAAATATTTACAAGATTTTCAGACTAAGAAAACAGATTTGTTGTCCAGTCATTAGGAGGGGAAAAATCTCCTTAAGGTTAAATTCACACTCAAGATGTGCCATGCTCGAGTGTGGGACACATATTCCATTGATGTTTATATGTGATGCATTGATGTGCTTATTTGCTTGCCCTGGAGCTTATAAAGTCGTTGAACAGAAAGTACAGCAATGTGAATAAATACTGGTTCCCAGAAGTGTGGTCTCTCCCTGTCAGGAAAACAATAAACTGTGAAACCAGAGTATTTTGGATTTGTTGCTCACCTGCAAGATGAGCAAGAATACTTCTTAACCTGGGATTCTTTAATTATATGGGGAGAAAAGGTAGCAGATTGTTTTTCACTGATGAAAGTAACAGTGTGCCCTCATAAGTCTGTGAGACTTCCTGCTAGTATGATGCATAGAAGCAGTTAGCACTTTTTCTGAACATAGAGGACAGTAAAAAGATCTGTGTCCAATGGAAGTCTACACTGCAAGTCTTCTAAGAAGGGTGAGAAAAAATTATGTGTATACATAGCTGTTTTGTGAACATAGGAAGTCTGTAATAAGGGTGCTAATTGTAAAAGAACCACTTTCCTCTTCAAATTGTTTTCTGTGTAATATGCATAAGAAACCACCAGTCTTGAGACAAGCTACCACTGTAGCTTGAGACAAAGATTTTAACGGCTGAACTGTGTCATTCTGAAGCCTGTGGCTTATGCATCAGTTATCTTTTGCAAGGTAGCTTTAAAACTGGCACCAAAGTTTCTCCAGAAACATTGAGATTCCCACCTCAAAATGTAACTGAAGCAATTCGGTTAATCGTCTCAGATGTCTGAATTTGTCCCATTTACCATTTGTGTTAGACAAAAGCAGTACAACATTTCCACCTTTAGACTTTTTTTTTTTCCCACACCTCCTTGTTTAATTTTGCAAAGCTCATTAAAAAACATGGGGAAGCACATACTTTGGAATGCTGCCTTTCTGCCTGCAGCCTGGGTTTATTTTGACTCATGCTATGGTCAGTGTGTAAACAGTAAAGGGTTTACACAGTAAAAGACTTAGAACTGTTTCACCGCCTTAAGTCCATCACTGTTTCTTGACTGAAAATCAGAATAGTTTGGGAGTTATTTGCACTTTCAGCACAGAGCTAAGTGAACTGTACTCAGTGGATGGTAACAGAATAGTAAGCGGTCTCTGCTGAAAATCTTCTTTTCTGTATAACAGTGTTCTGCCAGCAGTTCTAATTACCTTGTTCTGATTGCTGGTTGTGAAAAAGGTATTTTAAAAAGACTATAGAAACCACAGTAACAGGGATTTCTTTTTAAAGTTTGAAGCATTTTAGATGATACTTTGCATCTCAATAGTATTGCTAATTATCATTTCATTATCTTATTAATGTGAGAAAATTAATGTAACTTTAAAAACAGCTTATTATTAAAAATGTTTTGCTAGATTCCTTTCTAAATGGAAACAGTATCAATATCCACCCCATTAAGTTTTTTATGGAAGAATTTCAAGTGAAAAGCAGCTTGAGACATGAATTAAAGAGATAGCATATTGCACTTGGTAACAGTAGAAGACAGATGGTTAAGAAATGTCACTTAGTGATCTTACAATGAAATGCAGGGTTAAAAACATAAGAGTGATGACCCCATTTAAATTTTCTAGGATGCTTCCTGTAGTGACTGTGCAAACCACTGCTGGCCTTGGTTTCATAAGACTTTATGTAGATTAATGACTGGGAATTTTTCTCTGAAGGATAACTGGCTGCATCACGTGCTGATGAAACTAAGTACTGAAATATGCTTGTCCTAGAAGTTGTTGCTAAGTACGAAATACACAGCAAGCCATGATGGAAATCCTCTGTAATCTCCTTAAGCATAGCTAGAAAACTGCCACAGTATATACGCAAGAGGTGTCTTGAGACTTCTCACCCAAGAAATCAATTGTAATGTATTTGCATGAGCAGCATTCACTGCTCATATCATTTGTTTTGTGGAAGAGTTGGCCTCCTTTGCAGGTTAGAACATGCAGATGAACCCCAGGAGCCAATGTAGAGGTTGTCCAGTGAGACAAAAAAGCCCTTGTATCATCAGTTAGTTACAGGTATGATGGAGCCGGAATTTGCCCTATAAGACAGAATTACAAGTTTAGGTCCATCAGGAAAATATTTTAATCTTTAAAAATTGATCATACAGTTCCTCAAATTGAAAATTGTAATTTAAAATGCATGTCTAGTATTCTGCATTCCTGCTGCTTGCTTGGTGCGTGGGGTGAGAATTTCTCCTGTTAATGGGAACAAAATTAATTACCCAGGGTTAAAAAAGACTTCACATCCTAAGCTCATATTTTAATTTAAAAGTTAGCTGTTAACACTTCAGTTTTTCATGGTGAATGTCTTGTTCAGGCTGCATTTCTTAAGAAAGGTTCAGGCTGTACTAGTTTGGCCATTTCTGAGCAGAAGACTGGGAAAAATGCATCATTTACTGAGAGAAGCTCCAGTGCCTTGTGTTTTGGGTGCAAGAGGTTCAGCTTTCCAGTGTAATTGCCACTCAGGGCTGATATGGGCCAGTCTCGACTCAGGGTCTGGGACTGAGAGGCAGGCCCTGCTGCATTGGTCACCCTCAAAATGAAGGGTTTTGTAGAGTCCAGGTGAAGAAGTCTGAGTAGGAGTACCTGGAGAGTGAGGAAAAATGATGTCTTGGAGATAGAAAGCTCCATGGGAGCAAGATACCATCTGAATGTGAAGATGTATAGAGAGAGTGCTGACTCAAAGGCATTTGTCTAAATGATGGGAAAGAATATTATCTTGTCATCCAGACAGTCATCTAGAAAGTGGCCAGGGTAGGAGGCATTGTTGAAATTGAGACTGAGACAGCCAGACGGTGAAACAGCTGTAACTGCTGTCTGCAGCGATCCTGCCCTGTCCCTCCATCTCCCGTCTTCAGGAAGGTGTCTTTGAGACAGGTTTGGACAGAATAAGACAAAGCTAAAGAATGAGGCAGGCCTGCTGAATGTCAGTAGGGAAATGATAAGTTGAACTTATACCTGGGAATGGAATTACCAGAGCCAGAAGAGAAAATCGTGGTTCATTAAAAAGCATCCATTTGATGAGATCTATAGAAAATCAGTTTGTAAATATATGCTTTAAAAGTATTGCAAAGCATATGTGAAGGTTAATGACAGTTGTATAGGCGAGTCTCATCCTGACATTGCCTAAACTCTATAACCTTAGCTTTGCAAACTCACTAATGTGTTTGGAAGGTAATTTTGCATCTTGCACTGCATTTTCAGTGGTTTATAGTTCAAGAACCTCAGCACTGCTGAATTTGAGCAGAAGTTGAAGCAGAATGTGTGATGTATATAATGAAAGTTGAAAACTTGAGGCAATTTCTGCAGACCATTTAGATTTTAAAGGGGAAACTGTCAAATGTGTAACAGAGACTTTATTTGCCTCACTGCTATTGTATTTGACCTCACTCAGTGGGGGTTACCTTATCTTACCTTCATACTAATTTTTGTGAGATGTGTGCTGGGAGATCTTTTTTCTTAAATACCCTCTGTGGAAACAGGTCTTTGCTCTCTGTTTTTCCACCTATTTCAGGGGTTTTATTTGAGTAGAAGAAAAGTCTGGGGATGTAATCTCTGTGAAATCAGAGATTGTCTTTATTAGTGGTCAGACAGGCTGGAGCTAGATAAAGCCAGATCCAGGGATTCAGTGATAACTTCCCTCCGCATAAGTCAAAGGTTGCAACACTGTGAAATTCGTAAATTATTACACAATGTAGAACTGAAACCAGTTTAATATTTCCTGGTCTTGAGATCCAAGACTTAGAGAGGAGAATGTGATTATAGCAAAGAGAGGGAGACAGCTTTCTGATGCTGAAAAAAAAACAAACCAGTTTTGTTGTGTAGCACATAGATGGGACATTCACTCTTTACCTGCACCATAAATACAAATCCTCTGAAATTCACTGGATGTGTGTGGGTACATATACCCACCAGCTGCAGCCAGCAAGACTGAGCTTTTTGCCTTCTAAAGTCAGAGCAAAGATGAAAATAGAGAGACCTGGATAACTTTTCTAACATGCCACTGCCCTACTATTTGACCCATGCCATTTCTGCCTGTTTCTCTTCTTTTCTGCTCTGTTGTGGCTGGGTCTAATTATAGATCAAACTGCCTTTTCTTTTTTACTTCATGACTGCTGCAAAAGCATCAGTAGGAGCTTTCCCATTTTCTTTGGTGACTTCAGGATCAAGCCCTGTGTAAATACCATCTGCAACCAATCCCAGGCATAAAAGGCAAGGGAAAAGAGAAGAAACCAGTAATTCTTACCCTGTGCACACATTTTCTCGATTCAAGTTACAAGTTTCATGAATCTGAAAAAACTCCTCTGAAGCAACAGAGCAAGTCTGCGTTTCTTTTTTTGTTTTATTTTAGTTTTTCAAAGCTGCAGATACAGGCTCTTCTTTACACTTTGCTCAAACGAATTATTATGTGAAAATTACATAACTTACTTTGGAATGAATTAGGCTTTCTAAAGCCTGTTGCGTTTAGTTGTAGTCCGGTTGAAAGAAAAGAGCAGCCCTGCTCTTCTGCCTCTTCCCTGCACACACAACTCTTCGCATAGCTCTGGGGACTGACCTGGGGGAAATTCAACCCCAACAAATATTGCAAGATTAGTTTTCAGCTCAGTTAGTCTCCTCATCCTTCCCACCGTACAGCGTCATGAGTGGAAGGATTGACACAGGGGACTAAACCATCACTGCCATGGAGCTGCTACTTCAGCTTTTCTGCCTTCTGCATCATGCCCAGCCTGTTTCTGCCCTTTGCCTTGCCATAGCACCAGCATTTCTCTAACCACACTTTACCAGTACAGATTTTAGCTGAACCATGTCCCAGTGGAGCAGTTTCAGGGAAGGCGAGGGTGTGGAGAAGGGCAGGAGACCACAGCAGCCTGCACTTAGCTGGGCTAACCTGCCATGGAGCTGTGTGATGAACAGTGCCAAGTTTTGCTCTGCTTTAAACTGTTTGTGCTCAGCCCTGCACACTGAGCATCTGGGGCAGAGAGGAGAAGAAAGATTATTTTTTTTTTTGTCTTAGGGGTACCAGATCATTAGCTCATTGAGGAATAGGGGAATCCTTATATGAATTCATACAGTTCCTCAAGATATGCATCCAGACTGTTATCATGTTTCACGAATCTGGTTAACTGTTGTCTTTGCAGCAATTTATTTTACTTTACATTTTAGTCCTTCAGAAAAACATTTTTGTGTATAAAAGAACCTTACAATTTAGACAGGAAAAATCAGGTCTGTGTTTTGGTGGTTTGTTTTTTAAACCACCAAGTTGTCTTGTCCCAGGACTGTATTGAAAATAATCATTGTCCAAAAACAAAATAGGCAGCCAAAAAGTATAAAATAAGTTTTCTTCCAGGAAGTTTTAGCTTAGAAAGTACAATTTTAAAGCAGCATGATTTTTTAATACAGTCGCATTTATACAGTGCCAAATAAGAAACCTTTTCTGTTATTTTCAGTCTGTCAAGGTTGGTTGTTAAAGGGTTCAGATGTCTGCTATTTATAACAAACATAATTATTACAATTCACAGGATGTGATGCACTTCTCAACTTAGTCTAAGTTTCCTTAACTTCTCTTTACTTTAATTTGGGTAATTGCGACAAATAGTCATTCATCCCTCCCTGTGAAGTTAGAGTACAGCCAAATGTAATGGGTTAATAGTTAAGTACAATTAGGGCTCTAATTGAAACTCTCCTTGTGGCTATTTGTATGCAGAGCAGTTTGGGGACAGCCTTAACAAAAGCTTTGAACTGGAATAGCCTGTGTCAAAACACTGGAGTGTTCTCTTAATATGGTTTCCTTTGCTCTTTGCAGGCGCTTAAATACTCTAAACAAATGTGCAGTGATGAAGCTAGAAATTAGTCCCCACAGGAAAAGGGTAAGTTCATTTAACATCTTCTATTACAGCATTGTGCATTAATAAAACTGAAAAAAAAAAAAAACATCTAGCAGATTGCTTAGCTGCAGTTTAGGATAACACCTGAGGAGAACCTGGCAAGGACACACAGTAAAAACTGCTTACATTTGTTTTTGTGTTCTCACTAAATGAAAACTACAGGGCTTGGCTGTGGATAAAGGTTATTTGTCTAGAAAACTTTTCATTAGGATGCTGCTTCCAGTCTGAAAAGCACTGGACTTCGTCTGCCAGTGAGGTGGTCTGTGTTGTAGCCTACACTCAAGTAGGATTGTAAAAGTAGGCTTGATGGCCATGATGAGTTGACCTTAATGTTAGAACATCGTCTTTGACATTATCTACAGTTTTGGTTCTCTGCCATCACGTTAGAATTGTATTATTTTATTTTATTATGATATAAACAGGATCATTTAGACTGTGCTTGGCCTGCAAATGAAAGGATTGGGCACATTGTTTCCTTTCCAATATATTTACAGAATAGAACAGCTACCCTTTTAGAAAGTTTGCACGTTTCCAGGGAGCTCAGCAGGAATTCGAAGTGGTTGCTGAATCTTCAGGATCCCTGTGTACCACAGTGAGAAATAAGAGAGTATCTACTGTAATTTCAGTAAGGTAGTTCTGACAGAAAGCTGAGTTGTTGGGGTTTGCTAGTAAGGTACCACTCAATAGCTGTCTTAAAACTATGTGTGTGTCCTAGGAGGGATTAGTAATTGATACAATCCCCTGGGATATGACAACTGCAGATAAAGATGACTAAGGCAATACAATGCTGCCCTACCCTTAACAAGAATGCATACAAATGCTCTGAGGTTGTTTACCAGGAATTAATCCCCTCTTTCCCTATCTGTTTCTGGTATGTTGGAAACAGCATCCAAGTTCCAGAAGATAACACTGTGAGGCAGCATATGTAGGAACTCCTTAAAAGTAGGGGTAGACAGCTGGATTGCCATTTATGACTGCCAGAAGATTTCTCATCCTTGTTCCTGAACCTTTAAAATGCTGGAATGATCAGTACTGATGTTAAGAGGTCAGACCAGACCTGATTTCAGGTCCAAACCCCACATCTTCCAGAGTCTGGGTGTTACCTTTTGTTTCAGTCCTTCTTGGTTTTCATTCACCACTCATGTTCTGGCAGATGGACTTGGATCCTATTCCCTTTTGTTGTTGGAGTCAATAAAATCAATACTTAGCCTTTAAGGCTTTTTAACACTAGGGGAAAATTGTCCTGGCAGAAGCATATATTTCTTTATGTTTGCACTGACCTGTTTGCAAATTAAGATCACTTTTTTTTTTTTCCAAATAAATCACATTCACCATCAAACCATCATTATTATCCACATTCACCACCATCATTATTACCCACTTTAAAAAAGCAAGCAGTATTCTGGTTTTTGGTGTTTTTTGTTTTTGTTTTTGTTTTTGTTTTTATGACATGGACATAAGTTGTTTGTAGTAGTGGGGAAACAAAATGATGCTTGCTCTGTGTCTCATGTGTATTTGATCATAAAAAATAAATACAGTATTTCACTTATTTTCATGAGTTAATTAAATGTCCTATTAAAAAAAAAACCTAGGATATGACAGGATATAAAGTATATGAAATATGAACAATTTACTTGTTTTTCAGAGAAGAAGTGTTTGTATTCCTGGCACACAAATAGTTACAGTTCAGGGATTGCATGTGTGTTTGTTTTTAAATTAAAGTGAATTAAACAAATGGAGTGAAATTCATGGAGCTGGCTGGCAATTAGTGTTCCCTACTTTGAACACCAAAGGTTATTTTGTGGTTTCATGGTGTCATATTAAAATTTCTTCATTGGTTTTATTCTTCCAACATGAAATTTTCCAGATATGTGGAAGACCAAATATGTCAGGATCGTTCCCTGTCAGTATTTAGATGAAAAGATTGTAGGCATAAGAGATGTGTGTGTAATTGTACTCTAAGCATTACTCATGCATCAAACATGTTATTTACAATTTACTTACGTGCTGTACTGTCAGTGAGCTCTTGCTGCTCACTATCTACAAGTGTTAAAGTTTGCCTGAAGCAAGACTGAAGTAGAGACTTCACAGAACATTCTTAAAATGTTAGCTGATAGTCTGTGGGAGGAAGAGCGGACCAGGTAAGAGCCTGGAGCCATCACACTCTTGCAGTGCAAGAGCTTCCTTCGCTGTCTCATTAGTCACAGCGAGGAGGTTGTTTAGACTTCCTGAATGGGTAAGGAATTAAGCCACTACAATTCAGAATGTATGAGAAACATCTCATAATTGCAAAGAGGAGTATAAACACACAGCCACTATCAACAGAGTGAAACTTTGGAGAGAGTCCAGAGGGACCCCAACCCCTGACTGACTCCAGTGTAAAATTTTATGCATGTCAGGAATTTCCATTGGTGTGTGGGCTATCCACTGTGACCAATTAGTTAAAAGTATATGGATACTAGGTTTTTTAGAAAAGAGCAATTTAAAGCAGATTGTGCTGTTTGTTTCTTTTTTATGAAGGGTATATCTTTTGTTTCTAAAAACTGTTAAAATATATTGCCTGTACCATGTTATCTTTTTCCATGGTAGGCTTTATGGCTTATCTTCCTCTCCCTGAAGTAAAAGACTGTTTTCACTTTAAGTTCAGTGAGAACCAGGTCATGTTTAAAGCAGTTCAGTGTACATTATATTTAAATGCAACTGCCCTTGGTTTTTGAGCAGTTTGCAAGCAGTACTTTCAGGGTTCTTCTTCTTTGCAGAGTGAAGATTCAGATGAAGATGAACCTTGTGCAATAAGTGGCAAATGGACTTTTCAGAGGGACAGCAAGAGGTGGTCGAGGCTTGAAGAGTTTGATGTGTTCCCTCCAAAACCAGACTTGAATATCCCCTCCCCAGAAGCTCCTCACCTTACTAATGCAGCAAGCCGGGAGAGCGTGCTCACAGACCTCAGCGAACGCCAGGAAGTGGCTTCTATTCTGAGCATCAGCAGCACCAGCAGCCACCAGCCAACCCTGCAGAGCGAGGCATCTACTACCAGGACAAACTCCGTTGTGAGCGTTTGTTCATCGAGCAATTTTGTAGCCAATGATGACTCATTCAGCAGCCTGCCCTCGCCCAGGGAACTGAATAGCTTCAGCTTCAACACAAAAGCCAATGAGAAGAACACCAAGTCCAAAACAAAGAGCCTGCTCAAGAGAATGGAGAGCCTAAAAATCAAGAGTTCTCACCATGGCAAGAGCAAAGCTCCTTCAAAGCTCGGCCTGATAATTAGTGGGCCCATCCTGCAGGAGGGTATCGATGAAGATAAACTGAAACAACTTAACTGCGTGGAAATTTCTGCCCTCAATGGCAATCACATCAGCTTCCCTATGGTACGAAAGAGGAGTGTCTCCAATTCCACCCAGACCAGCAGCAGCAGCAGTCAGTCTGAGACGAGCAGTGCTGTCAGCACGCCCAGTCCTGTCACACGAACACGCAGCCTCAGTGCGTACAATAAAAGGGTGGGCATGTACCTGGAAGGCTTTGACCCCTTCAACCAGTCAACATTCAGCGATGTGATGGAGCAGAACTTCAAGAACCGGGGCAGTTTTGCAGAAGACACCGTGTTTTTTATCCCTGAGGATCATAAGCCTGGCACTTTTCCCAAAGCACTCTCCAATGGCAATTTCTCCCCGACAGAAAGCAACACCTCTGTGAACTGGAGGACAGGGAGTTTCCATGGACATGGCCACCTCACCCTCCGGAGGGAAAACAGTGGTGACAGCTCCAAAGAGCTAGGCATGGGGAAAAGGCGCAACTCCTCCAGTTCAGTGAGCAGCCGCCTGAGTATTTACGACAACGTGCCAGGATCAATCCTGTATTCCAGTGCAAGTGACCTGGCCGACCTCGAAAATGAAGACATATTCCCAGAACTAGATGACATCCTGTACCATGTCAAAGGGATGCAGAGAATAGTAAACCAGTGGTCAGAGAAGTTTTCAGACGAAGGGGACTCTGACTCAGCTCTCGACTCCATCTCCCCATGTCCCTCCTCTCCAAAGCAGATCCACCTCGATGTAGATAACGATCGAACAACACCAAGTGACCTTGACAGTACAGGGAATTCACTGAATGAAACGGAAGAGCCCACGGGGATCCAGGACAGGAGGGACTCTGGGGTGGGCGCATCGCTGACACGGTCCAGCAGGTGAGATCACAACTCAAGTGGCTCTGTAGTAGCTGCACCACACTCAGTTAAAGGTTCAAGCACTCACAGGCTCTTTCTGTTGCTTCCCAAAACAATTAAAGGCAAGGGAAGTATTTGTGCAACGCTTTGTGATTCCCACACTTCATAGCTGTACGTTTGTATGTTCAGCCTGAGTCATCATTGAAAAAGCAATATTGAGTTGGTTTTGGGGGGACAGTAATTCTTCAAACTGCAATGGTGTGTAGGAAGGGAGGGCCATCAAGTAGGATTAATCACTTCTTAATTTGGCTGGGAGAACCAAGAGTAAGTATGGTCTGGTTTGTGTCAGTTTGTAGTAAAAGCTTGGTCTTTTAGACTGTTTCAAAAAATTGAATGTTTCAGGAGCAGGCTGTTTCTAGTAGCATACTAGGGCATTAAATGTGTGGGGAAAATAAGGCTTGTTTACTTTCTCTTGATTGCTGTAGCACAGTGGGAGTTCCAATGACTTCCAGTTTCTGCTGGAAGTTTGGATGGATGAGTATTTTGTATTGTAGTAGAGCAAGGAGTTGAATTCTTTCTAGCTTTGTTTCCAGTTCTCCTTTAAAAGTGGTGCAAATCGTGTAGGGCCTGGTTTCTGCTGTCATTTAGTCATCTGCAGCCGCTTGTATAAACTTAATGGGACTTTTAGAAGGGCTTAGTTCCTATTTGATATGTCTTAAAAATTCATACCGTTTTTTCTTAATGGAGTTTTTAGATTCCCACTGCCATAATACTGAAAGGGCTTTGGGAAAAGGGTGTTGGAGCCCTTAAAGGATATCTGATAGGGCAAGACCATGTAACAAGCACCGAGCTGTGGGTCAGCTCAATGTGCACATTCCCATCTGAAGCACCTGCACGTGCTGCATCACTGGGTGAGGCAGAGACGCCGCTGGCTGATGCCTGTGAAATCTAAAAACAGTGTGGCTGCCGAGGGCAGGGAGCTCAGCAGTAAATTTGCAATAATTCCTGCACGTGTCTCTCAGAAACGTTTCAGTAACCTGTCCTTGCTCTGTCTCCTATCTCCTCCACAGGCACAAGCTGAGGTGGCACAGCTTCCAGAGCTCCCACCGGCCCAGCCTCAGCTCAGCATCACTGCAGATCAACTGCCAGTCCGTGGCACAGATGAACCTTCTGCAGAAGTACTCGCTCCTGAAGCTGACTGCTCTCCTGGAGAAGTACACGCCTTCCAACAAGCATGGTTTCAGCTGGTAAGGACACAGTGCTGCGTACAGGGAGGCCTATTATACGAGCAAGACAGTTGTGCTCATCCCAAACAACTTTTGGAAAGATGCAATGAATCCCTCCATCCCTCTTTTTCCATAGTTGCACTTCTTCCTCCAGCTTGTGCTGACAGTGATTTCTGGTTTTCTAAGAGAGGGCTAAAATCACTAACCCCTTATGTAAGTGTAATCTTACCAGGTTTGAGAAGTGTGTTTATAGGGGACTTGTGAGGGAACAAAAGCAATGAAGTACAGACCAGCATTCTGAACAGGAAAATGACGACTATCTATAGCAAAAGAAGGGACTACTTGTTTATTGAGGCACTTAGCAAGCAGTGGCACAAATTGCAGTTGATCTTAATAGGCTTGCTTTTCTTCAGCTGTGTTAAAATATTTGCATTACTTTCTTAAGCAATTATGTAATTAAATAATGTAAATTTTCTTTAATTTTGTTATCTCATGAGCCAAAATCTGTCCCCCCTTTTTAAGGCATTTAGCTTGCCAAAGAGATGGAGAGAAAAAGAAAGGTTGGAGAGCTACAGAGTTCTTTGTAGGCAGCAATTTTTGCTGTGGCCAGGTGTTTGTAACCCAGTTGAATATTTTTTGATGGAAGAATGAAATAGAAAGCTCTTTTATTATTGTATCTGCAGTACAGCCTCTGTAACCTTCAGGATGAAAAGGAGCAAATAAAATTTTTCTTGTCCCTACCACAGGCCAGCCTCCTCCCTTCCCCAGGAGTCATAGAGAGTATTTAGCTTCGGCATCAAAGTACCTCCTGTTCAAAGGCTGTTATTATGTCAGTCTTTCTAAATACAGAAGTTGTTTGTTCTGAAAGACAGAAATAAGTATTGACCAGTTATCCCTGCATGCTTCAGATTCTCAGTGGAGATCGCAATGTGTTTTTTCACATTCCATTGGCATGTTTTTTGACAAAGCAAGTATTATTCATACATGTATCAATAATGTCCTAAACTTAACTATACAGCAATACAAATTGGTTCTGTTTTACTATATAACAGATTTGTCAGCTGCAAATCCAATGCAGTGTTTGTATAGCTATACTGTATGTTGAAATATTAAATAGGTCTCCCTGTTTTCCAGTGCTACTGTGTCCTATTAGTTGTTGCACTGGACATTAGCTTTCTTTCCTGTTTAGGAAAATGATCTCAATATTTTCACATTTTAGTGCCTTTTTTTTCCCTTTATGAAGCCAGTACTCTTGCAGACCTTGGGGTTAAATCATTCCTTTGTATTTAGCAATTTTTTCCTCGGAGTCATAGGCCTCTCAGTGAAACTGGAATGGGAGGTGGGGGTCACCGGCTGATAATGAGGGGGGTCCCTCAAAGGGGTTGTTTATAGAGCTGAAGTTTTTAGCTGACAAACTCAAATGTATTACATCAGTTTCCTGCTGTTCTGCACACTGGTGGGTGGTGGACCCAGTTTGAGGACTTTGCAGAACAAGTAGTTGACATACAAAAGCTCATTGTTCAAATGCCCATCTTTCCCGAAACCTAAAGAAGCGGAGTTATAAGGGGTCATTGACCGCAGGATTTATTTTGACTTTCTTGCAATTCGATCTGGCCCCTGCAGTTTTACCCTGTAGCTTTCATCCTACTAATACTGATGGAGTAGCACCACATTAATGCTTAGAGCCAGTATACTGCCCCGAATGTCAAGCCTTTCTCTTAAAGAAACTGTTTTCTATCCTCTCCCCATTCCCCAGCCCTGAGTGGTTTAGATAATTTATAGTGTCACTATTTTTCATGTTACTTTAAGTGTTTCACTTATTTTCACTGCTTTCTGAATTACTGGAAATACAGAAGATAAATGGTCAACAGAGGTTTAATTTAATTTTGTCATTCCCTTTTCTTAAATAGGGCAGTACCAAAATTTATGAAAAGGATAAAGGTGCCAGATTATAAGGACCGAAACGTCTTTGGAGTGCCGCTGCAAGTCAATGTCCAGCGCACAGGGCAGCCTCTTCCACAGAGCATTCAGCAAGCCATGCGGTACCTCCGCAACCACTGTCTGGATCAGGTGGGTTTTGCTGTGCTCTCATCCCACACACATGCAGCACCCAAAGCCCGGATTTCTGTTGGTTTTTACTGTTCCTGAGTCAGACTGAAAAAAAGACTCAAAACGGGACAAAATAGATAATTAATGTGAGGAAAGCTTGCCACGAAATTAGAACCCATACATAAGAAGCTAAAGAGCATGCTTACCTTTCAGATTTTCTGGACTCATTGTAAATGTATTTACTTTTATATGTATATTTAGGTTGGACTGTTTAGGAAATCTGGAGTCAAATCAAGAATTCAGGCTTTGCGTCAGATGAATGAGAGTTCCACAGACAGCGTCAACTACGAAGGCCAGTCTGCCTATGATGTAGCAGACATGTTAAAGCAATTCTTCCGTGACCTCCCTGAGCCTCTTATGACCAACAAACTCTCTGAGACCTTCTTACAGATATACCAATGTAAGTCATAAAATTTCTGCAGCAGAAGGCAAATAGTCATGTGTGTAGCAAGGGTGGAACTTTGTAGCACTGCTCCTCTGGGCACTACACGTGTTGCCTTTCTCCAGTAAGTTACAGTTCAGGGTGTCTCATAAGGAATGGATTTTTTTATATTGTACTTGTATAAAAATTTATAGTACAAGTTCTTTTCATTTCACCTTTCTTTCTAGTTTGCGAACAAATGCAAATCCTCCATCACTTGTTCTAAATTTTCCTCTCTTCCTTGAGCATACTTGATACTATGGTTTGAAAATAAGCCACATCTGATGGGACTAAGTAAACAAGCAGAGCAAACACTGCATGAACTGAGTTTGAGGCTTTTGAGGGGATTGGCAAGGCTGCAAAAAAATTTTTATTTTCTTATAGTTCATATTCTTCTGTCCTTCACCACAACTGTTTAAAACAGCTTCTAAGTTGTAACCTCTTCTGTTATTCACTTGTAGCTGCTTTACCCATAGGTACCACAAACAGAAAGTGCTTAGAGTAAATCACATAAAGAATGAAGATTATCAATGCTTGTGAAAAGAAATAATTAATCCTTCTGAGATGGCAGGTTCAACTCAGCAAGAGAGGCACTCTCTTGTGAGCTAGATAAATTGAGTTCTGTATAGATGGTAATTTTGTGCCGGATCTTTTCGAACAACATACTGTCTTTCAGAAGTTTTTTTCAACATTGTTTCATTGGGAATATTCTCACGTTATAAAATGGCCAAAAGTGAATTAATGTTTGGTGACCAGAACCAAAGCTTTTTGAAGTATTCATGGGGGTCCAAACTGATTGACGCACTGTGGGCATCTTGCCAGTCTCTTCCTAGCACCACCCCAGCTCTCTCCCCATGTATTCTTCCTGTGGTAGTACAGCTACAACAGAACTTACTGCAAAAACACCTTCTTTGAGTTCTTGCTGTTTTGTGAGCCTTCCTTATGATGAGGGTTACAAAAACATTACAGGAACTTCCTTCAGAGCTCTGTAGGTAGAGGTGGCAGTGTAAAAAGAAAACATACATACCATTATTTCAGTGCATGCATTTCTTGTGTGTTTGGATTCCCAAGCAGGAGAAAATTATGGAGAAAATTATTCACTCTCCGCTTCCATGCATATTAAGCATCAGCTCTGGGGGTTTAGAGCCAAAAAGGTTTGACACAGCATTACAGCATCATCTGTTCCTTTCCTTTGCAGGCGGTAGGTCTGAGGAATCCCCAGAGGTGGTTAGGAAGTATTATCTCTGTGTAAAGCAAAGAGCCTTAAAACTGCTGTAAATTTTGCTTCCCTTCAAAGGACAAAATTTCCCTTTGCTTTGGTGCTATGCACCAGGCTGCACACTGGAATTGTCTGCATGTGGCTTAAATTTGCTTTGAGCTGATTGAGGAGAGAGCATGGGGAATGGTGGATTTTTGCTTAAAACTGCTTTTTAAACTCACCTGCTCTCCTTATAAATTTGCCGAAGCCCAAAGCAAATACCAATTAAATATCTGGGTAGCACCGTGTGTTTTGAGACATGCAGTGAGGGTGGCAGGGTGCTAATGAAGATATAAATGCTCCAGGACTCACTCTGATGTTGTCCTCAGAGGTGGCTTATTGGAAATCCCTTTATGAGAAGCAGATCTGGTCTGGGTTATTTCATTTTTTGTTCCCTTCAAGTTTGGAGGAGAAAGCCTTACATAAAGGCACACGTCAAATTTTTCCAGTGGCTGTTTGTTGTTCGTAACCAAGGAGCTGTTTAATGGTATGGGACTTCACAGCGTTGACTTTCTTTTTCCACTGCATGACTTTGAATGATCTGCGCAATAAAGTAACCCTCTGTGTTTGGTAAAGCACTTTCTGCATATTTTATGACATCACTGTTGAAAAAGGTTTGCTAGTGAGTTTATTTAATTAACTTACCTATTCTAAAATGCATTCAGGTTTTAAGTTTCTCTGCAAGCCAAAGAATTTCTAAATTGGCTGGACTATGTTTGCTTGTTCCCTGCCTGACTCCAGGCTTCTGTCATTTTAGTACATCTGTGGGAGCATGTAGCTGTTGAAGCTAAATCTAAAATTAACTCTGGCCTAGGCACAGCTTCCTCTTGCTTGCATTTCTTGTGAGGCAGGAAATAGCTGAGGGTAGTTAAACTAGTGGGTTAAAGAAAATTCCTTCATGTTTCCTACAAATGGTATGCATCCTGAAGGAAATCGCTTCAAACTAGAGTCAAATATTTGAAGCTGGAGTTTGCTTTGGGATGTATTCATGCTGTGTGTGTGGAAAATCAATGAGCTGATGAGAGAATTCCTAATATTATGCAGATGTGCCAAAGGATCAGCGTCTCCAGGCTATCAAGGCTGCCATTATGCTTTTACCTGATGAGAACAGGGAGGTCCTTCAGATTCTTCTCTATTTCCTGAGTGATGTCACAGCTGCAGTGAAGGAAAACCAGATGACACCAACAAACCTGGCCGTCTGTTTAGCACCTTCCCTCTTCCACTTGAACACTCTCAAAAGAGAGAATTCTTCCCCAAGGTACGTCTCTGGGCTCACTGCTGCTGATCCCGTGCTGCATCTACCAGTGATGTGCAATAGGCGCTGTCTAGCACTGACCCTACCAGCTGTCATCACCTTGGACACCTGAGGGGGCACCAGGTGGAGAATGGTTATGGAATCATGCCTTTTTCTGGAGATTCATTAAAATATAAGCAAGCTCATAAGAAGACAAAAAACGAGGGGTGGGGGAAGGAGATTTCAAAGAAAGGGTTCAGAGGGAGCAGCGAGAGAAGTTGGCAACACCATGCCAGTATTTGGTCCCAGGTAGCACTGCTCTAAATCACCAGTAGGCTTGGGAATCCCAGTGTTTTGTTACCAAGCATGTCTCCTGCTCTGCATTAAATAACTAGATATGTTTGTGCTTTTTTCCCCTGTGAAGGGTGATGCAGAGAAAACCAAGCCTGGGAAAACCTGATCAAAAGGACCTAAATGAAAATCTGGCTGCAACCCAAGGGCTAGCTCATATGATTGCTGAATGCAAGAAGCTCTTTCAGGTAAAACAACTGTTTGCAAAACGGATGGGTGAAATATTGGCCAACATGTCTTAGATCTGCTGCATAATGGAAAGCCAGGAAATGTCTCTTTATTTTACTGAAGTTAAATATGTGATAAATAGCTTTTAAAAAAAAACTTTACATCCTGATCTGTGTGCATACATGAATTACAAGCAGTGCCAGAAGAAAAGAAAGTTGTTCTGTTGTCACTGGTGCTCTAAAGTCATGAGGCAGTTGTGGGGTTTGTCACAATCTTGTTGCACCCAAGCTTCATTTGAAATATATTTTCAAACTTTTATTATGCAGCCATGAGTGTCTCTGAACCTCCGCTCTAATTACAAAGCAAGAAGCTATTTCCAGGAATTTCAGTGCTCATTTTGTACTTAAATTCCCAAGAGGTAGCAAGGCAGGCCACAAAAGCATCCTGGAACATGACACTGTCAAACCATAGGTTGAAGGGTCTGTAGGAACTAAAGTATGCTCCCTCTAGGGCCTGGGATGGAGAACCAGACAAGTTTCAAGTCCTGGTTTTCCTCACTGTCATCAAAGCTTTTCAGAGCCCTCAACTGAAGATGTGCCTGTCTCTTTTCTTGTGGCTGACAACTGATCCCTTCTTCCTTCAGTTTGCAGGATAACTTCATTCCCATACTGTGGGAATGAATCTAGTTGTGTAGCAAAGGGGATACTCTACAGAATAAAATAAGACACTCCATAAAAGAGAGACTAATTTGAGTTAAATCAAATCACAAACTTAATGTTGGCATGTCTTCACACTGAGTGCTTAACCTGACACGTACGCATCCCATCACTTACGAAATTAGCATACCCATCTTTCTGTGGCTATTGAGCTGCTAGACTAACTCAGTGACCTGGGGAGAGAGATGAAGGAGCATTATTTCACCCTTTTCACCCCTCAGATACCTGAAGAAATGAGCAGGGGTCGGAACTCATACACGGAGCAGGACCTGCGTCCCCTCAGCCTGGAGGAGCTCCGGGGCGGCAGCAGCAACACTGAGCCCTCTGACTACCACTGCTACCTCCAGGACTGTGTGGATGACTTGCTCAAAGAGATGAAGGAGAAGTTTAAAGGCTGGGTCAGCTGCTCCACCTCAGAGCAAGCAGAGCTGGCCTACAAGAAGGTATGCACCCTGTCATTCTCGCCACAGCTCTGGTTTTTAGCTCACTTTTGGCACAGGATATTACCAAAGGTTCAGTGCACATCTTTATATGTTGCAGATAGATTTAAGAAAAAAACCTCTTAATCTTTTGACACAGTTGCATGCCATCTAAACACAACATTCTTTCAGCAGTAGTCAGCTAACATGCACTGATTTGTGTTCTTCTGTTTATCCAGCCCAGGAATGTTCACTGTATTGAATTTACATGTCTTTACTCACATCCAAAGCCTTAACAAGCTGAGTGACCTCCAAGCACTATCACTATGCAGGCAGTAGGTTTCTCAGCTCTGATCTTGCATAGCTCAGAGCTAACACAGGGAGAAGTGTTTCAATTAGAATTTTAAAAAATAAACTTGGTAGGCCATTTTTCTGTAGCATCACAATTTAACGGGGACCCATACTGGAGTATATAACTGTAACTTAAAAATAATTTGGACATCAGTGTGAAGATGCCTTTAGCTGTTTGGAAAACAAACCTTAGTCTGAGCTTATGCCAAGCTTAGTGCAATATATACATATGTGTGTGTATTCAATTTTATGCATTTAGCCAAAACCAAAATAGAAAGGAAAGAAAATCTAAGAAAGGGCAGAACTGAGGTCTCCACTAATTTTCCCCAGGTATGCGAAGGTCCTCCACTCCGATTATGGAAAACTACCATTGAAATTCCAGCTACACCAGAGGACGTTTTAAATCGTTTACTCAAAGAGCAGCATCTTTGGGATGAAGATCTTATAGAGTCAAAAGTAATCGAACCTTTGGATAGCCAGACCGACATATACCAGTATGTCCAGAACAGCATGGCACCTCACCCAGCCAGGGACTTCGTAGTCTTAAGGTAAGACTTTTATGTGCAATGATATTTATATCCTACACATATGGCAGCCTTACCTATTTATTTATAATGTAGGCTATGTTGGTAAATATTTCTTTGTGCCTTATTTGGAGTCATATTCGGTGTCTGAATTACTGATTGCCAAATAAGATTTTCGTTTTACTTCTTTTTTCTTAGAACGTGGAGGACGAATTTCCCCAAAGGAGCATGTGTGCTTCTAGCAACCTCAGTGGACCACGACCGGGCTCCAGTGGCAGGTGTTAGAGTCAATGTGCTCCTGTCTAGGTATCTGATTGAACCCTGCGGGTCAGGAAAATCCAAACTTACCTACATGTGCAGAATTGATTTAAGGTAGGAATTTCCACTTCGTCCTTCGGTGGTGGTAGCTTTTCTTATATAATTTCAGTGTGGTCAGTGGACAATTTAGATGATTCAACAGACTTTAGCTTGGCCAGTAGTACACACTTCTCAAAGGTATGCACGCAGGTCTCTGAGATGTCACAGAAAATTGGCTTCAGTGCACATCTTAGCAGCAGGTGTGGTTTGTTGCATTAGAAGCCTCTAGTCGGTGCTCCACTATCCTTATTGGTATATAACCCCACCCTTTCCTCTGTCAGTCATATTTGGATGCAAGGACATGTTAATGTTAATATTAAGCTAGTAAAGAGGACCAAACTTCTCATAATTTTTCCCCACTGTGGCAGACTTGTTTTGAGCAAGTCTATGTATTAGTAAGGCTGAGCTGAGCAGTAAGTGGTACTAAAAAGATTTCTTAGTGGGGCATCTTTTAACCAGCTAGATATGTATTTGATTCTGACTAAGAAAATGCATGCAAAGTTACTGGTACCTACCTCATCATGACCTTTTCTCCACATAACAGGGGCCACATGCCAGACTGGTACACCAAGTCTTTTGGGCACTTGTGTGCATCTGAAGTTGTTAAGATACGAGACTCTTTCAGTCATCAGAGTCCTGAGAGCAAGGAAATAAAATCCAGGTGACTACTGAAGAGGAACAGCCGTGAGCTCCACACGTCAGCAATGTAAACATTACCCAAAACTGGGACTCATCGGCTGCAGACTGGACTGTGTACCATCTGCAAGTCATGTCATGAAGGGATGACAGTGTGAGAACTTGACTGTGAGCATTACTATAGGACTGTGGCCATACCATACACTTTAAAGCTGCTTCCTGTCTGTAAAAGGTCTATAGTGTAGGCCTCGACTGGAATACATAAGAAGACTGTGCAAAAAATAAAATTAAAAAAAAAAAAAGTTGTACTATTAGGTGGTTTGAATTGCTTCTGAGAAGCAAATGTCTTTAAATACAAAATATATTATGAAATATGGTGAAGGCTTATCATTCCTATGTGAAATACTTAGCTTTATGTACATACTCATGTCATTTTATTTGTAGTGCATTGAGGGACTGGTGTATCCACTGGAATAGTTGGTACTCTTCAATGTGTTCTCACTGAGATAAGCAGAGAAAGGTTTGCACAGAGATTAAAGTGTGAATGAGTGTGTTAATGGTTGAAAGGATAGAAGAAGTCGAACTTGAAATGTGTCTGGTACACTGATAGGCAACCAGAATGGATTTTAGTATGCTGGATACAGTTAAACCTAGATTGGGACTCCCCTGTGGATCAGGAGTAGTCATCCTTCCCATGTGCCAGTTCTGCATTTTTCTCAGTTCTAACCTTGTTAAAAACCCTAAGCAGATGTTAAAAGAGGCTTGCTTTGCCTACTGTTCACTCCTTATCCAGATGAACTCCTAAGAGTGATGAGCAATTCTGTAGCAAATCTAAGAAAATACACTTTTGAGCAACGTAGCAGCTTGGAAATGAAATGTCTATGCAATGGTGAGAAGAGCCAATAACATCAGTTGATAATTTGCCAAAAAATGTTCATTGCTTTTACTGCTACCTGCATTAACTATAAATCTTTTAATGAGCTTTTATATATTTTACTGTATTCTAAAGGCTCAAGAGCAAGAAGTCAACACTGGAGTTGTGGTGCTGGGAGGTGGCAGGATTCCTGCAGTAGCAGCTGGGGTGACTTGGCTAGGGAGAGTCACACAAGCTCTCTCCTTACTCACTCTCATTTGCCTGTTTTCCTAAAAGCTGCATGTTAACATGAACAGAACCTGGATGTGAGCAATTTGGAGGGTTATGTTTGGGAACAGAAAGGAGGGTGCTGTTTTCTCTTGGGTTTTGTTGTGTTTTAAACCCTTTGGGATATTTCCTCCTTGAGAATCAACTTGTATGAACTGTAGGAAGTCCTGAGGTCCTCAGGAAAGGTGTCTTTCTGTAGGTTTTACTGTAAAGGTAAAGATTTGCTTTTGAGGTGCAGTATTAAGTGATAAATGTATTTTGTGGCTAAGGTATGAATGAGATGCAAGATGGAATCTTGACTGAGACTTTGTTGCCATTGTCAGTATTATTTTAAGCTTTTTGATGAAGATTTTTGTATAGCGGCAAATAATGTAGTACTTCCAGTAACAGTGTTCCTCATGAGTAGGAAACTCTTGTATATTCCTCTACATCAAACACTTTTGAATTTGTAAAATTGTATGTTGTACATACCATTTTATTGTAAACATGTATACTTGCCCACAGTGTACTGTCAAACATAGATAAAGCATGATAAAGATTATTTAAAATATACCTGTATTTATACCTCAGATATTCTTTTTGGGATTTTGTACCTCAAGTATGTTTTTTATTGTAAATGTGCTTTACATGACTGATCTATGCGAAAGAAAGGAAAATGTTTAACTTGCTATAGATGTCTGTACAGAGTATACTCAATAAGTGCACTATTAAATGTTTAAAAGTAAGGATGCGTAATGAGTTTTGTTTTAATCTGCATTGTTCCTTCCGCTCTTTTACCCAGAGCATGAGGTGTTTTTCTTACTACTAGTTCTTTACATGCTACAGCCAACTGCATGGCCACCCCTTCTGTCTCCCAGGTTGCTATATTGTGCATTGTTAAAGGCAGGTACCAAAGCAACTTCAAAATTTTTGGAAGATGAGACTTCACAATGACAGACAACTGGACAGGAACATTCCCCGCTCAGTAGCTTCGTACATTTAAAAATAAGAAGAAACCTTTGGTTTGTTGCTGTCTTGTGGAAAGGAAAGTCTTGAATTTAACAGAGTGGAAAGCAGACTGCTACTTGATAGGTAGCTGTATGCAATGCTGAAAAATAATTCACTGCTTTCCTATTTTCTACAGAGAGAATGAAGGCATGATGAGTTGTGGAGTCATAGGTTTGCTTTAAAAAATGCAAGTGTAAAAGTAATTGGAGAAAGTTAAAACACACACAGCAGTGAAACGAGGCCAAAGTGAAAGCCAGGAGGATATACAAACAACAGACTAAGGTGAAAAATGAAGCCAAAGACAGCTGTTAATTCAAACAACTTCTTAAAGTTTTTCAAGTCTTAGCCAACAAATATAATTTGGGCATCTGAAGGAGGATTTTGATTTGTGAGGCCTGTCTGATAGGGCAGCTGCAAGGAGGCCTGCTGCCTTTCAGTTATCAATATCATCCTATTCTTTTCTGTGCCTGAGTGTCCCCAAGTCTTGATCACTATCACTTCCCCCTACATTCCCCAGGGAGCACTGAGGGATGCTGCTTCACAGTCTAGCAAAAGCAAACCTCTTGCTGTCATGGTATTAGTTCTCACACACCACTTAAGATATACAAAAATTAAATGTCATACAAAGATCTTCTGCTAAGTGCTGGAGGCAGTGTTCTACAATCATAAGGAATGAAATAACGATAGTGTCTTAACACGACAATGCATTAAATTCGTATTTAATACACAAAATGCTAATTCTGTTATACCATACCTTGTTGATGCAGCCATCGGCTGCATCTCTGAAAAGTTACTTCCACCTCTTGCTCATCTGTCAACCCAGAACTATTTCTTTTGTCTAGCAAGGAAAGGTATCAATGTCTAAGATGATGAACAGCACAGCACCAGAGGTTAAGGTGAAGCACTGATGCAATGCTTACATCCATGTGGCTTTTGCATCGAGCACTCTCCCAAGCACTTGAGAGTTGTTCTCTTTCCCCTCTCCTCTGCACCATACTACTGTATTTTCCTGTATATTCTGAGGCATCCAGAATGCAAGCTGAATCCAGGGACAGTAAAATACAATGAAGTATGGGAAAGAATTTGAAGAAGAAAAAATTCCATCAAAAGAGATAAGGGCGCTGAAGGGGTACATTTATACAGTGAGATTCAAGACATTATCTGGCCACTAGACAAGAGGGATATAGTAAACGTCTGCTAGCACTGGAAGGTCATAAAAACACAGAAGAAGAGTTCAAACTAGCTGAGTGGGTGTACAAGTTGGGATAAAAATTCATTAATGGAAAATTTGAGGCAGAAGGAAAGGAAAAGGCATTTTCCACACAGCAGGAGGTCTTTGAGACTGTGGGACAATCTCTCCTTGAGAAGGAGCAAGAGCATAAGTCATTTAAAATTGCGCATGCTTAAACCTTGGAATTATTTCTTCCAACCTCCCTAAAGCATCACGAAGACCTAAAAATCACTATTTGCTATGATTACAAGAGTTACAGGCTACCAGTTTTGACCTGTCAGAAGTGTCAGGTAGCACTGCCTTGCAAGCAAGAAACAGTGTGGTGTCAAAAATAAAGTAATTCAATTATTCTGGAAGTTGCTAATTTACAAGTCTTTCTCTCAGAATTACACTGGAAATTGTGAAGTGCAGTTTTCTTATGTTTTACTGAAGTGGACGTTCACTTAAATGAGAAGATGCAGTGGCTTCCCACCATGGGCCAAGAGCATGAAGATCAGCATGGGGAGGTTACCACACAGCTGGGAGAGCCCTTTGCTTTTCTAACATTTGCTCAAAACCCAGAAATAGATAAGCACAGAGCTAATCAAATCCATTACTTCATAGGCTTGGTGTTTTTTTCTTAGTGTAGAAGAAAAAGGCCTGCAGCAAGTGTGTTGTATATGCTTCTCGAGGTGCTAGTGTTTTACTAATCACTTCATTAGCTCAAGTAATAAAAGGGTGATGTGGTGGGTCTGAATATCACTGTTGCTCATAACCCACACAGCATTTCTTAAGGTTTTATAACACTAAAAATGGAGAAGTGCCTTAGGAACAGGATTCTCAGCGAATGAAAGAATAGTACTATTCAAAAAATAGGTAAAGTGCCAGTGCAGATATATATGTATTCCAGGGAGGGAAATAATTCAGCATTTTCTATGATATGATGAGATAAGCATTTTATAAGCATATAGACAGGATGATATAGTCTGGATGGCTCTGATTTGAGGGGGCTTGTTCCTTGTTTATTAGAGATGTTAGAAGAAACTCTGAATTTCAAGAAAGGATGGCCTCAGTTAAAACACTTGAGTGACACTTTAGAGAACTGTAATTTTTTAAAATAAGACAGCTCGTATCAGAAGTAGATTATAACACAGCCCAGACTAAGATAGTGTGCAAGGTGTGTGTAATAGATGAAGGATTCTTCTAAAAGCAAGAAGTCGCCAAACACTTGCAACATGTTTAGTGACGGCAGTCTGAAAGATCCATTCAGAACAAGGTGATCATCTGGTAAGTATCCTCCTTTGTTTCAAAAACAGTTAAAAGAAAATAAATTTTGATCAAGGCATTGTTATGAGCTGGTTAAACACGTTAACTTCAGCTAGGCTATAATTCAAGTTCATAGAAACACCGAGGATATGATTAGCAAAGTTGCTAATAGGTCACTTTTTTACCAACCTTTGGAGAAATTTGTACAATAGAGCATATTTTAAGTATTTAAACATATGAAAAGGAATGCAAAGATACTAAAATATTTGTTTTAACTCAAATCATTTCGTCTCCAGCAGTCTGTACTCATTTCTTTCTTCCAGCAGAACATCTGAAGAACAAACATGGGCTTTTTCACTTGTTACTGAAGTCTTTGCCACCTACATAATTTATCAACTAGGGCTTCCAAAGCATACAACAGGTAATAAAGCATTCAGTAACAATAATACAAGCAATAATCCAAATTGATTTTGAATATCACACCTCAGTGATATGCATACAAAGCTAGAACTACATTAAAATCCATACTCAAGTAAAAGAAATAAAATGATAAAATTTTACTGCCCGTGACCAATTTCATTCAGCAGATAACAATGAAAACTGCTTTGTGATACATAGAAAAGCAGTTTTGAAAGCCTTGCTAGAACTTCTTAAAAAGAAAGGGAGATTCATTAGGGTAATGTCTGGAAAATGGCACCTGCCCACCTTCTACTTACTCCATTATCTAAGACTTTTAGAAATACATACAAATTGCTGAAGCAGAGGCTTGCAGAGGCAGCTCTAATGCTGCCTCCTGTAAATCCTCAGCAACAGTGAAGCTTCCTCCTCCCAGTGAACTATAAGGGCACCCCATCTCTGTGCCATGCTCCTCATGGATTCAAAGGGCTACATAGAATTACAGAATCCATCTGATCTGGGAAAGACCTCAAGGATGATCGAGTCCAACCATTAACACACCAATGCCAAGCCCTTCACTAAACCATGTCCCCAAGTGCCCCACCTACATCTTTTAAAGAACTCTAGGGACGGTGACTCCACCCCTTCCCTCTCCAGCCTGTTCCAGTGCTTGACAACATTTTCCATGATTTTTTTTCCCTAATATCCAATCCAAACCTTCCCCGGAGGAACTTGAGGCCATTTCCTCTTGTCTTGTCACTTTTTACCTGGGAGAAGAGACTGATCCCATCCGACTACAACTTCCTTTCAGATAGTTGCAGAGAGTGATAAGGTCCATCCTGAGCCTCCTTTTCTCCGGGTCAAATAATCACAGTTCCCTCAAGCATTCCTCATAAGACTTGTGCTCCAGCCCATTCACCAGCTCCATTGCCTGTCCCTGGACAGGCTCCAGCACTGCAATGTCTTTCTTGTAGTGAGGGGCCCAAAACTGAACACAGGATTCAAGGCAGCCTCACCTGTGCTGAGTACAGGGGGATCCAGCACAGAAACACATACTCCCAGTAATGCAGGACAAGTATTCACACAGAGGAGAAACAAACCAATACAAAAATTGTATTTGGAGGCCTTTTAAGAATGACCTTGAGCAAGTAGAAAAGTCAAGATTTTCTAGCTAACATCTGAATCATAGTCACATTTGCTTTCTCCACCTTTCCAACCTAAGACAAGAACAAATGCTTATGTATGAAATTAACATATAAACTTGTAGGTAAAGCACTCGCCTTGTGGCATTAGTTGTAAACAAGATCAGGCAGAATAGTTACTGAACTAGGTTCCATTCAACAGACTTAATGGACTGGGGAAGGAGAAAAAGCTATGCCCCAAGCATCCTATCCACAAGATCAATGAGGAAGTGAGTGACCCGTCAAGAGCGATGATGGAGTTCAGAGGCCCTGCAGCTGACGAGAACAGAAGTTTAAGCAGGCCAGTCACAGCTGTTAGACTGTTAGGCATGTATTTGATAAACACCTAAGCAACTAGCAGACCCTGGGAAGCTTTACATGTCTAGAGTTTGAGGCTTGGATAGAACTATACTCCCAGCTTACTGCTAGAAACAAAGGCCATCAGCACTAATTCAAAAATCTCATCAGGTTGTCTGAGGAAAGAAGGCAACACAAGCTGTTTTCTGGCACCATCAGCTCTGTTCTAGAAGTAATTATTTTCATAATGTGAAATTCTACATTTTCAATTCACTGCTAGTTTTTTGTAGAGTTTGGAGACAAATACATTTATAACATATATTAAGTTCCTGTTATTTGTCTTCAATTTCTGCCCTAGCCACTTGGACTTACGTCTGGACATATTTTTCACAAGACCCTGCAGGAAGTTTCTTATGCTTCTGTTGGAACAGTCTTGCAATGGTCACTGTCAGAGAGAGCATTTGTTTAAATTGATCAGCAGCATAATCTGGGACATGACATGATGCAGTGCTCTTTTTTAAAATGCACCATGTAGCAAAGCAAGCTCATCATACTTTTCATTTTTTTGTTCCTTGAAAACTGACCTAAATTTTTTACTGTTTAAACACCCTATCCTATTGATGTAAAGATTTTCTATGAGGCTTTATGCAATTTTTCTGGTTGTTTTTTTATTTTGTTTTGTTTGTGTTTTTTTTTTCTTGTTGTTGTTTTTTTTGTTTTTTGGGTTTTTTTAAGTTTCTTTCCTGTGGCTCCTCTTCCTCTTGTTAAATGGCTAAAACAGTTTCCAGGGCCAGCCACTCCATGTAGCAGTTTACTGGTTTGTGATGAAAGACTTGCTGCCAAATTTTATAAAGAATCTTCCCTGGGGTACAGAGGGGAGGGAAGCATTCTACATGGCCTCAGTTTTCTTCTCATATTGTTTAACAAACAAGCAAGCTGCCCTGCAGTCACTCTGACCCCTATTTAGATGTATTCCTTTCAGGCAGCCACACAAATGAACTAGGAAGGAAGTGCTGTCACAGCCCTTAGAAAAGATCGAGGGAAATAAAGGCAAACATTGTGTGTCTAAACAAACAAGCTCACTCTGCTCTGCCCTTGTCTTCTGTCTAATTCTTATAGGAACTGGTCCCAAAAGTAGCAGCTGATGCAAGAGTATTTTCCATGTTGTATAGGACTCAGTTACCCCCTTCCATTACATTCCATTGCCCTGCCAGGTTTTGCACCAGCCCCAGAGATGAATAAATAATCCAAAAACCTTTGGTATAAGTGGGAAATCAGCCCAGGCTCTTTGAATGGCTTAAGCCTGTCCCTCAATCTGCTTTTATACATGGACCTTATGCCCTCTGTGCCTCACTTATGCCTCACTTTCCCTAGTTAGATCTCCCCAGAATACAAGGGGAAAAAAATGGGATTTTTTGCTTCAGTAATCTTAAATTGAAAGTGCAAGTTTTGCAAGAAGTTGAAACAAAAAACATCCAGAGGTCAAGCAGAGAACAAGTTTTCCTTTGAGTTACTTCTTGTCCATACAAAACTCCAAAGGATTTCTAAATCAAATTACTTTTGATAGACAAGAGATGAAACAGATGTGCTACAAACCCCATTTTGTGATAGGGAGCTAAAGCATAAAGGATTTTTGAACTGGAGATGCAGCTAGAATATTTGAACCTCAGTGTTGCATGCTAATCAAGGAACAAGTTTTGACATATCAGAACCAATAAAACTGGTCTAAAGAATGCTTAGATAAACTTGGGGAGGAAAAAAGAAAATACTATAATTTAAAAGAGTATGAGTATGATTTTTGAAGTGTTTCCACATTTCTCTTGTAACATCCATTCATAGTAGTAACCTGGAAGTTAGCACTGGCTACCAAAGACGACTTGTTGCTGTAGGATCATGGCACAGCACAAGCACTGCATCACCTGCACACCCCTTGGGCTGCTGCAGGTGACCTCTGCTCTACAGGGCTCCTCTCAGCACATCAAACCTTGAGGCCGCTTTTGCCCAAACATCATGTCTTTAGCCTGACTGAAAGACAAGAAATCCGATTTCAAACAAAATACTGGGCTGACTGCAAGAACAAAGTCTTATTTGCAGTCTATGCCCACGCTAAAACACACTTCTAGATTTCGGTCAAAATTTGCCAGAGAAGATCACAGGAGAGCAAACCCCAACATGTGTGAAGGATTTGTCAGGAGTATTGCTTTGCCCTTGCTCATGGCTCTTTGCCGATAGCACCACACAGAGCAGACAGAAAACAGAGCTGTATCTGTTCGACGTCATGCACGGACTGCGATATGTGTGTATTTGTGCCTGAGGAACTACTTATCACTGTGATGAATGGCATAGCATTTAGCTGTCTCCTTAAAGAGATAAGATGCTGTAAGTTTTTGCTATCAGTTGTGCCAAGGTTTGTACCATTAAACAAAAAATTGGATTAATATTTTTAAACTAATCAGATTAATGTTTTATTCCCATTATCATGCTCCGGGGGTCATAAACTGGGATAAGAAATATACATACAGTTTGCAGTTGTTTCGAGCCATGAAACAGAAAATAGCATAAAAGATGCCCTTTGTAAGGAAACATTTCCTAGAGTGCCACTCCCTAGGTTTCAGCACTCTAAAAATACTGATTTCTTTCTTTACCTTGAATATTAATTAAGCCTACTGTATGTGATTTAAAGATGTACACTTCACAAAAGCACCAAAAGTCCACCAAATGCTTCCCAATCATGAATAAGATGTTCTGGTTGCTCTCTGTTGAACACCACAGAAGGAGGCAGCTGAGATTAAGTAACAACAGCTTCTGAGATCATTCCCTGCAGTTGCAGTCCTTCTCTTTTCTGTATGGACACTTTTCACTTTGCAAACCTCCTGTCAAATCCTGCAAGCCCTCTTTTTCAATCAGTTCGCCACTGCTTGTGTGTTTTTTCTGGTTGTGACAATTTCTCCATCCTGACAGATCCAGTCAGGTCAGGTTCAGACCTTGGTATCTCATTTCCTTCTCCCTTTGCCCTTTGATCTGATGCAAAACCTTTCACAGGCGTACTCACAGCTCAGGCTGGGTGCTTATAGACTGCATCATGTTTAGCAGCGCTCCAAGGTAAGGGGCCTGTCACCACCCTCTTGGAGAGCTCGGGCTCTGAACAAACAGTCTTTCACCTAAACAGCATGTATTTATGCAAGAAGAGGGACTCTCCAGAAGTTCCCTGGCTGGGACAAGAGAAGAACTTGATCAGGCCTTGATCAGAAATCATAAATAAGCCTTCCTTGTTGTTTTCAAGTATGGTGATTAAGTTACTGAACAAGGTACGCACAAGTTCAGGATCATCAGAGGTCTTTGTCTGTTCCAAGATATTAGACTATTTTTGTCCAAGAGCAAGAAATCTTCAGCTTCTGATGTGTCCTATACCACGACCCTGGCTCTTGGTGAACTGAGACACTCTGGCAATAAACTGGCTGAGCCATTACAACTTGTGTCTAAAACTGTGTCTTCAGAGAAGTCAGCTGCCTCACTCTGTGTTGCTGCTCATGGCAAGTATTACACCCTGGACACTTTTAATTAGGAGGGAGACCAAACTGTGAGAGCACAGCCTCTCTCTGGAGCTGCTGCCTACTGATAGAATTTGTCCAAGTGTTTGAGAATCACACATGGACACTTCCCCACTGAGGAATCAGCCACTCTGCAACATGGTATTTCCAGGTCTAGTAAAAATGAATTTGGCTTTCATTCATCTCTTTGGCTGTCATGTTTCCTATGATGTATCTATCATGGGGGGAAAAGTATCTACTTTCTTTGTTGGTAAACATGAATAAGCCTAGGCCTACTGCTCTATGGATGGCGTTTTATCTTGTGGCATCTCTTTCTAAATTGACTCGTCCTGTGCTTTCGATAGGCAACTAACAATTTCCTCAAGGTCACGCAGTGACCTCAGAAGAACAGTGAAACACTGATCTGCTCATCAGGCTTTTTCAACAAGTAAATTTAACACTCTTCTCCTGTTTAAAATGAGGAGGGAAACATGGAAAAGAAAGTTCCATGCCAGCAGCTCTCCTCTGGGGAAATACTCTGCAAGAGCCAACTTTAAACTATGTTTAACTTACTTCCTGCCAGAACCTCACTCACTGCAATGCTTTAAACTTTCTTTAATTGGACTGATATCTACACACCCCAATTCCATATTTTACCCCACTTCCCTGCTCTCTTCTGACATAGGAAACTGCAAGTGGGTCAGATGCCTGACTCCAGCGAAAAGCAGGTCCCTCCCCTATGCAATGGCACTACCAGGTCCCTCCACTATGCACAGGCAGTGGGAGTGGCTATCGTGGGCAGCTTTACTTAGATTTGACTTCTAAAAAGATGTATTATTTAACACCAGCCACATACAGTGACACAATAGCATAGCTCTTATTTCATCTTCTGTTTTCCCTGCGGACAAACTCTGCCTCAAGAGGCAAACTGTCCCCTGGCTCTTTCCTCTGGGACAGCTGAGAGGGTCACTGTGGCATACGCAATAGCAATGGAGGAAGCTTTTCATTAAAAGGCATCTCAGACTCTCCCTTGGTCATTTTTACCCATCATCGCTCTATGGAAAATAAGAAATATGCCCCCTGTGAGGGGCCAACACAACACCTATATATTAACTCCAGTCCAGATAGACCTTCTGAGCTAGCTCAAAGCGTATTTATAGCTGAGACAGAGCTTCCTCAGGGAATTACAGTCTCCAAATCAGTGCAGTTGTTACCAAAAAAAAAAATTCTAAGAAAAGCTGCTTCTTTCTTGGTCTCCTCAAGTATAGTGAGTTCCTTTCACTACAGAATTTTAAGTATGAAATTCTCTCTCAAATGCAACCAGCTAGCTGAAATAACTTCTTGTGTGTTTGGCTGCAATGCCATGTCCAGAAACCCTGACCATCACTAACTACACTGTCACACTGACATGATAAAAACATGGTGGCATTGATAACTTGTGCTGGCACGCCTTCCCAATTGTCAGGGCTTTACATAAATATAGAACTTGGCCTATGGATTTGTTTCAGAGCCTTTTTATATCTGATTATGGCTCCAGGCAGATCATTTTCTGTACAGACACAGTAATTAAAGATCAGTAATTCTGTCCAGTGGCCAATAGTCCCTACAGTGAGAGGCACATGGTGGGGTTTCAGCTGCTCAGCATTTGAGAGCTTCACTGAAGTCAAGGATTAGAAAGCTGTGTTGCACAAGGACAGAGCACCAGCCTCAGAGGAAAACAGACAGCAAGCATTTCCATTCCAGCATTTTGGCAGAAGAAAGCACTGTCCCAAAGACCTCTATAGGAAACAGTTTTACTGAGATAGCTCCACAGCCACACTTGGAAAGCCATAGGTCCCATGTGCTAAACCAAGGGCAGGCTCTGGAAGCCAATTATTTCCTCACTCCTCCATCTCAAACAAATATGCAGCCACACCGTTTCTTGGGAACGAGCTGGATACACACAGAAAAACAAAGGAGGGTTCCTAAATTTCTGGCGTACGTGTCATAGAAATAGCAAATAAATAAAACATCATAAATAAAAACATTTTTCTGGAGTGATCTCACAGAGGTGAGAATTTCAACAGCAAAATAAAACTTTACTCCAGCAGATCCCAAGTTTTATTCCCACACTTCACAGCCAAGGCTTATGTCAACTGGGAAGAAAACACAGCTGAGGTGGAAAATACAACTGACGTGGAAATCATGGATGTTTGTGAATAGTGGGAAGAGAACACAGCGTAATAGCAGCACCAATTCCAGCACTAAAGACATCAGTCTTGAGTAGAAATGCAATTTTAACAGAACGAGCTAATCCTGTGGGGCTTTGGTTCCTGTAGGTTTGTTATAGGCCTAGGCACACATGACAAGACAGTTGTGAAGTCCCCCATGGGCACTCCTGGCTCATCCTGAGAACACCAGCTCCTTTCTCCAGCCCTGCACTGCCACAAACAAATATCCCTACATAAATAAACTCTAAGAACTTTTTTTCTGAAAGATTTGTATGAGCTTGATTTGAAAAACACCATACTAAAAGAAGAAAAATATAAGACTTATAGAGGAAGTATGAAAGAGCTAAACAGCTTAGTTAAATATCCAGGGGATAGAGGGAAAGGTAACACTGAACTAGAGCCTCCAGCTCATCTGGAAGAACCTTCCCTGAGAGACAAGTTACATTCAGGTCCCAAACCTCCCAAATTTACCATGCTAGGAAAAACAACTTGCAGCCAAGCTGTTCACAGACTCATTGCTCAGTGGAAGGACGGCAGGAGACCTCCAAAGCATAGCCTCTATTTGATACATGACTTTAAAAATTGTTATCCTAGGTCTACTATTAATAAGAGTACCTGAAGATGTTTATTGGCAATCAGTGATATCAGCATGTTTCTGGAAAAAGTCTGATCCAATGGAGAAACTTACTGTTTACTACTACAACATAGGCAATATGACACAGTTTTTTTCTTTATCGAGTCTCTGAACTTAGACTATGAGGATGCTGGTGCTGGAGCTTGAAAACACATTGTGAAGGTATGAGCTGATTTAATCTCATCTGCCAAGCAGGGAAGTTAAGCTGAATGAGGATGGATGAAGAGAGTCACACGGAGTTGTTGGACTGCTGGCTCCCAGTTCCTCCTGCAAAGCCTTGCTGCTTCTTCCAGTCTGCCTATTCTGTGTGTCTTGTAAAATTGCACAAACAGGCCCACAAAAAGATTCAGTTCTCTCTCTGTTGTACCAAAATCAATACTTAAACAACTAAGAAGAGCAATGCAGTAACAAACACAACAAACTAGTCTTTAGATTTTTGGGGGAACTATGTCAAAAGACATTGCAATTCCTCTAACAGATTATTTCAATAACATTCCCATCATTGTAATGGTCTAATGGCCAGGTGAAAAGTGTAGCAGTGAAATGAGGCAGTGCAGCACACAAGAGTAGTAACTTTCGAAATACTCCATAGATGACAAGACTGATGCTGGTGGCAGTGAAGAAAATAAAGACTGGACAATAAAATTCTACACTGGTCGCTCCTTTTGTGTTTCTGCATTCCCAGATCACACAGACCCAGCAGCCACAGACCCAAAGTAAAACTGGAAACAAACCAACCAGCTCTCTGGGCAGCCTGGGGAGCCAGTCTCTCTCCCTCGCTGTCCTCGTGGACATTACCAATTCCTCCAGTAAGAGCTTCATCTTACATGGGCACAATTAGTCTTTAACCCTTTCCCTGGTGGACATGGGATATAAACTGAACTGGTATCACAAAATTGCTGCTCTCTTTTAACAGGTACCTTTGACATTTGCATCATGGTCCCTTGATCAGATTTTCTCAGTTCACTGTTTCCATAGGTTCCCATACATACCCTGCCAGTCTTTAGCTGGCTGGGGTGGAGAAGGACTCTGCAACTCTCAGAGTAATAGTTTTACAGAGCCTCAGGGATTAACAGTCCTGATTTGCACAACTACCTGGACACAGTAGGCAACCTGAGAAGCCGTAGCCCATGTGAGTACAGCCTATTCAAAGCAGCTGCCAATATGAAGCGTTACAATAAATGGTTTATCTGGGACACAGGCTTACACAAGAGATAGGGGTTTTGGTTTTTATGAAGCCAGATTGAAAATGCACTGTTTTCCTTCTTTCTTCTTGTGCTTTCTGTAGCAACATCCAGCTTGCTTGTCTGGTTGGCATATGTCTTGCTCTGCACCATCACTTCTCTTTCATTTCCTGTATGTTCTTTGGGTGCTGTCGTCTCACAGCAGCTCTGGTCTGGTCAAGCCTGGCAAAAGAAGTGGTCAGTTGCCACTGTGGCTAGCAAATGGGCTACCATTAGTAAGACTTATGTCTGGATTCCCTTTTCAAATCCGTATTCACACACTCCTCTCTCAGCCTCTACCTTTTCTTCTCTTTTTCCGTGGAGACATTTCCCAACTCTTCCTCCACTCTCAAGACCTTTCTGAAGGACCTTACCATGCCTTGCACTGGGAAAGGTTCCATCTTCTTTTAGTGCAATGGAAGTTCAAAGGCTTGATGCTTTGGAGCTTTCTTGGAAGTTGCTGGATTCTGCTGCCTGAAGCACGCTCCCCTTGAAAAGGTCAAAGCCTGCTGCTGCTGGCTCAGGACTGATATGAAATAACCAAGCAGAGTCTCCACAGGCAAGGCCAGCCTGCTCCTTCTCTTCCTTCCTGTTCTCCCGTTTCCCTGGAATTGTTTGCTCATGGATCAGGCTTGGAGTTTGTGGGAATTTTCTTGACTGCTGTTAAATGGAAAATGTAAAACCAACAAGAAAACACAGAGACACAATTAAAATAAAAGTCTTCCCTTTGGTCTCATTCTTTCAAAATACCTCTGGTTGGTTCTCACAAAAAATGTAACTATTTTTATAGCAGTTCGGCATCTGCATTTTGCTCTTGATTGTCTTCTGCAGACAGAGCCTATTTAACCAACAAAATAGATTGGCTGACACCTAGTGGAAAATTGAAGCTTTTCTTTCTCTTATTCGAGTGAAACACTTTAGGCAATATTTAAATCGATTTTGTACATACTACAATTGCTGTAGAAAACAATATTATTACCAGATCACCTATATTTTATCTCTATTTTATTATTGTATTCAAATATTCAGCATAACCCCAGACAGGACAATCAACAGGAATTTATTTTAAATACATACTGGTTCTTTGGTTAATGAAGGAGCCTGGTATTAGACTAAGCCAAGTACATCCGTTCCAACACTGAACAAATCTGTAACACACAGCTCTGGGAGAGCCTGAAGTCCTAACAAATAAACATAAATTTATTCTCAAAGCTAACAGTCTTCTGGAATTGTTGTTTCTACTAAACCAGAATTATTGATTCCCTTTTTGATGACTTACATGTAAATATTTTTAAAGGGAAAGGTACATTTTTTCCTAAATTTTTACTTCTAATGGCCTTAGAGAAGTTCATCCTGTGGTAACATTAATCTGACTAATGATAAGAATGTGAAGATGATTTTGCTTTCTCCTTAGGATTTGCAGATGCGTTAGACTCTTATATCAGTGGTCGCCTAATGTTCAGCATCTGTGAAGGGATTTTGCAATGCAAAACAAATGCCAAACATGGCTTAGCTGACTGCAGAGTTCCCACAGACTGATGTAGGTACCATCATCCATATGTGCTGTGACTAATAGATGTTTTTGGTGCAACACTGTGCTTTGCAAGCCTTACTGAGAAATCACTTTACAAGGTCCAGCTGGAGAAGAATCAAACAGAGGGGGTTCTCTTGCAGACAAAAATATCTAAATATATTTTCTTTTTAGTGATAGACTTTTGTATTAACTTCTTCAGGACAGCACTTTTGTTGTACCAGTGCCTCTCTCTTTAGTTTCCAAAGTAAGTTATTCAAACTGTCAGATCCTTATTCCACATTGTCCTGCCTTGCTCCTCTGTCTCAAATGAATGGCATGTTGGTCTTTAGAGATAATCTGACACATCTGGGTTTTTTTTTAGTGAGAACTATGTCATGTGTAAGTAGCTGAGAATAAAATTTGATACTACCAGCAGTGCCATTCACACCCAAATCTCACAGATCTCAAAGTTATGTTTGATAAAATGATAAAATGATTACACAGCTTGATCTGAAGTGACCTTCATATACATCTAGGTCCTGAGAAGTTATTTATAAGCCAAGTCTGTTTAAGGCAGTGCTACTCAAAAGCCAATTTTCCTACATAAAATCCCAGACTAACGACCCCATAAAAGCTTCTGCATTCCAACCACATGGTGATCAGGTCTTACTTTTAATTTTGTCTATCAAATTAATTAAATAATCACATTGCATATAGAATCAGTTAATCTTCAGGTTCTCATTCCAATTTGTCAAATACAATTTTTAAAAATTTAGTTGCATTTAGTCAAACATTAAAAATGTAACAGTTACTTAAATGAGCATTAAACTCTTATTTTTATATTCCTACAAAGAAAAACAAAGACTTCAGCTCATAGCTGCAGATCCTGTGTTTGTATTCTGTCCTTCATAACACTTAGACTCTTTCAATTGGCCTCTAACTGGATATGGGAAAGTCATCTTTTTCTGCAGAGTTCTGGGGCTTTTTTTTTTTTTTTCAGTTTGGCTCATTTACCATCTCTCATTTTCCTCTGTCCCTCCTTTTGGTCTCTGGGAAGAGCAGAAACCACAAGATGTCTGTGATTATCCACTTAATCCCCTCAGGCAGTGTACTGTCTGTAGCCCAGACTTCAGTGAAACTCCATTTATTTGTTGAGCTTTTGGTTCTCAATTAAAAAATATGTTGAGAAACTTCCTGTGGTCTTGAATAGACTTTTGGCTGGTTTATATGAGACAAACACTGCCTTCTATTTCATGTACATATTTTTTCTTCATTTCCCTTAATAATTTCTGAAATTATTTTATGTTTTTTTCTTAACTGTGGCATTCTCTAGCACTGTGAAAAATATTTCTACCTACTGATATTAGAGGCAGCAGCAATGATTTTCATACTGTCAACTCAATGTAACAAACATGGCCTTCAGTGAACTGGCGTCTTAGAGAAGCCCACCCTACTGAACAATGCCTGACAAAGATACACCTCAGATATGGGCCATGACAGTGTTTGAACATCTCCATCTTTCACAGCACTCTTCAGGATATGAGGAGGGACTATCAGTGTCTCAGAGCTGCACCATTCACCCAAGAGTGACATCTCCCCAGTCATGTCCAGTCAGTCAAGTTTAGAATTTTGTGCATGTGCACTCAGTTTCCCCATTTTTGATCCTCTTTCCATTCCACGGTTTCACATAGGCTTCTTATAGCCTGTCCCATAAAGGGAAAAACCCTTTTGACTCAAGCACAGAAAAATATAATTTTTCCTTACCTCAGTTTCATAAGCCAGCAATCCATTTTCACGTCATCATCCCTGAAATCTCCATATTTATTATCATGAAGTGGCTATCACTGCACATGACTCTTTGTTTATTTCAAACTTCAACATAAGAATGCTGAAACTGTTTATGTAGCTGCTGTGTTAAATCTCTTTCTTTGTATTTATCCACTTGAACATGGTTTTTTTATACTCTCCAGTTAGTTCTTATTAACGCTTCTTTACTCTCAATAAGCCAGAGCCTAATGTGTTACCACAGAGACATGATCCAGCACAGACTGGAGGGCTCATGTTGGTTTGTTTAATATTTCACAGATACGTAAATTACAAAATCGATTCCTATTTCACAGAATCAGAGAGTATGATGAGTTGGAAGGGACCCACAAGGATCATCAAGTCCATCTCCTGGCCCTGCACAGGTCCAACCCCAAGATCACACCACGTGCCTGACAGTACCGTCCAAACGCTTCTTGAACTCTCTCAGGGTTGTGACCACTTCCCTAGGGAGCCTGTTTGAGCACCCAACACCTTCTGGGTGAGGAACCTCTTTCTAACAGCCAACCTAAACCCTCCCCAACATAACTACAGGCCATTCCCTCGTGTCCTGTCACTGGTCACTACAAAGAGATCAGTGCCTGCCCCTCGCATCTCTTCCCCTCACAAAGAAGTTGTAACTGCAATGAGGTCTCCCCTCAGTCCCCTCTTCTCCAGGCTGAACAGAACAAGTGACCTCAGTGGCTCCTCACACAGCTTCCCCTCTGGGCCCTTCACCATCTTTGTTGCCCTCCTTTGGATGGTCTTCAACAGCTTCATATCTTCCTTATATTGTGGTGCCCAAAACTGCACATAATGTTCAAGGTGAAGCCACACCAAAGCAGAGCAGACCGGGATTGCCCCATCCCAGGTGCAGAATCTGGCACTTTTGCTTGTTCTTTGCACAGCACTACATCACTTCACGTTTCCTGTAAGGTCTTTATGAGAACTGAAAGGCAAAGGTGAATCTGAGGACACATGGAGGTGCACACAGACATTTCCTGATGCTGGCTCCAAGAGACCTGCATTCCAACAGCAGCCATGCACTCTCTGTGGCAAAATTTCCATTTACAAGGTTGACCTAAATGCGAGCTGAGTCATTCAAGTACAGAATCACGGGGTTTGCACGGGTAAGTTTTAAAAGTTTCCTTTTACTTCCTAATTTTTTCTCTCCAGATGAGCCTTAGGTATTTTTCATGGCAAGTAAAAATACACATGCAAAGTTTTGGTACTCTGAATATCCAGCTCAAAGAATGGGTGAGAACAAGTCACAGCCCCAGTCTGCTCTTCATGCTCAGATTTTTATTTTTATTTCCTTGTGAATCTCAGGGAGAGGCAGGAGAGAGAAGGAGAGGTGAATGTGCCTATGGCTCACTATTCAAGGCACTATGGAAACACTCCTGGGAAACTGTAGCCAAACACTTATTACACTTTTAAACTGACTGTTCTACTATAAAATTAAAAGTAAAGTAAACCTCTCAGGGATCTTTGTTTCTCATCTGAACAGGAAGTAAAATCCCAGGGTAAACAGGCATTTCTGAGAACAACCAATACAAAGACCAGGGAAGTCAATAGAATACTTTGAATCAGATTTCAAGGTAATTTCTCCCAGAATCAGGTCAGACTTCACTAGCTTGAGCAACTTTCTGTTACTCTTTTAATGTGGTTCTCCTCACACCTTTCCCTTCTTCCCTGCCACCTTCATCCAAACATGCCCTAGCTGGCAGCTCAGTTGTACTGATGGCGCTGATGGTTTAGTCCTTCCTTCCTCACTGTCAAATTGTTTGTCTACCTTTCTGAAATTGCACCAAGCACTACTTACCATTATATTGTAACCCAACTGAAACATTTAACACATTAAGGGGAAAAAATTAGGAAGGTTGCATCAAAACATATATATATATGTATATTTGTATATATTCATTATTTAAAACTATTACTCAGGAGTAACATTTTTAAATGCTCCAGTGGTCAATGTTGGAACAGTCAGTCTTTGTAAAGGGGAGAGAGCCAGATCCCAAGAGGCAGCAAGCACTCTTGATGGTTATTGATGTTGATGGAAGCTTCTAGTGCTCAGTACAGGCAATGACCTTCATCAGTGGCTACACCACTGAATAAAACACCAATTTACATCAGCCTGGAGATGCTGTGTACAACTTGCTCTCCATTAGTTTTATCACTGTCTCATCTCTGGCGTTCTCTTGGACACACTGGAATGCAGCTTTGGCCATTGAGGCACAAAACAATCTGCTTGCCTCTTTTTAAGCAGAGAGGTTTAACCTCATCTTGAATGCCTGTGCCTTCTCTGCACTAGTGTTTGTTCTGTCCAAGTGTCCAATTCCTCCTTTCACAAGAAACACTTTGCTCAGAACTAAATCTGACCATTCTGTCAGTCCTGCAGTAAGGAAGCAGATACATCAAGGGTTAATTTATTCTCAGTAATTCTGACACGTAGCCTAGTCTCTTCTACAAAGATGCAGAAGAGAGACACAGAAAAGAACATGATGCTTCCTCACCAAAACGCCTCCCACAAATTACTCTTATTTTTATCATGTGCAAAAGGAACATCAGCTTTTAATCTGACTGTGCATACACAGACTCCTTTGTTTTAGCACATGGGTAAGAGGTGGTATCTTCGGCAATATATTTCCTTTGTCTCCTTTACTTGTGACAGTTTCAAAATTATTGAGAGCCATAGAAGAAATACTTTCTTCATTCAGAAAAGAAAATTTGAGATGCTGTACAAACAGCAACTGTTAAAACAGAAACTGAACGAACAGCAACTGAATAAACTGTTAATATTCTGCAGAAAGCAACCTACTTTGTCATAACTGAAGAGGGCAATCTAATACCATCTCACTGTTGCTGCATCCACTGTCCCAGCCACATATCATTCCATCAGAGCAGAGCATAACACCTAGTCAGCAAGGCTAAAGTGGATGATAAATTTATATTGAGAAATCTTTTCAAAGTTAGGAGTATCACACATAATATCCTTTTTTTCTTCCCCTGCATTTTCTTTTCTGCTTGGATATGATCATAATTGCTGAAGCACCTCCTACTAGGGGTTTCTTGGTGGTGGTGGTGGTTTTGGCAGGAGGTTGATTGGTTGCTTTTTTTAAAAAATAGGCCAATTTGGATTCTATTTAGGACAAATTTTCTCTTTGGGCACTGGGAGAAGCAGCAGGCAGAGGTGCCGAATTGTCAGAACAACAGAGGCATCTGCTGTCCCCAAACACCCCAAGCTCTAGGAAGATGTAGACACGGCTTAAAGGGTTCTAAAGGAACCTAACTGAAGACAATGATGACTAAGTAACAGCTGAGAAAAAAAGGACAAAAAGGAGAATTCTGTGTAGATATAATATTACATTTCACACTATTAGAGATTGTAAAGTTCCCCTAATTGCCTAAACTGAATATTGTAGTGAGGTTTGTTTATGATTCTTTGAGGTATTAAGGTGGGGTTTTTTTCAGTTTTGTCTTCAGCTGCCAAAGTTAAAGGTATGGAAACAGTCTGGAAGTATCACAAACAGAGATTTAAGATTAAGAATGAGAAATATATGCATATTTGTGATAATCTTAGGTGCCACTGCTATACTTGCTGTTTGAATAAAAAGGTGGAAGGTTAAAATGGAGAGTCTTTGGAAGGAAATGCTCAGAAGTAAGAAAACAAATGAAATTAGACACAGAAAGAAATACAAAAGAAATAAATAAAAATAGTGGACTCCTTGAATATTAATCAAGCAAAGGGGGGCTGTGCAATCACATTCACCTGAATGCAGAATGCTAAATATATTGATACTATATTAGCAAACCATTGTAGTAATAGTTCACTCAAGGCAGATTTTGAAATTTATCTAAGTATCAAAGATACAGGTACATGCCTGGTACAAAGGTATGCACATACTTAATGCTTTAAGGAGGAGTCTCAGAGCAATCCTTTTGTTACTCTGGATAATAATAACAAAATTATATAGTAACTGCAGCAATTGGGATCCATTAACTGCTGAAAATATGCACATTTTTGTGTCTTTATACTTATTTCATCTGTCCATACAGCCCTTTCTACATATAAAGTTTGTACTAATGCAACTATAATGGCAGAGGAGGTAATTAGGTAAAAGATTTTGGGCACAGTCGAGCACGATCAAAAAAACAAGAGCAAACTGAAACACTCAGCAAGAATGAAAGGAACCAAAACAGAACATGCTGCAATGAAGTGACGGGGATACAAAGGAAGGAAAAATTGTTATCCCTAACAAATCTTCCTCTGAGTATGCCTATCCTTGGAAGCCTACAGGGAATAGTACTGAGCTCCAAGTGTTGAGAAAAAGGTGTATTCCTCCTTCTGCACATGCTCTTTAGGTAAGAGAGCAGAAGAGATACCAACTAGACCCTCCAGAAAGTTAAAGCAGTCAAAACAGGAACCTCTGCGTAAGCTAAGAATATCCTGCAGTGCTGATTGTGCTTCCTCTACTGTGATTGCTCCCATCTTTGCCATTCCCCTTCCTTTTTCCGTATAATACCTCTCTTTGCTTGTTTTCCCCAGCCTTTCTCAACACTACCAGATTTAATTCATTCCCTCCTCATAAAAACCATTCCACATTTCCCTGAAATTATATTTGTTACCACCCTATTGTCCACCCTGTGCTCATACTATTTTCCCATAACCTAAATACTATTAGGTTACATACTCTGTACTACTGGACATTTATTAATATTCATCTGGATAGTGCTTAATTACTATTAGGTCCTTAGTCATTGCTATAACAAACATTTCAGTACAATAAGTGACATTGCACTTGTACAAACATTACAATCACTGCAACTGTAAAACAGCACAGCTGTAACCTCACCAGGCAACTGAATAATTCTAATTACTTTTTTTTTTTCTTTTCTGATTAAAATTGGTGGAAAAAGAACATCCCACAGAAATACTTCACTGTTATCTTACACCGTAAAGCTTTGTCCTGGATGACTGTAAACAGATCATAAGGAACAGGAAATGTAGCTCTGTAGCAATTAATTCTGCTGACCATCCTGCTTTTCTATCATCAACAGGACATATAGTATTGACATAGTTAAAAACCACATTTCATCACCTTGATTTACCTAATTCAAATTATCACACTTATGGTTAGGTTAACTATGGTTCTCTAAAGCCAGTCTCCCTAGGTTCACAGCACATCATTATCCTTACCTATTTTGCATTGTGTCCATTGTGTAACTTACTGAGCAAACAGCACTAACACTGTCTTCTCAAATTTAACACTAAGAACTTCCCAAGGCACAGATTTCCTGGTGGCAAATATATTTATTAGCTAATCTGAAGACACAGAAATTTTGTAGGAAATTATATTTTAACCAAGTAGGATTTATTTTCTGTGGAATACTAAAGAATAGGTTCCATGTAAGGACACAGAACTGATTACAGAGCAGTACCTAAGCATGGTTTTGACCAGCATATTGGAAGACAAAATAATGGGTAGCTGCCAGAATTCATATACTGTAAAAGTAAGAAATGCTGAACTCAAAGAAGAAGTGCAGTAGTATATATTTAAGACCAACACACTTCATTTTCCTGGAATACTGAAGTAGTCCCAAATCTAGTAGAAGTGCTGAGCAACAAAGTGGGTAGACCAATACATTCAGCACAATGTCAATACTATTAGAGCCCAACAGTGATATGAATGCAGTCTTTTGGAGACATGATGTGGCACAGAGGACACAGGATCAGAGCTATTATTTCTATTTAGAAGCTACCCAGGCAGTTCACTTACAATATTCTGCCAGTGGAATACACACAACTCTTCACTCAGCATTTTTCTCATGTAATCAAAATTCCTCCATATTCCACTTAGAGCTAGAGAAGCAGCTTAGGAGCAATCCAAGCCCACTAAAGTCAGACGCAGGTTTGTTACCAGCAGAACTGAGATGAAATTATTGCCCACTTGTCAGACAAGCAACGTAAGAACACATTTGCCCCTTACCTTATAACACTCAGATCATTCAGTCTGGACATTGCTGAAAGTTTTAGCATTTAAGGACAACTGGGTTTTAGTAACTTATGCATTAATTTACTATAGACTTTTCAATGGCATACACACTTCTCTGAGCACATTAACTATGTCTGTAAGCTATTAAAATCTGGGATCATACGGATTCTTCTGGAAATTATATTTGCCTAAGGTGGGCCTCAACAAAAGAGAAAACAGTCAAGAGGGACCTTCACCATGCTTTGAGTGAGGCAATCAGTTTTCTTATGAGATGACAGAGCTGTTACAGATCTAGGCAGCCACCACAAATAGATGGGAGACTGCATACAGGAATAAAGGTCTGCTGTGCAGACCTCACAGTCATGACCTCTGCTGACTGATCTCCAGTCTATGAAAATTATGTTACATGGTGCTTATATATCCTCAGAGTATATTTGGGAGGGGGAAAAAAAAAAAAAAAAAGGCAGTTTACCAAACCTCCCCTCTTCCTCTCCCAGGAATTTATAAGAATACAATCCCAACTTGTATGAAATGCAACGGAATGGCATTAGCTCAGAACAAGAGAAAATCCAATACAGAAATAAGTCATTGTGAAAAGCATTCCTAAGCAAGAATCTCAAACCAAACAATGCATGGAAAGTCTATAAACAGAAAAATGTTTTAAGGTACCTCAGTACCTTTGAGGTGACAGCTGTTACTCAAACAGCTGAGAGAGCAACAAGTTTTCACTGGATCCTGACACAGATGCAGTCTCTTGCAAGGACAGTAAGTCTACACTGTAAAGAGAATGGACACCTTTCCTTTCTCAGTTTTTCCAAATTTCATCAGCCTGCTTGACCACAAGCCAAATTTCCCACAGTCAGATAGCAGAAGTGCAGATAATAGAATCATGATGTTCTTTCTCACAATTAACTGAACCCAGCTGTCAGTTTAGATTAATAATATTTAATAAATATTTTCATATATGTGAGATAAAGTTTCTGCATGCTGGAGTTTAGGGATGAAGTTTCAGAATTGGATACAGGATGATAATAATCTTCCTCTTTCTTAAATTTCAGGAGCGCTGAATATCCACTGGCATATCTTATCCAGAAGCAACTGACTTCTCTTCTAAAATCCTCAAGCTCCCCCAGAAATTCCCAACAAAAGAGGCAGGCCTTGTCTGACACAAGCACACGTCAAATGAGGTGTGGAGCTAAGCACAATCCACGCAGGCTCTGCAATATGCCAGCACGGGTACTTTGGCACAAAGCTTCTGAAACTGGAGCCTGAGAATGCATCAGGTGCTGCCCACTCAGACAGGAGCAGCTGGACCCCGTGATGCAGGGAGTATTGCCAGTTTTCTGAAGTATAGTATACACAGCGCCTGAGAGCAATAGCCCCAGGCTGTATTGAAAGTAATATTTAGAGTGGAATAATATTTTAGAAGTCTCAGATGTATGCTTTTTTGGCCATACATTTATTTTCAAATGCCCATGGGGACTGCAAGTGGTACAGACCTAGAAAAAATAAAGTATGAGGATCCCAAGTTATAAGGGAGACCAAAATGATTGCTCCAGTAGATAAATGGACATTGCTCCAGTAGATAAATCTATAATGCATTACCATGTGGCAATTTACTGCTGGGCAGCTGCATCAAAAAATACTCAGCACCATCGGGGCTTTCTACTGAACAACTCCAAATCCATCTACTTATGCAGCATAGACTGGAAAACTTTGGCACTTGACTCCTGTTGCCTTGTATTCAAAGCTATTTGCTAAATAATAGGGCAGACATCTTAATTATGTAGGTCTGTTTTTCTGTAACAAAAGGGGTTTGATTTTGGGTTGTTTGGGTTTTTTTTTTGGGGTAGGGGTGAATCTGTGCAGTTCCATTAAAGGTCATGAAATCACACCAGTTGAAGATGTGCCCTGCATTGCCTAGAAATGAAGTAACTCCGTGCTAACAAGGCAATTAGCCTACTTTAGGCTGCTTCTTTTGGCAATTTCACTACTGGTCATCTGAAGCCAGGTGTTTTTTATCCACAGCACGTATAACTTCACATCCCACTGAGTGGGATGAGATTATTTGAGTGTAAAGAACAATATGAGGGCAGCTGCTGCAACCTACTACAGACAGATAATGATGGTGCACCGTGCTCAGTAAAATTTATCTTACAGGGAATGGCAAAGTAGTGTAAGCAATCTGCTATCATTTAGGTCTCAAAAGATTCATTTAAACTGCAAAGACAGGAATTTGTATTTTATGTACAAACTGGGCTTATCCTCTTCCTATCTGCATTATTTAACACACCATTTAATATATATTCTCATGTCAGTGAATAAGAAAACTAAATATAACAGCTGACTAGATATGCACTGGATTTTTTATTACTTTTATCTTAGCTTACCAAGCTTATCAAAAAGATATATGTATCTCAAGTATTTAATATTTTATAACATTTACATAATACTGATACTCTCACAAATCCCTCTGACTTCTATATACATGTAACTAATGAAAAACTACAGCAAAGGAAATTAAGTATTTGTGAGAGCTAACACATAAAACTTAACCTGAGAAACAAATTGAATTATTTTTAAAATAAAAGTCCAAAATACTGTTCAAAATCTGTTCTGTCATTTGCTCTGAAATACAAACCTCAAATGACAGAATATGCAGAGCTTGTCTTGTACATAGTTTTTGCCCATTAACAACTCTACTCCCAACTAAGTAGCACTGGGGCCAGTTTTACAGCATGCACTCTACCAGTATATAGTCAGGGAGCAATGTGACACACTTTCAGATTTGAAGAACAAAGACTAAACTTTCTACTGAGAGGATATTTCTCATAAAAGATGCCCTGATCCTTGTCTTATAAAAAGGTTTTATTTCTCAATAGAAAAGTATATTTTAAAACACAATTATTTGCTAAAAGCAATATAAAACTCTCCCGTTTTAATTTCATAAAAGTTTAACAAAACATAAATATTTTTTGCCACTTATATTCCTATATACAGACCTTGTATTATCTAGTTAAATAGTCAGAGAGATAATAAATCAGAAATAAATGGCACACAACAACAAGATTCAAATTCCATGTCACACTGCACAATCACAGTAAAACAAGCAGCAGCTTAAAATCCTCAGTCACTGGATTCTGCTTTGTTCTGTTTACAGCTATGTTCCTCTTCTCTCTGCAATAATGCACCAGTTTCCATGGTCATAGCAGGAAGAAAGTATCTGAAGCTCAGGCACGTTCTCTTCTACCAGAGAACACAGCTCCCCTTCCCGAAAAACGTGGTAATAACGCATGAAGGCCTTTGTATCCAACATGGCATCAGTTTGGTCCCCTACAGACACTGCTGAATCCAAAGCCGAGTCAGTGGAGTCAGTTGTTGAAGTTCTTTTGAAAAACTTGCTGGCATCAGACTTACCAGCACCATCTTTATTACAACCACAGCTGCAGTCCCTGTCTTCCACTGGGCCATTTTTAACTGAAGCTTTGTCATCCTTGCTCTGAGCTACATTTTGGTGTCCTCCATTTAAACTTAAATCCTTCAGTGCATCTGTGGCTGGTGACCACTGTGGTTTTTTGAGGGACAGACTTTCCACGAACACATCATCATCGTCTAAACTTTGTTCTTTTAACAGTGCCCTGTGAGGACCTAAATCCAAACTGCAGTGTCGTGAATGCTGAATGGGGACAGTACTGTTTGCCCATACCCCTTCATGTTTCAAGTCAGTACTGTTTGCCCAAACTCCTTCCTGTTTCAGGTGCTTCATTTTATCACACTGCTTTCTCAGGGCTGATTCATCAAGGGATCTGGAGAAAAACCATGAGCGGAAAGATCTTCCCAGAGCACTGTAAAACCTGTTTTCTTCTTCAGAAATTTTCATGCAGCAGGCTCTGGGTAAGCAATGGCCCATACTGTGGGAATGTTTTGAATCAGTTTCTGGCTGCAAATTGGTTTGGTAGCTGCACTCAGAGATGACGAGCTGTGCAGGGTGTATGTCTTGGCCTTTTGCAGTATGCACAAACTCACCCTTATCTCCGGATTGATTTGATTCTGAAAAATGGCGTGAGCACAAGGCCTTGTTCCATGGAACAAATACATCTTGTTTCTCAAAGCGACGATTCTTTTGTTCCATAGCCCAAACATAAATCATTATCTGGCCTCCAGGTACCAATACCCTTGCCATTTCCTTTATTGCTTTGATTCTTCTTTGCTTAGTTGAGAAATGATGTATCACTGTGAAAAAAAGAAATGTACTGAATATCAGTAAGGACAGGGCATTTTCATCTTCAACCTGTTCTACATGTTTAATCCTTTTAGTGCCTTATTCCAAATATCACTTACTGAAAGTCAGCAACTCAGGTGAATTTATTGGTGCCACAATGCAAGTTTATCCCAGAATGCTCTCTTTTACAATTATGTTCAACGGATAAACATAGGAAAATACAAAAGAAGGAAATTAATCTCATCCCAAAAAAAGGATTCAAGAAAACTCAGGCACATAAGCTGGAGGTTTATGTTTCTCTCCATCTATTAAAGGTCATAACATGACTAGCTTTCACTTAAATGAAGCTAACTACCTTTAGGTGAGTTAGGTAGTATCAAGTTTGACTTTAGTTTCTGGCACACTTTTCAGACTTATCTTACTTACCTTTCTTACCTTGAAAATAGAAAAAACTTTTCACCACGTAATAAATACAGCAAAATATAATATCAGTAAAAAGAAACTTTGTATTTTTATATTAGCACACTTTCAAAGAGCTAGGGAGAAAATTTAGACAAATATTTCTATTGTTTCAATTTTATAAAATTAAGTCTCATTTTTGTAAAAAAGAATGTCTACATTGCATGTCTGAGCATGATGATTTTTTTTACATTATCATATGCTACTAAAAAGTCAAATTCAAAAAAAAAACTATTGATCACTTTATTTGGATTTTCTTTCCAGGATAATTTCCACATTTTCAAATTTCACTCTAATGTGAAACAACGCTATATTTCAAGATTTCTGCATTATTTCTATCTTCCTATTCACCTGGAATAGGAAAGAGCCATTTTTAACAGTCAGAGAATAGCTAAGACAACTATTTTCTCTCTAAAGACAACTATTTTCTCTCTAAACTCTCAGAAGCATTAGTTTGTACTGCGATTGGACATATTGATCATGTTGTTCTATATTTCATCAGTACTAGATTTGATTCAATCAATGATGTAAAGAGGACTGATTCCATAGTTTGTTTCAAGTAGAGTTGGAGCCAGACACTTTTATGTGCAAAACATCCAACCTACCCATGTAACAGCATATAATAATAGTATATGTTCTTAGCTGAAGACATCTCTATACATTCAGAAAATTTAGATTATCTTTATATGTGCTGCTTGACAGTAGCCAATTCTACTGGTAAAAATAGTGTTATTTCAACACTGCAGTTATGAACAGTATATCCAACTAGCTCTGTCAAAACTGGTTAAATTACCAAGGGGAAAAAAATGTAGTTTTATTACCACAACCCAAGTGCTGACAGAGACAGCATAAGCATGCAAGCTTAGTTTACAAGAAAGAAGTGCCAATCAACCAACAGAATCTGTACAAGCTCTATCTGAGCAATTAATTTAATGGTTGAAATATTCTTCCTGGTTAAAATTATAGAATCACTTCGATGGTTTTGCAAAAAAATAAATCCTATAAACATTGTTATACCAGCAAAGACAAGAAGTGTACTTCAGTACATACATAAATACTTGTTTTTCTCTGTAATGGGATGAAAACCACTTTATTTAGAATTAGATGCAGGCATACCATGTCTCTGTTCAAGAGGGGTTAAAATCCATTATTGTTAAATGCACTGAGATAGCATGTGAACTTTTAAACTTGTCAGGCTTATAATTGATATAAACACTAGATAGGTATGCTATCCTTCAAAGTCAGCTGATCTGATAGCCCTGAAAATATGCTACAAGACCTAAAATGTGGGTAGGGCTCACTGGTTAACTAGCCAATGTGAAAGCACAGTAACATCACTACTGCTTGCATATTAGTCACTGTTCCTTTCCACCTGAATATGTGAAAAATACATTTTAAAATACATTTCTATCATATTTCAAATAGTTTGTTGATTGTTATCAATAATAATTATTATCCGTTATATTTTTGCTGATACATTGAAAAACCCTGAAAGAAGTTCAAACAAGGGTAGAGCTAAAAATGTAGACTGTAACTGGATACTCCACTTTTCATCTACACTTTGCAATTTATACTTCTCAAACTATGAGTAACATTTTCAAAAAGAGGGGTCAGAGAGGTTAAGACATTGAGATGCTTCGCTTATTTAAGACAACAGTACTTGTATGGCTCTAAGTTCTTATTTCATGACTAAGAGAAATCTGAATTCAGAATACATAATAGTTAACATGAGTTTTGAGTTCTGCTACAAAGAAAGCTTTCATTTCAATGTATTTGCTGATCAAAACAGATCCTATGGAGGAACCAAGCGTTTATCCCAACCACCTCATCTGTTTAAACTGCAAGCAACCTTGTTTATATTAGTTTTCACTTGTTTAAAATGCATGCTGAAAGGAAATCTTTTCTCCACAGGGTGTACAGGACCATATATAAACAAACAAATGATCCACATATTTCCTCGGTCAACAGCGCCTCCATGCAATGGATTTTTTTTTTCATGTTTACTACATTCATTTCATTTATATCTGCTGTGATTCTGAAAGAACTGTTTCAAAAAAATTAACTGAAATGAAGCCCCATGGAAAGAAAAGAAGCCTCAGAATTTCTCATTTGCTGTGGGTCAGGATGCATGTACGTTGTCTTACCTCCAATGGAAATGACTGCATTGAAGCACTGGTCCCTAAAGGGAAGGTTAAGGTTGTCGCACACCAGAACTTCATCATCTTTCTTCCTTGCAATCTCTACCAATGCTTCACAGTAATCACAACCGAGATTATACACTTGACTGTTGACACTGAGATACTTTCCAGTTCCACAGCCTAAAGAAAAGAATACTAGATCAGAAGTCCTAAATTCCAAACATTTGCTATCCCTCCCAAAGCAGGGAAAATAATGTGAGGGCTTTCCTCACATCCTAAGGTTTCCTGGAAAACAAAGGATGTGAGCCTAACTGCTGCAGAGTTCATTTGGACTGTTTGAAATTATATGTTCACACCATTAGGATTGTAACAGTACCAACATCACCAACAAAAATACTCATTGCGCAGCCCTGTATAATAGCAGGCTATATGTACTTCTGTGGGGAATTAAGGATAAGTTCAGGTGGGAGAAGGAAGCAGTGGTCCTCTGTAGCCACTACTGCACATCTTAGAGTAAAAAACCAACTATGTTGTTTCACACTGAGCCTTTATACAGCCTGGTATCCTGCTTCCAACAACAGGCATAAAGGGGCGCCCAGGAGAGGGTAAGAAAAAGGTAAGCATTATGGCCCTTTTCCTCAATACCCTTCCAGTTCCAGATACTTTCTGTTCAGGGGATTTCCTGAAGCCAGTGTGTTTTGTTTTCTTAGTGACCTGCAATAGATCCCTTTTCCAAGTCCTTCCCTAGTCTTTGCTAAACCTCACGAAGTACATCTCCAGTGCATCTCATTTCTCTCCAAGAAGTCCTAAATCACAGATGCCACTGACACAAGTCAGAAAGGAAAATTTTAAATTCAGAGGTAGACTTGAAAAATAACTGTAAATCATAAAAATTCCTGCCATGTTGCAGGCACATCCTCTTTTCTTCTTTGTGCTAAAGCATTATAACCCATGCAAATGTAATGAGCTGTTCTAGAATGTCTTCCACCTAAAAGTCTGTCTTCTCAAGGACTGTGCTGTACTTAAATTGAAATCTTGCCGAGTGTTCCTCAGTGCAGTCTGCATAACAGGCACTTTTCAAAATTGTATTAGGGATCATTCACTGCAGTTCTAGGTCAGTAGTGAAGGATAATTTCTAAAAGCTGACAGCCAAGCAACGGGGTAGCAGCCTGGCAAAGAGAATCATCTCAGTATTGGAAATTCAGTTTAGAGGCCTGGAGTTATCTTTAGAAACATCACTGCTTCTTGCAGCACTGCTGCTCTCAGTGATGTTAATGTGCACCATTATCTAGAGAGACAGCATAGGAACTGCTGTGGAACAGAACAACACTTTAGTGGTGAAAAAGAGCATATTTCTAAGCTAAAAGCAAGTGCTATTCTTTGAAGTAACTTTTGAGATAAATGGAAAACATTAATATTGCTTAATGCAGTTCAAGAAATATACACAATAAAACACGAAGCTTGGCATGTTAGTTAAAAAATGAAGTTAGTTATGAAATTTTGTATAAAGTATTATTCATCATCATGTTTGCTCAGGAACATATTTATTCAACCATACATTAATTTAGAAGATTCAGTTGCTTAATACATGGCTTTTGGTAAAGTGCTTTTTAATCACGAGGAGTTTTCAGAAGTGGAGGGTCCTCCCTGGAATGAAGCTAAATAGTCTTAATAATCACAGTATTCTAAAAATCTGCATTTGCCAGAGATTCACTTTTGAATGAATGAATCATCAGGAGGGTGAATTCCTTCATGAAGCTAACAATGGCCAAGCTATTGTCATTTATTTTGCTGAATGAAAAATTATAAGGCAATTAGACAAAATGATATTTTAATAAAAGGTGGTATTAAACTGAAAAGGAAATTATCAATTTAAGATCTTACTTTTAAAATTCTAGTGCCACTAGGCACTAGTGCCTCTTTAGAGCCACTCTTCCCTAAACACATACCAAAAATAAACACAATAGTCAGATTCCTGTAGATCTTAATAAACCTCATAAAAGGACATACCTTGTGTGCCTTAATGGGAGTATTCTTATTGGCAGCTATAAGCACCTGCCTTCTCTGCAGATGAGACTCTTAACAGGGTGACCTTAAGTTTTCAGCAATCATTGATGATAAAGCCTCAAAGAACTTCAGCTAAGCTTCAAATGACTACTATTGAGGTGACAACAATTTTGGCTGAGAAATAGCAGTTTGGGGTGACTGTTGAATGAGTGAGTGTATGTCATAAGAATATTTCCTGAGATTATTAGTGAAAATGGTGCAGACATATAAAAATAGCTACAGCAGCAGAACTACATATTACCTATTGATTATGGCCTAAAGCTTATTCAAATAATGATTTTCTCTACTAGGATAAGACAGATACATATTTTATTGTGTACATTTGTTAAACCTTGCTGGATAAAAGCATTTTATTAGTTTAAACAGTGAGGAAAATACAATGGAGCAAAACAGCATCTGTTTTGCAATGATGTGCTCTATAGGACCAAAGTCATAATGCAAGGAAAGGAAACACTCCAGCACCTGGAAAACCTAAAAAGTCTCTAGAAGAAACATAAACCCAAGCTATAAATCAAATATGTAGGGAAGACAGCACCATAGAAGGAAATCGTAGTTTTGGTGCCTGTATTTAGGATCATAGGGAGATTCTCAGATTATAACTATTTTTAATATTTTAAATAGCATTCACATCAGAAGACTTCTCTTAATATAAAGCCTTGATAGGAGGAGCTTTAGAACAAATGAAAAGCAATAAATTGCAGACCAGTAGTAAATAAACCAAGAGATCTAAAGAAACTGAAATATGAAATAATTAACTATTAACATAATTTTTTTTTAAGAGTTCCAGGGGAATGATAGACCATTAAGCCCATGGGGAACTGAGAGATTAAGGCTTAGCTCAACAAAATAAGGGAAAAAATTATTAACTGTCTACCTGATACACTGCCAGAGAATTAAAACAAGTATTATACGGCACCTAGTAGGGGTTTAAAAACAATTTAAAACCAAATTTAAATAACTTTTAAAAGCAGTTATCTGAAGGTTACATACGATTAACATATAAACAAATAAATCTTACAAACAGTCCTTCATGCCATCTGAAAGAACGGCTTACCAATATCAACAACAAGACTGCCAGGCTTTTGTTCCAGCAGGAAGTTCCGAACACGAGGCCACGCTTTGCTCTGCAGATCACTAAAGTAGGCAGCTGTATTCTCATACACACTGTGCACGTGCTGCTTTTCTAGCTGGGTAGCCTCATGTTCCATCCTGAAAACAGAATGAAGATTACAAAACGTGAAGTGTTGCAGCGTAGATTTTACATTTTATAGGCATGCATAATTCAGGACCTTGTAAGTTTACATTCATAAAATCATTACATCCATCTAATAACCATATTTATAAAATAGTCTGTATCAAAGGATATGATTTTATTTCATTGAAGTCAAGAAAAAATGCAAATGTATCATCTTGCCTGAGCATGATATAACTGCATATGCCTATTCAATCATATGCACATTCCCAAGTTCACCAAAAGCTTATTTGGCACAAAACAGAGTCTGTATTCAGCAGAAGCACAGAATGATTCTAGAATCACAGACTCATTTGGCAGGAAAGACCTTTATGATCATTATTCCAACCAATTAAGAACAGGATGCTACAAACCAACTTTTCAATTGTTGCTAATGTGAGTAGCTTGGCAAACTATTAGTGTGTTACCTGAAATATAGCCTGGTCGCTAAAACCAAAGCCCCCAAATCACACATAAATTATCTATGGTTTATCAACCCTCTAGAAGTGATGAATTGGCTAAAATTTTTCAGCAACAAAACCATGGTTTCCCTATTTCCACTCCACAATCTTAATTCCTTAGAAAAGCATTTTATTTTAGTGATTCATTTGAAAAGTAGTATCTTCTTAAACGTTTAATATTACCTCTAAGCTCACATAAAACAAGCGGATGCAGATATTGAATCCCTTCATACAGAATCTTACACCTTAATACATCTTAATATCTTCCTTAATACATCCCCTCATTCAAGTACCAACCAGGTCAGGCTTTAATATCTGATGGAGGCTGATGGGATTACATTTCAAAGTGTTAAGACATTCTTTAAACTAATTCAAACTGCCTGTTTATTTGGGAAATACTCCTCCATATTAAAATAGGACTTATTCAATTGTCCAACTACTCAACAGAGATTAATGCCTGTTTGCAAATTTCTTATAAGAAACTAAGCGATATATTATCAAGATGAAATTATACAAGTGATTCCTTTGACTTCATTTGAAAATGTCAAAAGCAAAGACTTTAATGTGCTTTCCTTGATGTTAAAATAATAAAGATTTTTGGAATCATAATAAAACTCCGTCTCTTTTACTACTGAAATATATTATTATGATAAAATAGATGAGAATATATGAGAAAAGATGAGCTATGTAAGAAAAAAAATTAATTATTTAAAAAATATAATAAATAATGTGAGCTCTCCAAAACACCTGTCCTACAAACATTATCTCTTAAATTTTAAAACTGGGAATTAATCTCAGTGACTGAAAAAACAACATACTTCAAATTAAGTGTGTGAATGCTAACAGAATAGTACAGAAGACTTGATCCATTGCACTGGTTTTATATACTCTGCTATGTAAGGGGTTGAGCCAAATTTTTAACAATTGTCGCAGTCTATTCTGACTCTAGTATCTATGAATGTCTCCCTTCACAACATTTATGTTCAATATTTTCACAATCCTTACTTTCTTTTTTTCTCCACAATCCACAATTTTCTTTTATGATGCACTAGCTCAGCTTTTACTAAGTGAATATACATAAAAATTAAATTCAGTAACAGCACAGTACATTCCTAAGAGGCACATTCTCAGTGTCACTGAAAACTGTAAAACTGTAACAGACTGAACACCAGAGGTAGACAGGATTGCAACACAGACTTCAAATGATATTATATGTGCCAGAAGTTACTCAATCAGAACTTTTTCCAGAATGCCATTTCAAGTCATGTGGTCAAATAGAAGAGGTTAGTTGCAGTGATTTCAAATAAGTATTTCTTACAGTCAAAAGCCCACTTATTTTTTTCTTATTTGACCCTTAAATAAAACAAATTGAGTGTTTCATGTCTCCAGCTATCTTTCTTCTTTGCTTCAAAATATGCTCTATTCTGCTGTTCAACTGCCTAGGAATCCTCCATTTACAAGTAGTAATTCCAGAGACTAATAATAATTTCTTTTCTTTTGTTGTCTGATTAGCTCCTTGCTCTAGTTTATATTTCATGTTTAGTTACTATGCGGTTCAATGCATCTGAGCGCTTGCTTTCATCTTTCCGCTTGAAGCTCTTTGTTCAATCTTCGCAATTCTTAAAAAAAAAAAAAAAAAGAAAAAGGAGAATGTTTTCAACCATTCATACTGAATTCCAAATGCTGTCTGAACTGGAGGTTAATATGAATATTTTAAATAAACACAAAAGCCAACTTGGACTTGACTTAGAAGATGGTAAGAATTTTCCCACTGATACAATATTATGTTATACTTTTCCTAAAATGTCTTCACTGAATTTCAATGCAGGCTGACGTCTGGCTTAGTTTCCTATTGAATCATAAGACCATTAAGTTTTTCCTTTAAGTTTCTCACTCATTGGGACTGGCACTGAGTTTTCCGCTACAACAAGTATGCTGGAGACTTCCACCTATTACAACACTGTAGAAGAGGCTATTTTTAGATATACTTAATAAATATTGCCAAGAAAATAATTAGGTTATAATCTTAGAATAACAGTAATATACTAAAATACAAATAATTTCATGCGCCTTTTTGTAACATTTTCCATTCCCGCTGATGGTTTATATTTTGCAGTTAATTAAGACACAACTAGAGTTGTCAATTTGACTTTGCAGTCAAGATTCATAACACTATCAGGTTTTTCTTTACAGCGCAGCAGGGAAATATCCTAGCAATTAACCTCTTCATTTCAGTGTTTACAGAAGGCAAGAAACCTGTGTCGTCTGCCCAGACCTGCAGCTGTACCACTTTCACGTGACTCTACTGTCATCAAAAACCCCCAGAAACTTAGACCTGTGTAACTTAACAAGCCAATCTCAATGCCTCTATTTCTTTTGCTAAACAAAAACAACCATTACAACTTCTTTGCCTTGAAAGTACCAGACAGTGCCTCTGTTGCAAATAGAAAATGTTCATTTCATCCAACTTCTGGATTGTAACTTCTAGGATAATTAGAAAGTCAGTTTTGCAAAGTAGGTAATGAAAATGCAAGCTACCCAGGAATCCCTCTTCTTCAGCATCTGCTCCAGTTCTCATTTAAGCTTCCCAAGAAGCCGTTTGGTAAGACCAGCAAAGAGGAGCCGAAGGTGGTAGTTATGGGCACACTTTCCCCATGCTCAATTCTTCTCTTGTGCTTATGCTCCTGTCAAAGAGCTCACACAGAGACTTGGAGCAGAGTAGGGAGTGTGCAGTAAATTGGCACCCAGCTGTTCAGTCACTGCAGCAAGCCTTGCCAAGTCCCCAAAACATGAATGCAGCTCAACAAATGCCAGCCTCCTGCAAAGAAGGAGTTCGGAAAAAAATTGAAGAGCAGCATTCTCTTCCCTTTCAGTGCTTCCTGGTTATCATGATTTGTTCAAGAGACTACAACAGGCCCTTGTTGCAGCTGATCTATTAAATAACTGGATGAAAATTACAGTGTAATTTCCGCTGAATTTGCAGGGAAATGGATCACCAGTCCATCACATGTAACTGTGCCACATGAACAAACTGTTTGAAAGTAAATAGGTTACAGTCCATTCACTCTTTCCTACACTGTTGTTTTCCTTCTTTGTTTAAAAAAAGAAATAATAAAAAAGCAAAATAAAATATAAACTGAAATATTACCGCTTTCCAGGAGGTAAAACAAATTGTACAAACATGACATAGATTTTCATAGCTACATATCTCTCTGAAAGTTCTCTAAGGTAATCTAATTTTTTTCCTTTTCCATTAACATTTCGTAACCTTTAAGATAACTAACTTTTCAAGGATATTGCTTTAATAAAAGTCATGTTCATTGGATATTTTCTATCACTGCCAAAATAAGAAATACATTTACGCAAGTGACCTTGAAAAGAAAACAACCAAAATTAATAACCCCCGTTTCCAACATTTTTAAAAAATCAGGTTTGGTTTTCTGGGGTTTTTTGGGGAGAGGGAGAGTGTGTTCAGACTTTTTTTGTTGTTGTTTTTGAAAGTGTCTAATTTACAATTTTTACTTACTGTATTAAATAGTTTATCCTCAAGAGGACAAATTATTGCTGGCTCCCAGATGCCAGGGGTGCCCTGACACTGATGAGCAGGAGGCAGAGTTCAGTCCAAAATCTCTGCCTCTACCACAGTCTACCTCTGCAGTTCTGAATCCCTTACAGTCCTCCTCATTTACCTCAAACTATCCCCTCCCAGTTACCTATGATTTTTATCTTCCATCTTCTCTTCATCTTTTCCATCTTTCTCCATCTACCTCATCATGTGCTATGTCAGCACCACTATTTTAATTTGATGTTTAATCCTGTGAAGTCTTGACCTGGCTCATGTTCAGTTCCTCCTTGCCTCTATTTCCAGGCCAAATGCAATACCTGGAATATGTTGCAAAGGTTTTGCCAATGGCCTCTTGGAAGCACCCTGTGATTTTCAGAGTAGTCATCAAATCTTGCATTGCTTCTATTTGTCTCGAAATCAATTGCTCTTGATTAATTTGAACCACAGGTTCTCCTTATCTTCTTTCTTGCAACTGCCTATTTTCTCTAACCCTTTGATGAGCAGCAGGATTTCACTCAACTCAGTGAGAGAGTCAGATGTACAAGACTTCAGCCTATTAATGAGGGCCCCTCTTAGCTACACTCTTCACACACTGATGGGAATTCTTAATATGATTTTGGATAAGGACTCCTGCTTTAAAGATCTAGGAAATTCAGCACAGTTGTGTCTCTGTTGCCATAGCAACATAAATCTTGATTACACATGCAACTCCAGCTATAACCTAATTAATCGCTGGCCTTAAATCAAACAGTATAAACCACAAGGGCCAAGTCTACATCAATACCCTGCTCTCAGCAATAACATGTGCACCTGTACCATGCACACCTAAGTAAAAGGTGAGGCAGTCCGATTTGCATTCTCTCCCTTCATCTGCAGAACAGGGAGAACTACCTATTCAATAAGAAATGATTCCAGTTTAGTTTCCAGACTTACCAGTCTTTTCATTCAAATGTAAGTAGCCATGGAAAAGTAGGTGTACAGCCCTAATGGTCACCTATAAATTACAGTATTTTTTTCCCACACAAAGACAAAAATCCAATTCATCTCCAACAGCAAAACCTCACTGAAGCTGTTCTCAAAAACAAACATAAGATTTCTTTATCAGAACGTTGCTTACCCTTAGATTGAATTTATAAATCACAGTAACAACTTCCATTCAGATTGACAGTGATTTCTCCTTTCATTAGTGTAGGCAACAAATTGGTCTATGCTGATATACTAAATGGCTTCCAATATGAATCATTTTGCTATATAAAACAGCTATATTAGTAAATAAAGGATAATGAAACAAAATAATAAGAATGCTGCCATGAATAGTTAAACTAGGTGCAATGAAAGTTTAGCAAGAGGATACAATAGGAGATGATTTTCTTCCGTAAGACTAACAACTCCAGTAATTGATTTCAAGCACGCATGAACCTTATCATCCCATGAAAATGTACGGCCTGAAATCAGAGCAAGGAGAACTCCATGCAGCGTATCTAAAACCTTTCTGAGCAGAAGTACCGATTCAACACCCTCCCTCCAGTAAAATTTGGGAAAATCTCAAAGTGAAAAATAAAGAGCTGGGACACGTTTGACAAGAACCAGTGTTAGTTGAGACACTCACTGTGAAACAAGCATTTTAAAGTAATTTCCTTAATTGAAATAAAATTACTTTCACTGTATTTTTTCTTACTAAAAATAGAACCTTGTTCTAACAAAACATTGAAAGAACTGCAAGATTTCTTGCAAAATCTTGGACAAAATAAGGCTGTGGTTCAAGATCTTGTTACTCAAAATTGCAAACATTCACTGTCACATTCATTTTTTTTAAGCTTCATTTTCCAGTTTTTTAGCTTTATTTTCCAAAACCTAGTACTATTCACTGCATATTCTTGGATCAGTTAATCATTTAATATTCCCCATGCTGTTGTACATTTAGGGTCATAGTCTATGTAGCTGAAACGCTGCACTGTAAACAGATTTATTTCAGTAAGTACATAAACTCCATTCTGTAGATAGATAACATTCTGCTAAATGACAATGCACAAACATGGACCCTTGGCCATTAAAAAACCCTGAAAGAAGGAGCATACTCATGCAGAAGTTTTACAGTCTCTTTAAGTGTCTGTTCATCTTTACTATCACATCAAAACGCACAAATCAGCTCCCAGAAGACAGTCCCTTCCTACCGGAGTCCCACAGAGTCAAAAAACTGTGGTGCTAGATGTGCACTGATGTGCATCTTCAGATCCTGCACAGAAACACTCTGTACAGACATCAGAGGAGAAGAGAGGACTAGCAAAAATTTGACCTATCAAGCAGGAAGGAAAATCCAATAATAAGTGGTTCTGAGAAAAGTAAAGAGTTTAGGTTCTTCTTCTTCTAATTGGCACCAAGTGTTACTCTATAAGTGACAAAGGGACAAGAACTTAGGGAAAGAATAGGTTGGAGCTTTTAAATTAACTTAAGGGTTTTCAAATCAATTAGCCTCATAACCAGTACTTATATAATTGATTGCACTGGTCTCAGATTAGCCAGTCTCAGAGCCATGAGAAATTAGTTTTGAGAAACCATGGGCAAAATGTACAATCCCTGGTCTTAGTATATTCTAGTAAACAAACTAGGGACAGTTGGTTTAGATGAAATTAAAGTAGAAAGTTTGGTACCATTTGGAAGAGAATATTTTGTTTGTAGTTACCAAAATTCACTATCACACCAGAAGGATACCCTGAGCAAGGATACACTTTGGACACTCCTCAATAATTTCTTTGTATGATGGATTAGAGAGTAGGATTACAGCTACAGACAGACCAAACCATCAGAGTTCAAATGGACTGGATAATGGTATCAGAATTCAAGTGTTTAAATAGATCAATAAAGAAAAAAGCAAAGCATTACTTTTAGATAAGAATAACAAGCTGCATAAAGACTGAAGGAGGCAGGATGGGATGACTGGCAGAATTCTACATAGAGAAGTGGATCTGGGTGCTATAACATTTCACAGATTTGACACCATACATGCTATGGTGTTATGGTGTTTTTTGCAAGATCCTGTTACAGAAAGCAAAAAAAAAAAGAGGATCAGCACAGAGAAACAAGGCAGATCCTTGCAAGTTACATAAAACCATCATTCTCCTACAGTCAGCACTGCTGGCCTATCAGTTTGAGCATTATGTTCAATTTCAAGCCGGAATATTACAGTAGAGAACAATTTATCAGATTGTATTATCTATAAGAGATCAGATTGTATTATCTATAAGAGATCAGAAACCAAGTAAACCTCTGAGAAAGAAATGTGTTTCAAAATGTTTGTCCAGGATGAGAGAGAACCATCTTCTCATACAAGAAGGGCTGCAGCAAAGTGGGAGGGAAAAACCTGTTTTCCAAAATTGAAGGGTAGACAAAAGATATTTGGCTTAAACTACTGCAAGGAAGATACAGGTAAGGCACTTTAAAAGCAAGAAGAAGGACACAAAAGCACTGAAAATTACTGTAGACTAGGTTGAAAATGGAGCCTGTATCAATGGGGTCTTAAAAACATGAGTCAGGAAGCACCTGTCAGGAAATACTCTGTGCCCTGCATCAGTATCCCAAGACCATGCCTCCCTACCCATAAACTTGAAATGCAGTTATTTTCCCTCCTTGGTCACCGTATCACTCAAATATTTGTAAACAGTTATCTTGTCTTCTCTCCTTATTTATCAGCAGTTAAGCAAACACCAAATATTTAGTAATTTTCTTCCTCCCTGATGAATCAGTCAAGGTGGTGTTTTACAAAGTACTGTTGTCATTCTCTGTATCCTCTCCATATGGCTTCAATTCTTCACGCCGAAGTATATTCACAGGAATATTTGATTCCTGAACGTCATCCCACAGTTCTGGAATTATGCTTTTCCAAATTTCTTCTGTTTCTTCACACTCAGGTTTTGCATTTAGAGTATTATTTTCAACTGGATTAGTTTTAATTTATGCCATATAATTCTTCTTTGTTTTTCCACTCAGTTTTGTTGGTGCTTACATGGTACTTCATCTAATATACAAAGCCTTCCCAATTAAAACAATTTACAAACTGACTCAGGTAAGACACTCAATTACTTGAAAACACGTCTTCTGCTGAAATCTTAGTGACAGAAAGACAAGCAACACATTATCAAGTAGAATCCCAAACTGAGGTTACCTTTGATCCCAAGATGAAACATAAAACGTTGCAGAATCAATTACAGTAATTACAGAACTACTAAGTGGTTTCTCTTGGTACATTTCATAAACTACTCTTGATTATCACAAGCTTATTATATCTGAACATATAATTTCCTATCTTTAAATATTCATATACAAATGTATTCAGTGTTCAGCATACTCACCAAACACAGTTTCAAAAGAAGGACAGACCTTGTGGCACTGTTAGATATTAAATTAACGTAAGTAGATGACCACCAGAATGAGAGGAAAGAGAGTATTACATTTTTGTTATCCTACAAAACTATAAAATCTGATGGATAAGCTTTTTTTTAATTGTTAGTTATAGGAAGTCATGTATTTACATTTGGTTTCCTGACAAAGTAAAGGTGTCTCATGTCTTTGAGGCAAAGACAAAAGGTTATCTAAGTACTCTAATAGTAACTGGGTGCTTACATAGTTGACAGAGGCTTCTGAAGAGACAACAGTAATCCTATCAGGATTCAGATTTAGACACAGAAAAATTGCATTATGTTGTTACTAAAAGGTTGAGGTGTAACCCTCCATGAAGTGCCTGGCCACCGTCACCGACACAGGTTCTTCCAGTTGTAGCTGTAGTAGACTGAGCAGTGTGAAAAGGCCTAATGGTCCTGTAGTCAAAATCCCTAGAAAAGATCCTTACTGTTTATACGTCACCAGAGCTTCATGGAGAGATTGTTTCATTTTAAATGCTTTGTAGTATGAGTGATACCTTTTCACATAACTTGGTATTTCTAAGCCCTTTATTTTAAGGCTAAGAAAGGACTTTACACAACATAATTCTTCCGATCAGTATGGAAAGGAAAAGCTCTCTGAGGGAGCTGAAATTTCATTTTAACACTACTAAAATTCTCCATTTGGAAAATATTTTAATATTTATTTACTCTACCCTTTATAGGTATATTTTCTTTTCCTTAAAATCAGTGTTTTCCAGGAAACTGTTGTATGATGGGGAACAAGAGTTGACATCTACAAAAATCATTATCTGGAGCATCAAAAGAAATATTTTTGCTTCCATTTATGAAGATACCATACATAATTTTTGAAGTACCAGTGTCTTTATTGTTAAGCAGTTTTAAACCAAAGGACTTTTTCATTCTAAAATTATTTTATAAGCATATAGAAGTCTAAAGTATTTTTTCAACCTCTTTAATTTTCATAAATTTAAGTGACATGAGGCCCACCTCTATTACTACCTATAAACTGACCCACACTTATCCTGGTACTGCAAAGACATGGACATCTGCTGTAAATCATCTTACCAACTTCAAGTAGCCTATTCATAATAACTAAAGGAGGGAATTTGAATGTAACATTTTTCAAGACCAAGCCTTATGCTGTTTGTACTGTCCCATATTCTGATTCATCCATCCAGAATGGACAGCAGAACCCCTGCAAACCTGAGTGTTCGCATGGCAAGTGTTTATCCCTTGATGCAGGGGTGATTTCAAACTCTGTTCAAAGACATGGTCTATGAGAAGCATACATTACTGAAATAAATATATACTGAAATAAATATATTGATGTACTAGACTGAAAATAAATTACCAAAACAAAGCCAACCCCCTTCCCGGGGTCCTTTATGGGGCACTGAAATGTTCTAAGAGGACCAGTTCTGTTGCTCATGAAGAGGCTGCTGAATGGTTTTCTTATCTCTTCTCGAGTTTCATGCACAAAATCATAAACTCCAGCAGCACGCTTCACCTAACAACTATATCAGCAGGGAATGTCATCCTGTGCACTACATCAACACAGCAGGGCTGCTGAAGTAATTCTGCCAGAAATTCTTTGCAAAAGAAAGGGAGCGGGCAAGCTGACTCCCTGAGCTCTGGCTGCTCCCACTGACATTCAGTGGGAATGAAAATCCCTTTACAAACATTCATTAAGCAGTGAACACTCTGCAATCTGAGGGCTCTATGGGGAGGCAATACCTCGGTGTTTCGAATTTTCTAGGAAAGGAAAAAAAATAATTATAAACTATTACGGCTTAGGATTGCTCCAAGTCATAGCTTAAGACTGTTTGCCAATGCACAATACGCATTTCATTTTTAATTAATCGGTGACCACGGAGAAACTTACTATTTTTGTTGCAAATCCCCCCTCCCCCTCCCCAATTCCCCTCCGGTCTCGTAGAAACTCCCCTCCCCAGCCGCTACACCAATTTCAGTGCCAGCATCCGCGCTAGTTCCCAGCTCTGCAACCCGCGGCTCCGTTCAATTAAAATGTGACACGGGAGAAAGGAGGGGGACACGACACGTGCGTAAAAAAAATTAGTTAAATCTCGAAATCCTTCCCTCCCCGGGTGGGTCAGCACGGCAGGGGCGACTCCCGGCTCGGCGGGCAGTGTTTTTAAGAGGATCGTCTCAATTTGCAAAAATGTACCGCGGCGCTTTTTTTTTTTTTTTTTTTTTTTTTTTTTTTTTTTTTTTTTTTTTTTTTATGGCTTAAGGTTGGGGTGCGGGTTTTTTTCTCTTCCCCCCCTCCTCCCCTTTCTCCTTCCCCCTGAGGCCATCCCGGGGCGGAAGGGGGGTTTGCCCTCCGCATCCCCCCCGCGTCCGCGGCCACCTTCCCCGCGTTCCTCACCTGCACCCGCGGGGCGGTGGCGGCTCCATCCCGATCCCGCGGCGGAGGCGGCGCTTGGCAGCGCCGGGCCGGGCCGGGCCGGGCCGGGCCGTGCCGAGGGGGGAGCCCCCGGCGGAGCGGGGCGGAGGGGAGCCCTCCCCGCGCCTCTCCGCCGGGGGCCACCCCCGATCCGCGGGTCCCGATCGCTCACATCCCCGCAAGCAGGAGGAGGGCGGGGAAAAGGGAAAAAAAAAAAAAAAGGGCCGGGTTATCAATTCCCTGTTAACTCTTCTCCTTGCGGTCTTGTCTCATCCCTTGGGCGTCTTCTGCGAGGAGGGTGGTGCTGATGGAGATGATGGTGGCAGTGGGATGCTCCGTCAGGGGAGGGGTGGGGGGGTGAGCAGTAGGATCCCTGAGCTCCTCTAAACCGAAGTGGATGGGAGCCGTGCTGTCTCTGCGGCCAAGGAGGATTAGCGCTTGCTCATTTAAAGGTTAAGCTCAAAGCTAACCTTTGTGGCTCGGTCCTGTCTGCAAGTCTTCCTGTCCCGTGAGCTGTGAGAGTGTGCAGTTGTTTTCTCCCCCTACTCCAGCACCGATTCCTATTAAAGCAGTCTAAAAATGGCAGGTTGTTTCTGTACTTTCATATACTTACAGGTGCTCATTAGACAAGTAGACAAACCGCCAGCCAGGACATTGATACATTTAGCACTACATGAGCTAAAGAGATAGTCCTGTCCCAAGACCTTATAAATTATGTATAAGAGATGACGGATAGAGAAGGCGGCGATGAAACAACACCAGCCAGTATGACAGGCAGGGAACTCAGCACAGCATTGCACAAAGTACTGAAGGTACTGCACTATACACTGTTACATGCAGTCTTTTGCTCAAATCAGCTTTAAAGGTACCAGGAGACAAGATTATGGGGAACATAACTGTGTATTGATGGGATTTTCAAAACTGCCAAAATGGCTCAAGAACATGCATTCCTTTTATTTTGACAATTCCATGTGAACTAAAGGATTCAGGGGAAGATCATAAGAATAACATGAGAATAACTACACTGAAGACACATAAACCTAAGATTTGTACCAAACCTACTAAATGTACCAAAGTCATGGAGTAATGAGAAAACTTTTGGTCTCCATTATCAAGGTATTGAACAGCTAAATAATAATTAACCATCTTAACACCTTCAAAGAGCTTTGACTAATCTATAAGACAGGAATGTCCTTTACAAACATTGTGTTGACTTGTCCTTGTTATTCCATACCTTCATGCACATCTGCTAATTTAATTCTGTAATGTAAAGTCAGCTAAATTGGCTGGCACAGACAAATTAGAGTCTGCCATTCCCAGACTCCTTCAGACATCTTTTTTGCAAGATGAGGTCATATATGCCTCATTCTTCCTTCAGGTTAGATTCCTCAAGTATGAATACCACCTGGTCCATGTTATTTGTTGACATAATCACTAACTTATTTTAAAAGCTCTTCAGTTTGAAATAACTGCCTCAAGTTCAACCTTCTTAGAAAAAGATTATGTTGTAGACTCTTGAAACTCTCCTGAGGTGAATTCACACAGGCTTTCCCCTTACAACTAATCTTTTCTGGACACTCCTTAAAACTACAATTATATATTGCGCGTATAGATCCTCTGCACAATTCCTGCTTCTGATGCATTTGAAACAGGTGTTAGTCATGTAACTTAATGCATTTTAGGTAAGGAAAAAAAACAAAAACACATTTACTAAGTTCTCATCATGGTATACAAATTTAGGCAGAATGAAAATAAAGTATTTTTTCCTTTGAAGTACTATGCATCTACATTTACATAATAAATTGCAGTCCATAGCAACCCCTCCTCCCGAAATAATTAAAAGACCTCACCAAAATAAATTTTTTCTATATTAAAAACGATTTAGGTCACTAAATTAAGTGACCAAAGGTTGGGAAAGCCAGAAGGCTGCCCATGAAACCTTAATTCAGACCTCTTGTGCATGTGTATTGCAACCCTGTACTTAATTATGAGCATGTCTGCAGAACACCAGGCTCAATTTGGAACATTTGAAATTTTGTAGTGGCAAGCATGTGACTGGCTAATTATGTCACCTCCTGTGTTCTCATCCATTTACTCCTTTACTTTCTAGGGTCTCTCTTGTGCTCATCCCTGATCTTCTCTCATGTGGAGATTTCTCTTTCCCCAGTCTGTCTGAAACCCTTACCCTTAGACAGCCACTTTAGTAGTCAATCAGGTAAAGGTTGTTACCACAGGGTCATAGAAATTGCTAATTATTCCTTCAAAGGTTATTTGTGATTTTTCTCCAAAGTCGAGGGAAAAAAATTAAAAGAAAAAGGAATAAAAACAAAACAGGGAAAAAAAAAGAGATTGAAAAACAAGGAAACAAAAGTTTCCAGGTTGAAACAGTAAATAAGGAATCGAGGTCAGTCTTCACGATATCACAAACCTGTCTTCTTACAAGGGATCAGCTCTCAAATTACAAGCTTTACAAAGAGACAGTTATAGCTGAAAGCAAAAGGAGGGGAAGGATCATGATGTATTTATAAATAAAGTTGCAGTGGACATTCTGGAAAACTGATGATTTTTTATTTAGTTTGTGATAAAATCTCTACTTTCTGGCTGCTTCTCTTGGAAGAAGACCTCACCAGGCCAGGTTGGTGAATTTGCTCTTCCCATAGACTTATGTTACTGTCAAACTGTAATGTTGTTCGAAAAAGTTTTCCAGCAAAACTAACAAAAAATTGAAGCACTAGGGCTTATGATACTACTACAGTGGACTAAAAGCAGTATTTCCACTCACTTCATGGGTAATTTTAGACCCTAAAAGGCTAAAGCAATAACTATTCAATTTTTTTTTCCCCCGGAACATGAAAATTCAAAGAAAATTTGAGCAAGAAAAACATACTATTTTTCTAAATGAACTGGAAATACTGCTTTTAGTCCACTCTAGTAGTATCACAAACAACACTGTTTCCATTTTCAAGTCAATCTCAATATCCCAAAACTTATATTTTCAAAAGAGTTGCTAAAAATGGGAGTTACTCTCCTGAGTGCTTCAGTCTTTAGAGTCTTTCTGATCCTTTCCCATACACTGTCTTTGCAATCATTGGCAGTATAAACTTGATTTCTTAAAAAAAAATCAGATTTTGTTCTTCTTATTTGATTTCAGGAGTTTTAATAATTTAAAAAACCCTCAAAATTGTTATAATACTCTATGCTGAGCCATGCTGCAGGGTACAATGGATTTACTTCGAATGGGATAAGAAAGCAGAACTAATTTACCGAAAGTAAGGCACATTAAAGTGCAGTAAAATCAAACACTCATGACTTGAGGAACATAACCGTGCAGATATTTTTTCCCATAGCCTTACTATGCAGGCAAGTCCATATCGTGGGAGATTTTTAATGTGTGGCCTTCAAAACCTACCACACAATGCTGCTGTGGGGATTAACTGGTTAAGATTTGTAAAGTGCTTTGAAGATTATAAGGCATTAAGTTGCATAAGTGCTAAGCACTATTATTTAATACTTAAGTATTATAACCAAGCTTTACAGGACAACTCACGTTCACCTCAATAGAACAAGTCTTTGTGATTTCACTACAGTTGTTGCAAGAGGTAAAGCAAGCAGAACAGACCATAAGAGGGAAATTCCTTTCTTGTTTCACTCTCAGAGACTAAAGTAAGATATAACTGGAGTGGTGTTGTAGAAAAATTAACTGAAAAATAATTATTACGAAATGCGATAGTAGAAATCGACATAAAAATGCAGGGCTCTTTAAGGTCCCAGTTCTGTCATTTGTACTTAAATTATGTTCCATCTTGCCCAGGTAGACCCATTGACTATTGTTGCAGAAGTACAACTCCAAACCCCAAACCCATACCTGAGTGACAGTAGGAATAGGTAAAATTTGTACATTCTAAGTTGTACTTCATACATATTTTAGCTTAGTTAAGTGAGAATTTTGGAAGAAAGATGAACACTGAGTGTTGTCTTTATCAATCAGATTGAGAACAGCTTTTTTTGATACAGTTGCTTTGTTGAGTTTCATTTTGGTATCAGCCTTCCTCTCCCTTGTTTTGTAATGTCAATTTTTCATAGCAGAAGAAGTTGTTGGGATTTTTGTGTAGCAAACGGACAAAGCATTTGTTAATAAAATAACAATGCAAAACAGAGACAATACGATGGAATTTTGAGCTGAAGTATATTAGAGACAGAGGAACAGAAGTGTTTCAGGACTGCTGACAGGCACATACTGTAGAGGTTAGGTTGGGCATATAGTTGGACCCTGAGCTGCATCCCAGCATCTTGAAGTCACAGAGACCTTATTGGCATGCAGGGAAGCAGAGTTTGGTTTATTTACCTTACAAGGACTAATTATTATTCAATGGCAGTGTCTTTGCAGGACAAGACACTGAGTACTTATATTTCTTGTCTCTGCAACACTGCTGCAGACATTTCACAAGGACAGACTTTTCAAGTATATGCGTTTCCTCTCTGTGGCTAAAAACAAAGATTATTTTCCTATAGTGTTTTGACATTTTGATCTGAGTTGAAGCATATAATACAAAATCATTTCACTGGAAGTCTCCGGTATGACCTGAAATTCATTTTTAGAGATAAGTAAAGGTGAAAGAGGGAAAACAGAAAGTGAATAGTGTACTTGCACAACAGAGATTCATGTCCTTTTCTGGGTCAAGGTAGCTGCAGGTCCCTAATGCTCCTACTTCTCTTTGGAAAGCATAAACTTTGATTCCTCTATTAAATTACCAACAATTATTGTGTCACAGGCAGGAGACCAAATTATTTGTCCCAAAACACAAATAAACTCCATGAAAAAGCCAGAGTTCAATTTAGCTTTCTAGACACTGATCTCTGTCCCAGACTGCTTTCATTTAGACACAGCTTAAAACAGGCTAGAACAGTGCAGTTCAGAGAAAAGGTCGTACAGTGGCAAGTTTGACACTGCACACCCTTGTTTCACAGTGTCTTACCAGGTTTCTGACCAGCTGCCCCAGGAGATGTGGGAAACTGGAGATAGTACACTTCATTCAGATTCAGCTCCTTAAGCTCAAAAGTGTTTGCACTGAGATTCAGGGCTTCTTTGTTCTCAGCAGGTTTTGTAGGTTCTCCAGTCTTTTATCTGAGGCTCCACTCACGTCCACAGTTGCTCAGCCATCTCAGTGTCACACGAAAGTGTAACATTGTTTTCTTTTGTCTTTTTAGGAACCTTTTTCTTTGAGTTCCTTACTGCCTTGTGTTTTGTTTGAAGAGTGTTAAATCATAAAATGGCAGCTGCTCATTTTTCATTTTAGATTCAAATTATGGGTTAGTTACACTGTTGTTCATACCAACAGTCAACTACTTGACCTGCATTAGTATTCTTAATGTTCATTTTGTCTTTCTTATCTTCTCCTTTTCTCAGCTGGCAGACAGATGTGTTTAGAAAAGGACCTTAAATACTGTCCTTCTCTGCTGAACTATCTACCTGAACTACTGTGAATATGTCAGATCTCTGGTGTCCTAAGCTCCCAGCAGAAACTATATTTTCCTGAGCCTGTTTAGTCCTCTGTCTTTTTTCCTTCATCCCTAGGGCTACTGTTCTTCCCACATACGCACATCCGGTAACTGTCAGGATCAAATAGACCATGACCCAAAGCACTGAGCTCTGTTTTCTTATGCATCAACTCATTTCATGGGGGACAGAGCGGGTCCTAGGGAGGTTAGTCTAATTTAACTCCTTCTGATCACTAAGAAGCAGAAAATATATGTGATGTGCTCCAGATAGACCTTCTAGTCTAAAATGCATCAGAGCTAGGAAAAGTCTCACTTTAGCTGCACATGTTTATAATGCGAATTTCTATCCTAAGAAGAGAAAAATGTTCTCTCTTGGCAAAAAAAGCTGTTAACATCAAAGAGTCTGAATTTGAGTTCTCAATATTTCTAAACTTATTCCCATGATATTCCTCCTGCATAGTCAACCCAGTAAAAGGCTGAAAATGTTTCTCCTGCTCCTTTGTATTTAAAAAGAGATTGATGGAAAGGAATTTTTTTGGAAGCAGTACTTAGAGATGACTCGTAGAACCATTATATTCCAGGACCTTTTTCTGTTCTTCACCTTTGTCCATTTTTAAGTTAAAGTAACAAAGTGAAATGTCTTATGGTTCATTGTAAATATCAAACTGATTTTCTCTCCCTTCTTTTCAAGTTCAATTTAGTTTTATGAAAAGATATTTTTGGGGGAAAAAGGAACAAAAAAATGAAGAGAACATTACTAAAAATAAATCCAAGCAAAGAGCATGTGATGAAGAGTTGCAGAGCCTTCTCAGTCTGCAAAAACAGATTTAATAAAAAATGTGCTTTTTTCTCAACCCTATGACAATTAACCTAATATTAAGTAGAAAAACTCCCATTATTGTTATGGGTTGCCCAACAGGGGGTGGGATGGGCAAATCTCTATCCATTTTTATCACATTCTCACCAAAAACTTGTCCCTCATCCCCTTCATTCCAGAGTCTAGCTTTCTGCACCCTCCTATGAGCAAGAGGAAACTCAGATTTACCCATGTGAGTGGAAATGGAAGTGAGTGCTGAAGAACAATGAAGTGTCATTCTGGAGAGCACACCTCAAATATCTTTCTCAAAGGCCATCTCTAACTCCAGATAATACCTTGTTCACAAAAGAGGGTCTCCAGCTAATGCTGTGATAGATTCAGCTGTATGATTCAGTGATCAGAGAGTCTTCAGAATCTGGCTTTGGGGGCTGAAGAACAGACTGTATACCGTATACTACCCAAAATCTTCTCTCCTAAATCCCTGTGCCCCCTCCCCAGGCCACAGAACTGCAGGTGTGCAGGTGTATGAAGGCTATCATAGGCTATGCCCTGGATAGGAATTAAGCCAATTATTAGGTCCTGGAAATCTTATTCTCTTTCCATATCTGAAACTTTTCAGTACACTGTCCAAGAAGGATAAAAGCCTTCAGGAAAATCCTGACAAGGCTTCTGAACTGCTATTACAGCCCCTTCCAGTTTCAGGCTACTTGAAGTTTAGGCAGAAAAGAACACAACCTCACTCAGAAATTTTTCATCTTCATTCCACGTAATAGCTCCTTCAGCCTTTTCTCCCATAAAGATCTGCACTGAACAGGGGGACTCACAGCAGTCACAGGGCAGTAAGCACTGAGTTGCTATCCTGCTGGCTAAAAGCTTTCCTGTGTGGCAGTTTTAGTACTGGGAAATGGAATTATGGAACTAACTGCATTTTGGAAAGAGTTGCCTGTAATTTCCAGCTGTGTCTTTAACAGAGGTTTCCACTTAATTGTTTCCACTTTTCTTCTCTTTTCATAACAAATCATCCATCTTGAAGATGCACTTCCTTTATTTCACTGAAGCTGTAGATTCACTTTTCTTATACCTCTGAAGCAGGATCCTAATACCAGTAAGACCACCCAAAATACACAACAGAGCTTCAGTAAACTTTGAAATGGCTAACCATTTTAGACTTACCCATACAGCTAGCTCACTTTCTGAGGACTTTCAGATTTCTCCTTTGGAAGCAAGCTGTTGTTGCCAGCAGGGAGGAGAAGCAAACATGTTGCTCTGTTGATCTCATTTGGAGCTTTTGGGCTTTAAGAGAGTGACCAGTAGCAGGAGAAGCACCTGGCATAAGGAGTTAGAAAGATGTGGTTAAAATGCAGTACTCCCAACATCTTTAAATTAAAAACCTGTGTAAAATGTTCTTCTTGAGCACTTTAGGTTAACATCTCTATGTTTTGACAGGAATTGCAACAAAGATCTGAAGGAAAATGTCTGGTCTGTACCAGGGAGGGTCAAGATGTTGAGTGTAATTGCTCTCAGAGAGGGACAAGGAGCAGGGAACTGCCTTACAGGAAAAATGCCCAGCCTGTGCTCTCCTCTGAGCCAAGCTCAGGAATTGTCTGGCAAAATCATTACTGGCATCTGCCAAAATACTGCAGGAAGCATGCTAACAGCTATACAGCTTGGACAATGAAGCACAGTGGCTGAGCCTAAGCCCCTATTTTGATTTAATCCTTGCCAGTATAGATGCAGACCTAGATCCTGTTATCCTAAAAAGAATCCTGTGTCCTGCTGTCTCTGATGTGGCTTCAGTTCAGGCATACCCACCCCTCACAAACAAAAGCCATGTAAGACATGCCACAAAACAGATTTTTCTTTCCAGATCCAACAGATTACACTGAGGCAATTGCTAATCACCTTAAGAGATGACAAGCTCTGAAAGCTGCTCACTCATGGAAAGTAATGAGTTAGTTGAAAACCAGGAATAAAGTTGTGACTAAAAGGACACTATCGCAAGAAAAATGTTCCTCCTCTTATTTCCTATTTTCTACAGCTAGAAAATGTGTTTCTGCTTGTACAGCATTATGATCATGTATCATTCACAATCCTTACAGCTATCTCATGACTATCTTCTTACTCTAATGCAGCCTGTAACCTTCTCTGGATATGTTTAAACAGTAAATTATTTTGCTTCTACCAGTTTAACCACTACCGATCACACTTGTCACATGGCTCTGCACTAGTTCTGCATCCACAGTGCAGATTTTTAGAGCTTGCTAACCACATCTCTGCACTTGGACAACATATACAATTCCCACTAAATCAGACAAATGGATGCTGCTGAGCCATCTGTTTGAAGATATGTTTAGTTATATAACCTAAGCTACAAGTATTTCCTCACAAATGAAGACACCTCAGCTTAGATGGCTACCGAGAGGGGACTGTGCACAAGACTGGAAAAAACAATGTAGGAACTGTACAAGACTTGTGCCCTTCTGTGGCAGTTTGTGGAGGCCTGGCAGAATCCAGGCCTCCTACGCCATCACAAATGGCACTGAAGTCTATACTTAGACTAATGAACTGAACCCTGAGGTCTTTTGAGTGAGTCTCAAAGATCCCTTTAGTCGACATGAGATCTACTCAGACCTATTCTGAACTCAGATGGTGTTCAGAAAGCAGATCAGATGGCAAAATATAGGGATGCTGGGATTTAAAAGTATTTTTTAAAAAATGTTCTTTTTGGTCAATTCAGAGTAAGAATCACAAGACCAGACTCTGTTCCCAAATTTGCACTTGTTACCAAAGTGACGTGCCCATTAAGATTCTTGTGCTGCTTTAATAAATGCTTACAATCAGCACAACGAGAAATTTGACTTGCTTTCCTTGGTCTATTACATAGCGATGAACTTTTACATATTTGTGGAAGCGTGTAATTTGTTGACTTTTAATACAACTTCAAGGCATCAGTAGTTCTTGTATTACTTGTATGACTCCACAGTTTGGTTTATATCATATATATATATATATCTGTATATATGTATGTAGGCCATATTTTAATAATAGAAATAAACAACCAGAAATGTTGAGTGCTTTTCTCCAAGAGCCATGCTAATTTCCCTAGTTTCTGTTTGGTATTGTTACAAATAAAAAGTTTTTACTTTGTATACGTGTTCCACTTGTTCATTTAACTGTACTTTTCTGTTCTAAACAGACTTTCAATCTGTACTCATTATGAAACACTCTTCAAGCATTGCATAGTATGAGGGTTATAGCATCAGTCAGTAGACCCATGATTCTGCCTTGTCTATTTAGCTCAGCTCTCACACTCTAAACTCTTATCTAAGACTGGAGATCAGTTCAGTGGACATTCCAGCCCAAAAGGCTCTCTACCCCAAGATATAGGAGCTGAATTCAGCCCTGTGTCAGAAAGGCAGATTGTGTCACACCTTTTAAGCATATCCTTAAGTTTCTGTAACTTTTCCATGAGTATTGTTGACCTTATTTAGGAGTCTTGCGAGAAATTGGTACTCTCATGGAGGAAGATCATATGAACAAACCCTTCCAGAACTCATGCTGGTGTTGCAAACAGGATGTACAGTTGTCAAGATCAAAGGATCACCCTAAGGTCAATGCAAACTTTACATTCTGCTATGTACAGGTCTAGCTCAAAAAGGACTGACTGGCTGTTCCCAATGCAGGCAGCATGGATTTCTGAAGTGACTGCACACAGGAAAAAGGAAACCCATTCCTGTGTTACACCTCCAAGGCCCACAAGTTTATTGCTATTACTGTTTTACTTCCAAGAATTTTCAGGGCTCTACAGAAAAATTGTATTTCAGCAATGTTATGTGTTTGTCTGCTCTGAGTGGGAGAGATGGCAAGTTTTGAAAGAATTTGCCTCAATTGGAGAAAAATTATAGGTCTGAAACACAAACTACTTGTTGGTCAATGGCAGGCAGGTTCTTCATGTAACACTCTCCACTCTTAGGGACCATTATGCTGATGGGAATTTCCTTGCCTGCAGAGAGCAGGCTGTACATTCTCAGTCCAAGGCTGCCACAAGGACACCAAAAGACAAGGAAACATAGGGACAGGATTTTCACCCACAGAGAGGCCCTTCTAATCAGCACCACAGCCTTTATAATGTCTTCACAAAGGAACCCACTTCTAGCAAACTGATTTTTGCTGCCAGGAAGTTTTATCCACCCAGTCCCAGCTTGGTCCATAATATGCCACTGTTGTGCTGCTTCACTGATTACCTTTGCTTCCACAAAGTAGATGAAAGTGTGCAGGTTCTTATCTGGCAACACTTCCTTTCTTTCAGAGATAACGAGGCTCCATGGAGAGGAAGACAACATCAAAAAATCGCAAGGTATCAGCCAAGAGGAGGAGAATTGCCATTCCTTTGACAACCAGAGCATCTTCTCTCTGAAATAAAGTGCAATATCTGATACCTCCATTTACCTGCAGCTTCTTAAACAAGCAGCCCCTGCTTAGCAGATGATGCCTCAAATCACCATCAAGCCATGAGCTAGGTGCATTCCATGAACCATGAACTGGGTGCATTCCTTTCTACTTAGATGCATACTTGTGATTATTACGCTCACTTCTACAACAAGGAACAATTCTTTACCATCTGGAGTAAGGTAAACAATTAGCTTAAATATCTTTGAATATTTGATATTTTGTACAAAGTCTTGCAGAGAACATCTGAAATATAAACATTTACATTACACATATCAGTTACTGGTTTCCCTCTTTTATGTAAGAAGTCTTTATTTGTAAATATTTTCATTTTCCTTTATCTCACTTCTTTCAAAACTATAACACCTCTGTATTAGAAGACTGTATCCCCAGAATTTCAAATTTAAATACAATGAAAACAATAAAACTCTGAGGTTTTCTCCAGCCCACACAAATTCTCAAACCTAACGTTTAAAGAGCTATTCCTTTTGGCAACTTAGAAGCTTTTCAGTTTATTAGCCTTCTTATTCTAGAAATTTCAGGGAAGTGATTTTAGCAAATTAAATCCCATAAGCACACATTAAAAAAAATATTTGCCATCTTGGTTAAAATTTTAAAACATGATTGGGTCACTCTGTTTACTTCCATTGTCAATAATTTTATTTTGTAAAGAATTTAAGAGAATATTAGCAGAATCTTTCCTTAGTAGTTTATTTGCCAATATTTTGCTATTATACAGAAGTAGAGCCTTATTGGTCCCTATTTGATATCTCAATTAAAAAAAAAAAAAAAAAAAAAGACATCTCTGATGGATTCATCTCTGTTAACTTGGTAGCTAAAACTACCTGTCTGACCAAGTGCACTTACCTACCCAACAGTCCATACTCTCATATGGATAGCAGGCAGCTCCATCAGGCAACTTGTCCCACTCTAAAAAAGGTGGGATCATCTGCCTTCCAGGGGTGTCTCATACTGTCTGCTAAAAGGCTAATTCAACAAATAAAGTTGGAGCACATGTTTAATGTGCTCCAATGATGTGCTCAGATGACTCTGGTCACTCAGAGGAATATAGCCCCAACAAAGCTATGTGATTTGAGTAAAAAAGACAATTAATGAAAGAGTACTGTTTTATACTTTTTCCAAAACCACAAATATAGCAAAAAGCAAATACAGGGTCAGATTTTACTATCATCACTCACATTCAGTAGTGCATCCTAGTTAAGTTGTTACTGGCTACCAAATCAAACCTGTCTAAAGAAATTTAGCAAAATCAGTTGTTTGAGAGTAAGCATAAATTATTGACATAGTTTGTATTTGGATGATTAATGCGAGAGACCAAGTTGTTTATCCAAGGACCAAATTTAGACTCGGTCAATGGGAGTAGGCTACATAATACATCTGATGATCTGGACACAAGTCCCAAGTCTCCCTTGTTCTGTATAATGCTATATATCTGCCCAGTTACAAGCCTGAAGAAGTGCTTCTGCCAGTTCAGATAATTAAATTTTAAATCTAATGTTCATATGAATTTTTAACCTGCCATGAAAACCCAGGGTACATAAATCATTTACAATAACACATGAAGGCATTCTTTGACCAATCTGTCCCTCAGATCCTTTCAGAACTTTGAGATAAGCTAATACATGCCTTTGTAAAATTATGCCTCTTTACAGATCAAGAAAAGCTGGCTCTGCTTTATATGAAACACTTACATAGGCTTACCAGGAAAGAAGGAAGGGGAAGTGGTACACATATACTTCTTAGGAAGGACCATCTCAAAAAAGAAAATACAACATCCTTAAAGGCTTGATAAAGTTCTTTTCCTTGACTATAAGAAGTATGGTGCCGCCTGACCTAAAGAACAGCCTTTGCTGTTGTTACTGCTGATGTGGCAAGTTTGGTCTATTTTTCGGTTGGAATATTCATTTGTGTCACCTTTGGAAGAAGGGGCAGACAACTTGGAAGGACTTCAAGGATGTTGGGATATTATGCAGGGAGAAAATTAGAAGGGCCAAAGCCCAACTAAAACTTCATCTTGCAACTGTGGTAAAAGACAATAAAAAATGTTTCTATAAATAACATCAGCAACACAAGAAGCCTTTCCAGCCTTTACTGGATGCAGAGGGAAACACAGTGACAAAGGATGAGGAAAAGACTGAGGTACATAATGTCTTCTTTGCCTCAGTAAGACCAGTTCTCAGTGTACCCAGTCCACTGAGCTGGAGACATGAATGGGAAACAAAATGAAGTCCCCATAATTCAAAGGGAAATGATCAGAAACCTGCTACACCACTTAAACCCACACAAGTTCTTGTGGCCAGATGGGATCCACCCAAGCATACTAAGGGAGCTGATGGAAGTGCTCACTGAACCAGTTTCCATAATTAACTAGCAGTCCTGGCTAACTGAGAAGTCCCCATTTTCTGGAGTTTAGTAAATGAGATGCCTATCTACAAGAAGGGTCAGAAGGAGGATCCAGGGAACTACAGGTCTGTCAGCCTGACTGCAGTGCTAGGGAAGGTTTTGAAAGAGATCATCTTGAGTGCCATCATGCGGCACATACAGGACAACCAAAGGATCAGACCCAGCCATCATAAAGGAAAGGCAGGTCCTGCTTGACAAATGTGACTGCTTTCTGTGACAGTAGACTTCAGCAAAGCCTTTGATTCTGTCTCCCATATCATTCTTCTGGAGAAACTGTCTGCTCATGGCTCGGATGGGTATATGCTTTGCTGGGTAAAAAACGGGCTGGATGGCCAGGCCCAGAGAGTGGTGGTGATCAGAGTTACATCCAGTTAGCAGCCAGTCACTAGTGTGTTCCCCAGGGGTCAGTGTTGGGGTCAGTCCTGTTTAATGTCTTTATTGACAATCTGGACAAGGGGATCGAGTGCAGCCTCAGTCAGCTCACAGATTACTCCAAGTTGGGTGGGAGTGTTCCTGCCAGAGGGCAGAAAGGCTCTGCAGAGGGAGCTGGACAGACTGGATCAGTGGGCCAAGGCCAATGGTATGAGGTTCATCAAGGCCAAGTGCTGGGTCTTGCACTTGGGTCACAACAATCCCATACAATACTACACAGCTGGAGAAGAGTGGCTGCCCAGTGGAAAAAGATCTTAGTGGCTGACATTGGGCTGAAGGTGAGCCAAGTGGCCAAGAAGGACAGTGGCATCCCGGTTTGTGTCAATAACAGTGTGGGCAGCAGGACCAGGGAAGCGATTGTCCCCCTGTATTCGGCACTGGTGAGGCTGCACCTCGACTCTTGTATTCAGTTTTGGATCCCTCACTACAAAAGGGACACTGAGGTGCTGGAACATGTCAGAGATGGGCAAGGAAGCTGGTGAAGGGTCTGGAGCACAAGTTTTATGAGGAGAGCCTGAGGGAGCTGCAGTTGTTGAGTCTGGAGAAAAGGAGGCTCAGGGAGGGTCTTATTGCTCTCTACAATCACCTGAAAGGAGATTGAAACTAGGGGGGGGGGTCAGTCTCTTCTCCCGGGTAACAAGTGGCAGGACCAGAGGAAATAGCCTCAAGTTGCTCCAGCGGAGGTTTAGAATGGATATTAGGAATATGTTTTTCATGGAAAGGGTTGTCAAACATCGGAACAGGCTGGTCAGGGAAGTGGTGGATTTCCATCCCTGGAAATGTCCAAAAGGCAGTGGATATGACCCTTGGGGATATGGTTTGCTGGTAAACACAGTGGTGCTGGGCCAATGGTTGGACTCGGTCTTGGAGATCTTTTCCAACCTTACTGGTTCTATAGTTCTATAAAAGAAAAGGAGGACAGAAACATGTCGAAATATCACATTCTTTGGTCATTACTTTAAAAAGCAGTTTATTCATAAAGATGTCCCCTACAAAGCGATGCATGAGTAATTTCACTGTAGACAGTTAGGTTTGTTTAGCCTAAAGCATCAGTGACAGAAAGAAACAAAGAAGTGTGAGTTTTCTCATCTTCTATTGAGTTTTCAGTAACATTTTTGAAAAGAGAAGCAACCTCAGTTTTAGCTGCAGATAAAAATCTCTATTTTTAAAATCTGACAGAACAGTTCTCTTGTAACTTCCTCTCCCTGTGGTTTCTGAGGGACAACATCTTGTTGTACAGCTTCAAACTGCTTTTTTCAACCCTTGTTTCCTACCACAAATGTTCAAGGTTGCATTTTCAGGAATGCCATTACTCTTGGGATCCAAGTAATTTGTTTTAGCCTCGTCTGTCTGTTTACACATTGTAAGTCCCAAATGGTTCTGACATCAATATCTAACCCTTTGTTCACCATCTTGTGCAGAACTGCAACCCACAGGGTTTAATATATTTACCATGAAGATTGTGTCAGGCAAGAACATTGAAAGCCAGCTTTACTGATTCTCTGAATATAAGAATAAATTTTTTAAATAACAGAATTAGGCTTTTCCAGAAAATTCTCTGTAGATAAAAATCCAAATAGTTCACATTTGGAAACCTAACTCCTAGGAAGAGGCAGAATTTTTTTCCCCTAAAACCACAAAACCCATTATTCACACTTTCCAGAAGCCAGCTGAGGACAAGAGCCATGTACTACCTTCTATGAATGCCATCCTTATGTGGTTAAATCTCACCAAATGCCAAATTGTTCGTGCCATGAGACAGATAAATGTCTGAAAGAGCAGAGCTTTCAATAATGAGCACTATATCTGTCTGAAGGAAGAAACCCCTCTATATTCTTAGCCAAAGTCCCTTTGCTAAGGGACACTGCCTTCTGTCTTTGCTTTGTACTGATCTCTGCCAGAGTATTGATCTAAATTTTCTGGCTTGCCCCACTACATAAGCTGCTTCTTAAAGCTCACATTAGCATTTTAGTAAAAAATACATCATTTCTTAATTGATAATATCCAGCAATTAGAGTTCTACATTTCAGTTTAATTTCATTATTTCTGTCAAATTATCTGAAAGAGTTAATAAGGTTTAAATATTTTAAATAAAATATGAGCCATTAATTATCTGCCTTATTTTATACTGGAAATTATGCATCCAATTACAATAGAAAATTATCTACCAGCGTATCTGAGTCACTCTCCATGATGTTATTGTAGTTAGCAACAGCCTTACTGGGACTGTCCAGGGAATAAGAAATGCTAATGACATTGTCTGGCTCTCATAGTACTTTACAAAAATAAAAAGCTAGTGTATGTAACCTATTTAAATCCAGCATAATAGAACCTCATGAACAGAAGTTTAGAAAAATCCAAATGTGGTCTTTGCTATTTAAAGAATCTTGGAGACATCCAAGCAAGAATAATCTTTTTAAAATGTGTGTTTGCTTTTTCAAGCTCTTCTGATTGCTTTGGCATGCTGGGAAGTAATAGAATTGTAACCACTGCAACGAAGCTTTCTTGAACAGAAACTGACATTCCTGACAAGTTGTTTTGATCTTTTTTCTTCCTAATGTCCAATAGATTTGAACATAAATATGTAATTCACTGCAGAAAAAAATGAAAGTTCTCAGACCTTTTATAAGTCTAGTCTGGAACTGATGGGCTAATGGAATTTATTTTTCCTTAAACAAAAGAAGAAATCATATCTTACACATCATCTGCCATTCAAACCAATATTTTCTTTGCCCAGTCTCAACTAAAGCAGACAAAATTCTTAATATGACTAATTTTCCTTGATAGCCTACCTGCTATTTTCCAGCATTTTCCATGGGAGAGAAGCAGTGAGGAAGATTTTAATTGCAATATGCTATGGTTTGCATGTCAACAATGAGCAGGACAGCCTATTTTTTCCTCAGTAAGAGTTGTGAAAATTACTAGATACATGCAGCAGCTGCTTCTGGATCTGAGGAAAGGGTCTCAACAGAATATACCCAAAAAGTCTTCTGGAATTGAGACACAGAGTAGAGGTAAAAAATGTAATAAATAGAGGAGGTAATGAGGAGGCTATAGCTAACTCATGCTAAAAATGAACCTTACAGGTTCTCAATTCCTATACCATGCTTCAGATATGAGCTATATGTTTCTTTTCCTGGGAGCTGAGGATCTGCTGGAAACCTGCTAGTGGTGAAGACTACACAGGCACTTCTGAATGTATGGCAGAGGACCACATTTACATATTATATTCAATTATTACATGAGAATATATCACAGGAAAACAGAAACAGGTCAGTTTGCTGTGATCTGTGTCATAAAGTTCTTCACAGTATTCCAAATGCTTTTTACAATATTTCATCCAATTCTCTGTGCAGTATTTTAATTTTAAGAAATCCTAGGGTTCTCCCTGATTGGATATTGTCTGGAAATTAGCTACTCATGGGTTCTTTCCAAAGTTTTAATTACATATCCTACGGATTTATTGAAAGTCCTGAAAGAAAGTTTTAGCCATTGCACACATAACAGCTACATGTTACAGAGCCTCACTGCTCATCTAGTACTTTCTCTAGTCTCCAAAAAATGCAAACAACCCAGTGACAATTGCGTCTCAATGCTATTTAATGTCATTAAACATCAGTGCCTAAATCCATGAGAAGAAAAGGTCTCCCACACAACCTCTACATAGAAGTCAACTTGGCTTTCTAAGACTTAATACACTGTGCTTGAAAAGAACAAACATATATATTCTAAAATATTTTCGTTATTAAAAAAACTCTACCTTCAATCATGATCCACAACCAGTATAACCAGAAAACGATTTCCCTCAATTGCTGCAGAATTATTGTCTCCTTAAGAATCTTTTACTTCTTACCTACATTGGGAGTTGCCTGGGTAGCTTCAGGAATTCAGGATGTAGGACAGACATGCATGAGTAATCCACAAACCCACTGTCAATGAGTCACTTGGACATGGCTTTTTATTTCCCAGCAAACTGACTACGGCCACAGTGCTGCCTCAAGCCTGTTCCAAGCATTAACACATCACTATCTAACCTAAAATGCAAAGTATACACAAAGAGATTGTCATCTCCTTTTCCTTCAAGGAAACATTGTTCTTGCCCCTCTTTGAGTTTCAGGCTTGTCACTGTTGAACACTCTGTTGGCCAGCCCTGAACTCCAGCTAAAAGAGCCAGGTTGAGCTCATCCAGACATCTGTGTGTCTCTCTGCTCCACCTCCCAGTATGCTTGACTTTGAGATGATGTTTGATCAGCAAGAAGCCAGCTAGCACCCAGATGGGTCTCACAGCTCAGGCTCTGCTCCAGCTCAGAGCATCTGTTCTGCTCCAGATGAGCTGTCCCTCAAAGCAGAACAGCTGTACTCCTCTGATAGTCATTTCAACTAAAGTGCCTGCCCAGACACACTACAAGCCAAACCAGCAGTGAATAACAGAGGCAACTATAACACAGCATTTCATCTCAACTCCTTCTTGTCACATGTTTCTGACATATACATGCCTCAAAAGAATTGGCCTCAGGCTATGTTATGGGATTCAGGTCCCATTTCAGGTTGTGTCTATACTCACTGTACACAAACAGTAGGCTCTCAAGGCTTCTCTCAGAAATGTGTATGTCACAAAATGTCTGTTTACTCCCACAGATCCAAGAGAAGCTTCCCCATCAAAGTGAGAGAACACATAAATAGAAATAAAATGCTATATCAGGCTTCAGAGCACCTTCATTGAAGAAGTGGGCAGGAGGCAGCAGATTCCTTCCTGCTGCTTCTCCAACATGTCCCACTACATTCTTGATTAATGTACAGCAGTCCTACAGAAGGGACATCAGGCCACATCTAGTGATCAGAGGAAAATACAATACTCCAACATCAAAACACATCAGGAAATATTTTGCTGACCTTTGTATTCAAAAGCACTAAGGACTTGTAGAATTAAACTTTGAAAGCCTAGATTTACTCTCTGCTCCTCTTCAGCCACTCTGAAGTCATAACTACCAACACTAGAGAAATAACTACCAACTTTAAAGGATTAAAAAGTCATGAACTTAGCCCTGTAACTGTTGAATGATAGTCACTATTCAAGTGAAGCAGATCACGTGCATGAAGATTTTCATGTGTGCACATTTTGCAGAATCACAATTTATTGAGTGAGACATCCCAGTGAATAAGTATCTCCTGTTAAAATCCTTTTAGCAGCTGCGTGAATGGATGTTAGCATGATTGGAAGACAATTCCTCCATGAGTTATCTTCATTGTTCTGCAAAATAGAAATGCTATTACAAGAAGGGATAGTGGAAGATAGTGGAAACAAACAATTAGATGTAGAGTTGCAGGTGATATGCCTGGATATTTGGATATCTTTCTAGAGGGTGAATCATGATTACTGTCGCCTTCCTGAGGGAAAAGGTGATTCTTGCAGAACAATTATAAATGCAAGAATCTTACAGTAACTGTTTATTTTACTACTGTGATTCCTCATGTGTTTTGAAAATACCCAGTGTTCAGCTCAGTTATATACATTTCCCCTTAGATGGCAATCTTCAAGATTTCAGAGAAAGAGGTGGTTTTTGAAGTCTGTGCTTACAGACATGAAATACGTTTTGCCGCACAGCCCTTCCTTAGCTGTGTTGCTTAATTTCAGGGCTCAATGCTGCTATTACCAATGAAGTTGCATATTGTATCTACTTTAATAAAACCAAGTACATTCTTCTGGAGTGGAGATATTTAAGCACATCAAAATTATCTAGTGTCCTTGGTCTCATTATACCAACATGGCTCCCTTAGGCCCCGAAACAATGAGAAGAAATAAGGCATAATGTCTGATATTCCCATGAGCTGATCCTGCTCATACAGCACCCCTATCCCTGCCTATCCCACTGTAAACCTGAGAGAACTGCACTAAGAACAGTGGGGCTAGACTGCCACTATTCCATCTATAAGGTTAATTAAGAACTTACATTATAATAAAGAAGACTATATATGTGCCTTATCCATAGGCATTTTGCTTTTCTCATAATACCTAATACAATTTACACAAATATGTTTTGTGCTGTAGACAAATAAATGTTGCTGTTTCTGACCCAGAGTTCCATGATAAAAAAAAATTATCAAAAGAGTTATCCACTGCACACCAGTTTTGACATACTGCAGCTGACAGCATGTTAATTGCCTTCAGTTCCTCTACTGGTAAATTTAGTCACTTATTTTCATTGCTATACATAAGGATCTTCAATAATAATCACAAATCCTTGAAACTCTCAAGGCTTCCCCATTTTTATTTTTTATACATGAAAATATTAATGATATCCATAAATACCATAAAGTAGAACCCTGAGTAAAGTATAATTTTTGAAAAAAATTTTTTTTAATTAGTAGATTTCCAAGGAGACTTCAAAGAAATTTATTGAACAGAATATTTCCAAACACTGCAGCCATTGGCTTACATTTGGATCAAAGTACTCTCAGGTTGCACAAACCTAACACTGCGCTCAACAATATTTCTAAATGTGGTATCAAATTTAAATAAGAACTAATTTTTTTGCTTGGAAGCTTGGCATTACCTGGTAAAAGCAAACTGCATCTTCAGTGCACATATCCAGCACTGTGCACGAGGCAAAATAAGCAGTTTTCTGTGGAAGCCAAAGAAAGCTGATTTGTGTCCTAAATTTTCTACCTGGGCTTTGAAAAGGACAAATTCTTTCACCTGGATAAACTATGATTGGTACAAGATTGAATCAGCAGGAGAAATGGCTTTAAATACATTAATATGAATAAAAAGTTCAATTATTTTATTATTGCTACTTAAAACATTAGCCATCCTACCATGCCATCAGGTCACTGTATATTATCTACCATTTTCTTGTTTAATATGCAATTTTTATGTCAGGTGGATGTAAAAAAATAAGCAGTGATAATATTATTTCATTCTAGCTGAGGAAGCCTTGGTTCACTCTTTGAAGCGCTGTAGTATGTTGAAGTAAAAGGTAAACTTCTTATGATTTTAAAGGTGACAGATTTTAGTCCAACACAGAGGACATGGGAAGTAATTCTTTTCCAGTATAACTACAGGACAGAAATATACTCTCCAGGAATAATTAGAGAACACTTACGCTCAAAGTCAATTTGGTCTCATTAATCTGTTTTTGTATATGAATTTATCACTTAAAATAATAAACCACAATAAATAATAGTAGTTTTGAACATTCAACATTTTTTTTTGTTCTACAGTATGTAAGAAGTGAGTGAGAAAAAGAGAGGGAAGAAGCTAAAAATTACCATGGATGTAACACCCGAGAGGGAAGGGAAGGCCAAATCAATCCAGCACTTAGATGCTCTAAAGTGACTTCAAAGTGGAGAGGGAATTATGCCCTATTAGGTTTATTTAACATTATGAAAATGCTCTAAAATGTACTAAAAGAACCACAGGGAAATTCATCTTTGGCATCACACCTATAAAAATGAACCATATGGCCCCTAAGAATGATAACACTTAGAACAATAATGCAGACACAAAGTAGAAAGGAAAGAGATGAAAAATGGAGTAGAGGAGGTTTAGCTAATATCCATTTAACATCAGAATGTCGAGGGTAATTTGTTAAAGTATTGCAAGTCCTGGGCTTCCATTCAAGTGTGAGAGTTGATGATAGCTGAGCTAGCCAAGAGACTGTACTGGCAACATAGGATTAGACTGTTTCCAGAAGAGCACAATCTGTAGGACCATATACCATGTGATTTCCCTTCCTCGACTTAAAAGCCCCCTACCTGAATAGGACAGGCTCACATTCAAAACAAAATCTTTTGCAAGCCACCCTTAAGTTCAGCATCAACTGCTGTTCTAATATAAGGGTTTCATGTAAGCTTAGCCACTTCTATCAGCTCTCCTATGTTCTCCTTCTTCTATAAGAACAATATAAGCTTGTATATCGAATAATGGTTTGTTCTTAGGCTTCACCTGGTTGTAGTCCACCTTCATAACTGGATTTCACACACCCCTCCACTCCCACAGTTAAAATAGGAAATAATTCAGGACAGTCCTTTGTCCTGTTTCATCCAGCAGACCAAATGACATCATTACAATAACTTCACTGCTATTTATCCAACTCCATCTATTCTATCAAAGCTGTCAGCTTAGCTGTTGTAGCAATGTCTGTCTTGAACTGGTATCTTTTAGGCTAAAAGTCTCAGCTGGAGTGAAGCATTTTAACAACAAGAATCAAAACTCAGCTCAGTTGGTTAGAGTACAGTGCTAATAACACCAAGGTCAAGGGTTCAGTCCCCATACAGGCCATTCATTGAAGAGTTGGACTCAATGATCCTTGTGGGTCCCTTCCAACTCAGACTATTCTGTGACTCTTTGATTCTTTTTCATGTAAGAATAGCCATCATGATTACATTAGTTCAGGAGCATTTGTTCTTCTCTAGCCCACTTTGATCACCTCCTTTGGTCCTTCCACTAAACAACTCCTAGAAAGTTTGACACATTCCTACAATTGTCTTAAAACAGACACTTTTTTACTGGGAAAGGGATAAGACACTAGAACAGTTTCCTCAAAGAGGTTGTGGATGCCCCATTCCTGGCAATGTTCAAGGCCAGGTTGGATGGGACTCTGAGCATCTTGGTTTAGTGGAAGGTTGTTCCCCTTCCAGAGCAGGCCAGTGGAACTAGATGATCTTTGAGATCACTTCCAACCCAAACCATTCTGTGATTCTATTATTTTACTTATTTCCTAATTCTCTACGTTTACTTCCCAAGAGCATGATCCATTACCTTTTAGGCAATTACTCTGTTCAGTTTGCATGGCATTTTAGGAAGAGTTATTTTGATTGATTCCTCTTCAAGGGCTTCAGGGCAGGGTCAGTGGGAAATCACTCTCCTTTGACTGTCTTCAGGAATTAGTTGATGTGGGATCCTCTGTTTCCTCTGACCAGTGTAGCAGCATTCCCCACCCATCATTGTTTCTCCCATCCTTAACTAGGTTTTCGTGTTTAAGCCTTTAGTCAGACATCCTAAAAACTCCTGTTTGCAAATGAGAGGCAACACAGTTATCACTGCATTTTGACTTTTATATCTTGAAGATGCTTTTCCAGTTAACTTCCTTTTAGTCTAATGACCTCCAAAGTCACTGATTTTCTGACAAATTGGTCCTAGTCCTTTTTTATTTCTACAAGAAACTCTGCAGAATTTTCCATCAGAAGAACATAGCAATGGATGGAAATTTAAAAAAAAAAAAAAAATTTTTTCAGACCAATGTAATTTTATTACAGTCTATTCTACTGACTTATGAACTTGTCACAGCTGATAATTTTTTGATTCACAAGTTACAATGGATTCATTTCTGCCCCACATATCAGGCTGAAAAAAATAGTATGTAATTATATACTGCCAATGAAGTCCAAAACGTATCCAGAGAGACTAATGACACTGGGCAAAATAGCTTTGAATAGACATATTCTGAGATATATCTTTTAAAATATACAGCTTTGTCACACTGTAGAAAAGCAGAAATAGTATGAAAGTCAGACTACAGTTTAGACTTTGTTGCTCTAGGTTTCCAGCAAACCTTTTAAAAAAGTGGTAAGGCTAAATTATAAGCTGTGTTTTTTTGAAAAAAAAAAAAAAAAAAAAAAGCAATTAATACATAAAATGGAAAATACAGAGTGCAGATAAACAAGAGAAGAGGTTAATCTCTATTCTCCTACAAAGTTTATTAAGTAAGTAAGGAAAATAATGTCTTTTGACTTATACTTACATTTAAAAAAAAAAAGCTTTTTCCTTGTTCCACTACTTTCTACATCTCTCTTTCTCTCTACCTTTTAAGCCCTTCTCCAGTTTATATTAAGTATTCTTTTGCGCTTTTTTCTGCCAACACCTTCTTCCCCCATTCTCACATTATGTAATTTTTCCATCTCCTTTTCCTACACTGCATAGCTAAATATATAGTGGAACAAGCAGGACTCTTCTCCCTCATATATCTCATGATGGTGGAACACTTGATTCCATAAAGTGTCATGCAATATATGGAAAGAAAACTGGAAAAATAGAGTAAGTGAACCATAGAATTATTTAGGTTGGAAAAGACCTCTAAGTTAATTGAGTCCAACCATTAACCCAGCATTACCAAGTCCACCACTAAGCAGTGTCACTAAGTGCCCTATCTATGCATCTTTTAAATAGTAAAAAACAATCACCAATACCCAAACAATCACCAAATCCAAGTGTCTGATGACATCCTTCCTCATGCCTTTCCTGATAGTATCTTCAAAAGTAATTTTCTGAAGCACTTGCTCTCTTGTAATTGTCTTTGCTTCCTTAGAGTTGGGGTTTAGCACAGCAAAAAGTTTTTCAACGTTATCCCAAATGCTGAACGGAAGCTGTATCATCCTTTATAACTTCAGTGCAAACTGTTCTATATCCCCTGCCAGTGGGAAACACTTTGAGATTTTCTTCAGGTTGAGGACACTTTCTTTTTTTTTTTTCCGGAAATCCTTTTATTATCAACTCAGAATGACTGGTTTCCCTATCTGTGAAATCTCTGTGAGAGTACTTCCTGTCTTTGGTGAACTTTCAGATGAAAAACACCAAATTTGTAAAGCAGCAGTGACATATTTTCTCTAAGTCTCCCTTCCTCTACTATCCATTTGCATACCAGTCCAGTTCTTCTTTTCTGAAACAAGAGCAGATTACAGAAGAGAAGCACATGCACACACAAGGAAACAATTTTATTAGTTTCCAGGGATACCATAAAATCCTGTCATTTCCCCACTCATCTTTAGAAACAGGTAAGAACATACAGAATTGCTCTAGAAATAGATTAAGAAGGGCACACATCCTACTAGATATTTTCTATAGTTTTTTCTAGGATGCCTACTATGTCAAAATCATTCAACATCAGAACTGACCATGTGCTGACTATTGTAATCCATGAGCCTGTTTATCCATTCTCCCAAATAATCAACAGATTTTCAGTTCAGACCAACCTGTATGACTATGTATCCTATCTCCACCCAGAAAAGCTCAAACAATTTCATGAGTAAGTCCTGTCTCAAACCCTTGTCTTACGTGTGTTCTCCATAACTCTGACAATACTGAATTTGAAAACACGAGGATTCAGTTTTGCAGCTACGCTGAAGAGAAATGCTTTCTGCATTGCTATAGTTGGCACCACTGTTGGAGATACAGCCTCTTGTGTTTCTTACTTTTACATTTCTCTACTGCCATTTCCATTCTGAGGTGTCAGTATGGTTTTGTTTATAGACTTTAATAGCATCAGTAAAGGTTTAGTGTCCCAAAAGCCTTTAGTTACCATGTTCAACACTGTGAACTTAATGTCACCCATTAATTGTGGACTTGTCTTGAATTTGTCCTTGTAGCATTTCACTGGCCTCCCTCATGTCTTAAGATCATGAAAAATAGTTTTGGCAATCTGTCACTTGACATATGTACCAGCACAGTGAGCAGATGGCCTAACCTGGATGAGCCTGCTGGAACATTATTTTTATGCTGATTACTTAACAGCACCCTAAGATTTTACTGCTCAGGATTTTGTTCTGCCAGCAATAGACAATGCAGCAGCACACTTTGTTTATTATCAGTAAGGTAGAGAGGTAAATCCTTTTAAAAGGCAAGCTTCTAGCTACAGAGCATTAGATTTTACTCTGATCTAGGACGCTGGCATTACTTGCTTCGAGGGCATTACCTTCCAAAATTAACTTATCGTCTCCTGGCAACCAAATTGCTCTTGCTAGAATGCCAAAAAGCCTTCTGCAGTGACCCGACAGAGGAGGTAATGCTAATTCTCTTTATTTACATCTTGAATTAAGGCCAGTGGAAATACTGTAACTACTTCCTCTTTTTTTTTTTTTTTTTTTTTTTTTTTTGGCAAAGCGTATTGTTGAAAGTGTTACACAGTTTCTACTGTATTGTAACACAGAGAAAGATCTCTTCCTCTGGCTTTGTATCAAATGATATGATGTAATATGTCTAATTGTATATATTCCTAACGGTATTAAGCTTGCCAGCACCTGCTACAACACAGGATAAGCCTTGTTGTTAACCCACTTGCTTTCAAACTGGCATTCAGTGTTATGTTCAGATTCTCTTTATTCAGTACCCACAGATGTTGTGATCACCCCACTGATCAGAATCTCCAATCTATTGGTAAGAAAGCACATCAGATGTCTAGTAGACCTGGAAGGCCAGATAAAGATGATGATGATGGCAGGCAGATAATACCAGAAGAGAAGGAGGACAACAGAAAGAGGAAATCATCCTTGTTGATTCTCTTGACAATGTTTTTGAAACATTTCTCAATTTTTGGTTGGTCATTTTTGATAGCACTCTGTGTTGTGTTCTAACCAGAAGCAGCTGCAGTATTAAATAGGCAAATGCTATTGAAGCCTTTCTGCTGCTGTATAAAGTCTTAGAGAACAAATCAAACTGATGAATATGTCAGTAGGGTTTACTTACATAATTTTGTTTCATTGTCAAGAATAAGACTTCTGTCTTTTTAATAACCTCACAGTCCTGTGTCTTGAATGTTTCTCTTGTGTTGGTAAAAAGAGGGGAATTGCAAAATTTCTTCTACAACAAAAACTTAAAACACGGGTACACTTACACACACACACAAAATGCACAAAACCCTAAGAAGTTAATATATGGATAAAAGCCAGAATTACCAGAACTTAGCAAACAGTTACCTAATTTTCTGAGAACAGCTCTGTAGAACTCACACCCTGAGGCTATGCCATAGATCACAGCAGCCAGAGATAAGGTGCTATGGATCAGAATAAAATTTTCAGTATCAATATTAAACTTCTCTCTGTTTATCTGTCATGTATAAAAATAGCTGTAGCTCCCAGGGCTGACTTAATAGCTCTGTCAAAGGACCGTTCGCACTTTCCAACAATGTTATTAATATAAAAGACATTAAATTCTATTGCTAAGTAACTGCATGTACATCATCTGAAAACATAACACCTCAGTGATAGAGCAGATAAACATCAAAATACATAGCAGAGTGTGATAGAACTAAGCATATGATTTAACAAGTATTTCCCATAAAGGAAAATCTACAAAAAGGCCCAGAAGGATATCTGTATAACTTGTCATGAGTTCACTATGAAAACCCAGTCTCTAGTGCTGAACTTCCTTTGCTTTTGCAGTAAGCAAATGTACTGACAGAACACAGGCAAATCCTGACCTTTGAAAAACCAATTCTTTTTAGGAGTCTATATATTGACTATAAACTTCAGCATATTTGAAAATATTAGTTTGCAATGTAAGTAGGAAATCATAGTCTTGCTAACCTTGATGAATTCCTTGGGAATCCAATTTGAAGCACTAAGGACAGCTTCAAGGATCAGTTTGCACATAAAAAATTTGAAGCTTTAATATTATGTTTACTTTAACAGAGTTGTCATTAAGCACAATCGAGGTACAGACATTGTTACTTGATTAGTATGTCCTATGAGGATCACCCAAATTCCAGTTTGGAACTCCCTTCATAGTACACAAAGGCACTATTCAGGTCTCAGTGAGTCTGTACATCCACTCAGCCAGGGTCAGAAACACAAACAGGCTTCTATTCTAACTGTGTGGCTATGAGCAGGAACAGGAGGAAACAGTTGTTAGGGTAGCACGAAATGTCAAAATGGCCCTTCCCTATCCCCTCTGAGGGAAAGGGAGTAGCTCACCAGTCACACCATGCTGACTTAGAATAGTCAGTAAAAAAAAGTTACTGAGAGAGCCATTGCTGAGTACAGTTTAAAATATGACATACTTCTTGATGTGTTGTTCACATGACTATGCTGCAAGAGATATCTTCTGCTGCAGTGCTACCTGACGTTGTCTCTCCCCCAGGGACCTCAGCCAGCACGCCAGGTAACACCACACAGCATGAGGAATGAAGTGAAATGCCTGAGCAGGCAGGCATGGATATAATGCAGTCATGCCACAGTGGGAAACTCAGGAGCCCATCCAGGCCAGGAGCTTCCCAGCAGTCTGCCTGTGTTCCAGTAACACCACACAAGGTGAGTCTGGGCTCAGGCTGAGGACTTCCATTTAAAATACTGCATAGAAACAGAACGTGCTTTATTTCCCTAACAACTTTCCCACCAAGGCAGCCATAAAGTTGGATGACCTAATATGCTTGTTTTTCCCATTTGTCAGGTTCCCCAAATTCACTTCTATATGCAAAAGTGCCACTCAGAAACAGATTAACCACTTGAGCACCATATCTTTGGAAATCCACATGAAGCCATTCAAAAGAAAAGCTGTACTAATTCTTTATTAGTAGTTAAAAGTGAATCTGGAGAGATGAACACTACAACCATTCATTACCTGCAATTGTCAAGGTAACAGCTGCCCAGAAGATTGCCTTTCATCACAAATACTACAAACACTACATGTGTTAGTCAGCTGGCTACTCACCAGTCCTTTCCTTCTTGGTGCTCTTCCCAGGATAGTTATTCTATTAGCTTTCCAAGAGCAATATAGTACTAGCCCCAAATCAGGAGGGATTTTTTTAATTGTATGTTTATCTATTATTTATTTATTTATCTTTCAGTAGGCATATATGTACTACCAACTCACCTCTCCCTTTCCTCATCCAGAATGGTTAATTTCTCTTCTAAGACAAATATATCACCACTCTAATTTTATTTCTGTGAAAATACATTGCTTATCTTTATCTTGAGAAATTTTAATGAACTACTTTCATAATTTCAAAACATCTGCCTCTTTCTTTCCCCCCCAGCCCCCTACACTGTATAGCTCTAAAAGAGGGCATTAGATCTTCTTTTAAAGCAGAACAGATTTTCCCCAAGAAAGAATTTCTGGCACTAAGAAATTTGACTTGCTCTAAGGATTTTCTAAGCGTCTTACAGGGCATAGTCCTGAAGACTGAACAGAGATTTAGAGGCAATTGCCTTGGAAACGATGAACTCATTTCTGTATAAATATTAAAAGGACACCTCTGGTTCACAGACTTTGATGTGCATAATAGAAAATCATTCACCAGACATATTGGTAGTTGGGGTGAACTCTGCTGACAAAAAAATAAGCAGTGTCTAGGAACTTCAGTGCATTTGTTATAGGCATCTGAAAGCTTACTATTTTTCCTCTATTTTATTTCTTTCCTGTAAGGATCCTCTGTAATCTTGAACAGCCCTGTCATTTTGTGCCTTAAAAATTGCCAGCACTAATCAATGATGAAATCCAGCCTCCCTATCATCTTGCTTCTTGATACAGTGCCTCAAAAGAACTCATTAGACTGGATCTATATACAATATCATCCAATGTCAGTCACAAAATAAAGGAACAACATTTTTTTTCTAAGAATACAGGCAGGAAAAATACATTAACTTCTGTAAGACAGAACAAAAGGTGCTAAAGGAGTATTTTTGACAAGAAAATTCCAATCATGGGAAATATCAACCTTGGCATATACAGCATTTTTTTCTTCTTCTAGACAAGTTTCACACAGTAATTGCTCTTTTCAACACCCAACCGAGAAAAGTAAATGTTCAGGAGATTCTGGCATTTAGTCTTGTTGCCATTTCACACTTGGACCATCCTGTGTAAGCTGAAATACTGTATTCACCTGGCAGTCACTGGCAGTTACTGGTTTCAGAGTAAAAAATTACATGATTAATATCAGGGTCCCAAGGTAAAAACTTCCACTGAATGTTTGAAAATATCTCATGTAAACCCATTAAATAATCATAGCCAAAAATGGACTGTCTCTCATATACTTTAGATGCAAAACAGTGCTGTCAAAGTTTCTTCTGTTTTTCCTGTCTATACCAATGAAAACAAAAGCTGAACCTGCAAGAATACGTTTTTATTATTATTTTTAAACTAATTGCTTGATGAGCTCTAATAGATTGGACAGAACTCATTTCTCTTTCCTGCTACTCAGGCTTCACAATCATCACACTCACATGAGTTTATGCAAAAGAAGGCAACAATTACAATGTCCATAATATGCATAAAATTAATTAATCTGATTTATAATTTATCATATCAATGTGATAATTCTGAAATACGGACTTGAAAGGATAATGCTTTTATCTGAGGATATAAATGACTTGTTTGTAAAACAGTATTAAGTAAACCTAAGTGACATACTGACAACTTTTTGAAAATCATGTCAGATTCTTATTAATTAAATCTGAGGATACCACATCAATACTTCTAATGCTTAAAACTATTTCTAGAAGATAATTAATAATCTCAGCTTTTAATCTGATGTTAAAGAACAAATCTTGAAGAAGCTGGATGAATTTCAGACTCCAAGAGAAAGGATAGAGAATGTTTTAGGTGTCTTTAAGATAAATCTACTTGGGAAATTAACCTTCGTAGCCTAGTTCACCATCCTGTAGTAACTATTCCATGTGGATTACCTTGAAGTACACTAAACAGAGACTACCTCACGCAATGGCATTTTTAAATTACTTATTCTCAGAGTTAACACTTTCAGTTATTTACTCTCAGAGTTAATATTGTTCCAACAGGAATGCAACCTATGAATACAGCATCCAAACCAGCCTGCTGTGCTGAGGTATGTATGGGCTTATAATGCTGGGCTCTGATTTTAGCAAGAAACAGCTCATTTACTACCTCATAAATCATTATAAGAGGACCTTCCATTTTCAAGACAGCCTTCATTGTTAAAGAGATATTCAGACAGTGCAGTTATGAGTCCTGCATAATCCCCTAGCTAAATAATTTTCCATTCCTTTTATGCTATCTTATCATGAAGACAAAATACTTCTTCATTTCCTTCTTTAGAAATAGCATCCCTATGCTCACAGCTGTTTTATCTGGAGCACTGAGGAGAAAAAAGGAACCAATTCCTTATCATCAAATTTACATGACTTCAGAATATGCCTCTGGGTGATGCATCTAACAAGACAAGGACAAGAAGTATAGTATCATCCTTCACAGGACATCCCTCATTAAGTTGGTTGAAATAAATCAAGTACCCAGATGAGCTTAGCACAAGACAGTGCCCCTTTAAAACTGTAAAATAGGTGCCTAGCCATAAATGTGGTCTTCATTGCATTAGCTTGCAGTCTCTGAACAGGTCTAAGTCTGGAAGTTTCTTTCTATGTAGTAGGTACTATAAACTCACAAGCTACAATTACCACAGAAAAGAAGTTATGATGACAGAGGGCACAGTCACATATTATTGAAAGCAAAATAGGGATTAGAGGGGAGGAAATGAGGGCTGCACAATCACATCACCTAGGAGCTGAGCTTTTTTGTAAATCCTGTCTGTAGTGCTACATATTTACACTGTATTCTCCCACCAAGTACATTTTCTATTTACAAAAAAAGAAAAGTCAAAGGTGGAGAATAAAAAAAAGGATTGCTTTAAAAATCGCTGTAATATTAGCTACCAAAAAAGAGAGCTCTAAGTGAGTTCTCACAACTAGGCATGACCCCCGGGTCAGGTGATGCATCAAGGGAGATTTAACAGCAGAGATGTGAGTAAAACTTGGAAAGGAAGTTGGAGGAAAACTCTCCTAAGGATTAAAGATAGCATATCAGGAGGTACAAACCCAGGAACACTGAAAAAGGAGATGAAATAAGCCCACCAACTATGAGGAAATTCAGTCCTGTGTGATTACCCTGATTAGAGTAGGGATGATGTGTGCACCACAGAGAATGAACGTCTTCACCTGAGTCCCAGGATCTGCCTAGCCTGGTATCAGATTTTCTGTTTTCAGTCCCTGCACAAATAATCATAACCTCTCTGTTTCTGCCCTATGGAGACATTAAGTCACCAACACAAGAACTTATTTACCTATCCCGAAAAACAACAAGAATGTTGTTGGGAGATTTGAAAATTTTTAGATAATGTAAGCATGCTTTAGCCTGAGCTAACAAACTGTTTTGTATGGCCTTGCTGGAGACTTTTAAACAATACTGAGAGTATTTCCATGGATGCAAGACCTTAAAAAAGGAACACATTCATAGAATTAACAGGTTGTGACAGTAAGGACATGAAATGACAAATGCATATACAACAATATCTTATTAACTGTTATTCACAGTCAACCATTTTACCATTATTGCTTATTTATTATAACTACTTTTGAATTAATATATATTTGCTTCCTTTTTCTAATCTTTATGAACACTGTACTGCCCATCTTAAATTGAATTTTCTATCACAGTGATTTTAGATATTTCCTGTAACTAAAGAAAAAGAGCACATGGAATGCAATCCTAACAGCCCTGCTTATTTCAGAGGAAGGACAACATTTTACCTTTGTCAGAATGACAATTCCCAAACCACTAGTTCAGCCTTAAAGAGCAGGGAGTGGATGACAACTCCAACTCCATCTGCTGTCAAGCCGCCCAGGTTGGTTGACAGCTGAATGATGGACAAAGGATACAATATGCAAGCAAGGACCTCATGCAAACCTTACAGAATCTATGTAGATCAGTCTTGGTAAGCAACTTGACAATTGCACAAGTATACGATTTCCTTCCTCTCTACTCTGGACATAAAAAAAGGAAATTATGTGATGCCAAAGATGCTAAAAACACATAAGCAATTCCATTGTTCAGTTTCCTGCTACATGTACAACTCTGGCCATTCTGAGCTTACAATTCTCCCTAAAAGAGCTGTGACTACATATTTTTTGTTTATACTGAGATTGATTTTTATATAAAGACATATTATTAAATCTCTAAACTGGGAGAGGAGTTAGTAAGAAAAAAATAGTTCTCATTTGGTTGTTATTATTACAGAAACAAAAGTTTGCTGACTTTCTCTTCTTTATAGTAAGAATCAGGTATACTATTACCATTCTCAACTCCATTGGAAATTTTACCAGTGAAAGAATGCTGCAATGTCTAAGGAAACATCTTTGTGATTCCATATATCAAGAATTATTTCATTCTGAAATGTGAATCCCCTAAAAGATTCTATGAAGTTTGCAGGTCACTGGTGATGGAAAGGATAAACAGAAGTGACATTAGACACACACACATTTTTACCAAGGTACTCTCTAATATATTATCAGATTGTAAATTAGTAACTTGCTGTTATTAAAATCCTAGTCCACAAAAGCAAAGTAAATTTTATAAGCTTAATAACATCTTTCTACTGCTATTTATAACTTCATAGTAATAGTGGCCTCTCATATGATACATAAACATTAGCTGACATTAATGGCCTTTTGAAATGTCCTTTCTGATACTCCTAACAGTCTTGTAGACTATTGTTCCCTAATAGCTTAGATTACCATAGAAGCCAAAGGCCCCAATTAAGATCAAGAGCCCTTTTGTGCTAGGCACAGAGCAAACATATTCTGTTCTGCAGAATGTATAAGCTAAAAAATGAGAGATGCTTGATGAGGGTTGAAACATGAAAGATATAACTCAACATTTACAAATCATTACTGGTATGTTAAAAGATTGCAAAATATTCATATCTGCTCCTTTAGCTGTCGTAATTCATTAAAGCAGAAACATTTAAAAACTAAACTTGTTCTTGTCCTATGTAATATTGGTTCATTTGGTTTTCTTCCATTTGATCAAAGAAGATAAACAGTTTATCTCATTTTTGCTTTGGCACAATGCTATTCTGTCTAAAGCATGACAGCAGAAAAATCAGTTTCTTTAAGACATTTTCATCAAAAATAAAGAGTCCTCTGGGAAAATATTTATATACATGAAAGAGCAATGAGCCCAAAGTGACTACTTTATGACAATGATGAAAGGTAAGACATCTTTTGCTGAAAAAAACATTTTGCTGAATCAGGATCTTAATTGTATTATGCCAATCTATTATCAACTTAATCCCCAAATGCCAGCTAGTTCCATGTACCTTTTTCTTTCTATTAGTGCAAACTTACAATGACCCCAGATTGCCCAAATCACTATACCAGACGATTGTTTGTGGGCTGAGGCAAGAATCTGATCAATGAACAGATCCAGATCTGAATACTTTGGGGTTTTTTATTTGCGAGGTTATTTTTGACTTTGGTCAGCTCACCTGTTTTATGAAAAATAAATTATGAATTATATTCTTCAACAGATTTATGAATCTATAGTATAAACAATATACTGATAGTACATAAACACTTCCTCGGTAATCACTCTGGGTGGCTGCAATATTAAGCATTTACTTCCATAACAGATTTCCAATTTCTGTATTATTTAAACATCACTTTCACTTTTTTAGGCACTCAAAAGGTGAATTGCAGTTTTTAATAATGTTTAATGAATAAGAAATTTCTCTAAGGAGGGTAGTGTCATTTCTAAACTATTTTTATTCACTGAAATGAGCCAGAAATTTCCATTTTTCCTTGGTAACCAAACCTGCAATTATTTTATTTTAAAATAATAAGATTTTCAAGGTTTCATAATCTTAAAATAATTAATACGCCATCTACATATTATGTATGTGGGCTGTAATGATGTAATAATAACCACACAAAGTTAATCCTTTATAATTAATAATAATTAATCACATACTATTAATTAATAAAATAATAAAATTTGGTGATCTTACTACAATACTAATTTCTTGTGAGTGAATGAGGCTCCTTTATATGGAATGGTGGTGGTCTGACTGGTGGTACTGAGCAGCTGCCCCTGCAGGGCTCTGGAGGATGCTCTGGCACCTGGACTGCCATATCTATTATGATCAGTCCGAGCTCCAGCCTTGCACAGGCCAAGGCCACTCACTCCCAAAGCCACAGCAGAGTGGCTCAGATGGCAAATCACCAGCACTCGTGGCAGGGCTGGTGGAGGGGGAATTATTATCCACCAGCTGAAGAATAACCACTATTGGGCCATTAATATCTGAATACACGAAGTCACCACGTGGTGCTGAGCCATGAGCTGGTAGTAGTGCTTGGGTCACAGAACATTCATTTTTACATATCCATCTTGTTCCAGAAATGGGTCAGTTTGACACCAGGAAATCTTATTACATCTCTCATCTGAATCCGTGGCACAAGCAGCTTTGTCAGTGAATTCACTGCCATCACAGTGGAGGTGTGTGAAGCAATATACTATCAGGGTACACCCTGTCTGGGCTCTCAAACATCAAAGCCTTCAAGCCAAACCATATACCTAAATGCACCAAGAAAAGCAAGAAGATACATTTCCAATTGTAATCACAGAAAGTAATACTCCCATTATTTCCCACACCCTCAGTAATCACTGCAAGTACATACAATAGAGAAGCTCCTTGTCCAAGTGCTTCCACAGCAATCTTCCCAGGACACATGTGGGCATGCCAACAGTCCAGCATCAAACACAGGAGCACAACCTCAGCAGTCACAGCTCCGATGATGAAGATGACATCCAACAACACAACAGAGCACACCTAAATGTCTAGTACCGCAGCTCTGAGCAGTATCTTGGTGTGCTATATACCAGTACAGTAAAGGTACCCTCGACTCTTCCCTGCCTTAAAGGCCAACTGGCACTGAATGACCCTCTGTTACTTAGGTCTCACACTCTACAAAAATGTAGAAAATCAACAAGGGTAAGAAAGCAAAGCAGCAGTTTGGAAAGAGAAAATGAGGAGAGCAGTCCTCAATGCTGAAAGTGATGGCTGCTTTCCAGAGGTATCATGGCAAGTTGGAGAAAGGGTATGGCAAGACCTCAAGGAGTTCAACAAAGGCAAATGGCAAGTTTCTCACCTGCAGAGGAGTATTTCACACAGTCGAAAACATAGGTACATGTCAAGGAGCTGAGAATAACCAAGCCAAGTCAGGCCTCTCTGAGCCAAGACAGGCCTCAATATAATGCTGCTAATCATCACAGCAAAGTAAAGGGAAATGGTAAGTCAAGATTGGCTTTGATGTAACTTTCCTAACCCTGTGCAAACATATTTGTCATTGTGGCAAGATAAGGACAAACCAAATGGCTGGTCACAAATGCGAGACCTCAGTATGGGAAATGCTGAACTAAAATAAATCAATTTAACAAATTTCTAATTGCAGGCCATTAATAAGAAGAATCCAGTGAGTAAGAGAGTATGGGCACCTGGTGCATGTAATGATGTTTTCAGCTATGCTGTGTGGATCACTGAGATAGGTGCTAGAAGACCTGGCATTCTAGGTAGAGTCATTTATGAGGCAGATCATCAGTACCATACATATACAGGCCTGGAAAGCACCTTAAGGACTAGATACACTTGAAGAAATACCAGGTGGGTGCTCTCATAGGAAAACTAAAGATGTTCACATGACTAATATATTTGGAGAGCTGGGGAACTTGGCCTTAAAAGCACTGACAAGGCTATATGACTAAGGAACAGGGTAGCTGTGCATTTAATTTACCAGAAATAAATTCAATTCAAGTAAGTTTCCACCAAAGGAAATAGTCATGAGAACAATCTTGCTGAAAAGAAGTTGTATTTTCATATTGTTACTATTTCATGAAGGCCAGTCTTCCTTTATTTTCCTGGATTTCCTTGTCCAGCATTCCTACCTTAGTGTCAGTTAATTCCAATTTACTATACTGCCTGAGTTATCTCAGACATCTGCATTTCCCTCCACTCTATGCAGTGTGCCAACACTGATGAAAAGGCAGCACTTGTGTGGAGGAAGGAGCAAAGGAATCTTCCAACATCTGAGACTGCTAATGAGACTAACAAATAGCAAAGTTTATGTAGGCAGTTTAGTGAAGCAGACTTTTCTAAAAACATTTGGTTTGGATCCAACCTTTGCTAAGAGCAACTAGATGCAATTGTCACTCAGTGGCTCTTCTTGTAATCCAGTTATTGAAAGGCACTGAGGCTAGGTGAGTTATTTCCAAAGTGCAGGGTTCCGAGTCATGCAGGATGCTGCCACACTAGTCTAACTAGCTGTGATGGTTTGACCCTGGCTGGATGCCAGGTGCACAAACCTGCTGTATCACTTTTCTCCTCCGCTGAACAGAGGAGAGAAAATATAACAAAAGGCTTGTGAGTTGAGATAAGGACAGGGAGAGATCACTCACCAATTACTGTCATGGGAAAAAAATCCTCCACTTGGGGAAATTAATTGAATTTATTATCAATCAAAATCAGAGCAGGATAATGAGAATTAAAACAAAATCTTAAAAAAAACAAAACAAAAACAAAAAAACACCACCACCACAACAACAAAAAAACAAACACCACCACAACAAAAACAACAACAAACCAAACCAAACAAACAAACACCTTCCCCCTGCCCCCACTCCTACAGGCTTAACTTTATTCCAGATTCTCTATCTCCTCCCCCACAACTGCTCAGGGAGACAGGGAATGGGGATTATGGTCATTTCATCAGATGTTGTTTCTGCCACTGCTTTCTCCTCAGGGAGAGGAGTCCTTCACCTGCTCCATGGTCGCTCCTGGGGGATACAGTCTTCCACAAACTTCTCCAGCATGATTTCTTCCCATGGGCTGCAGCTGTTCACAAACTGCTCCAGTGTGGGTCCCTTTCCATGGAGTGCAGTCCTTCAAGAAGGCATGGGTCTCCTCCCTGGGCTGCAGATGGATCTCTGCACACCCACAGACCTCCATGGGCTGCAGGGTGACAGCCTGCTTCACCACAGTCTTCACCACAGGCTGCAGAGGAAACACAGCTCCGGCACCTGAAGCATCTCCTGCCCTCCTTCTGCACTGACCTTGGTGCTGCAGAGCTGTTTCTCTCACATGTTCTCACTCCTCTCTTCTCTGGCTATAATTACTTCTCTGCAATAACTTTTTTTCCTTCTCAAGTACATTATCACAGAGGTGTTTCTGATGGGCTCAGCCTTTGCCAGCAGCGGGTCCATCTTAGAGCCAACTGGCATTGGCTCTGTCGGACACGGGGAAGCTTTCAGCAGGACACCTGCGTAGCCCTGACCCGCTACCAAAACTTGGCCACACAAACCCACAAAGCCTTTTTGGACGATCTCTGAAAAGATCTAGGACAAGCAGAAGGAAAGTGTTCTAAAGTCTAAGCTGACTGTCACAGGAGAGATAAGACATGAAAAATGGGAAAAATTTTGTGGGATTCTAGATGGTGGATCTTTCATTCCTTAAAGCCATTTCACTGGATTGTACTCGAGCCTTAATGGCCATTGTGTTACTTTGGTTTGCATCTTAAATCCAATTTTTTTCTGACAATTCATGGTACTTCTATTTGTACTGGGTTAAAAGAAAGCCTATATTCTGCACTGGTAAAAAATCTATTCATTTCTGAGAAAGTCTTACTAAACTGATAGACAGTTGCAGTTCATAATAGCTCACACCTCTCATTGTCTTACTATTTCATGGAGCTTTACTATTTCATAAATATGGAACAGCTGTTGTTTCTAGATCCGATTAAAGAATGTCACATGAGTCTCAGAAAGAGGGAGAGATAACACAACCAGGCATCTCTCTTTAGAAAAATTGACCCATACTATCAAAAAGTTACATGAGTCATTTCAAAGAAACTCTGCTTCAGAAACAAATAGTATTATTCGCATTTTCATTCTGGGTTAAATTTTTGAACCTAGGTTTATGTCACTTCACAATGGCAAAATTTTGCAAAGTTGCTATATTTGCCATAACACAGAAGATTAAAATTCTACCCAGGACCATATAAAATAAACATAAGACAACTTTGTTGAATTATTGATTTAAAAAAAAAATAAAATTTAAAGCAACAATCTTTGTGGGCTACTGGTTATAGAAAGTGGGAATAGAGGATAAGACTTAATAAGCAGATTCTTCTCATCTTTTTCATTTGAATAACTCCAGTAGCCAGTAAGTCGTCATTTAGAGATAGTTTTCAAAGACACAACTACATGAAAAAGCTGGGTGGGACTGTAGCATCCAGGCAATATCCTGGATTCAAGAAGTACAAATTAAGTTCCATTTGTATCACATTTATTGTGGTGACCACGTGCATGTTATTTGCGCTGTTCAGTACCTAATGTATAACAAACCCCACAAGCACTGTGACAAGGAAAATATATTAATGAGGGTAAGAAATTGAGGAAAAAGCCATACAGAAGCTGATGGCTGTGTGGCACATACCTATCACTAATGTCTTTGAAAAGCTCTTTTTACAGACAAAATTCATGCTTCGAATACAATAATAATGTGTTACCTTAACAAATGTTACTAAACCTCATTAAATACAAGAAATATACTAATTACCTGGATATTATGGGTCCACACAAGTTTGAACAACTGACATAATATAAAACCTGAGTTTGTGACATTTAAATTAGAGAATGACGAAACAGAAATTGCCAAAGTGACAAAATTAGTCTCTATTCATCTAAAATGAGATAATATTAGTCCCTACAGAGCTGCTTTTCTGCCCAAATTCACTTTTGTGAACTGACATGGACGGAACTGTGCAGCTCTTCTAATGTGAAACCTGACAAAGTTAGCCCTATTTCCTTCTTCTGATTACCTAATCCCTTGTTCATGGACTCCCTGAGCTCTGAAAAGGTGTAGACTGATTGTGATGTCATGTGTCTAAGGGCAAAATACATTCTCAGGTCCCAGACACTGGGTGCATTTGGGTTCTGTTGTAAAGCTACTTCTCATTTCTACAATTAGCGTTCCTGACACCAGAAATATATTACAAAAATACATATAAATTTACAAGAATTTTATTCAAGATAATGATATAGAAGTATGAAAGGGGGCTTCTGTCACTGAATGCAGATATATATAAATATAAATGATCATTTAAAAATATGGTCTCTGAGTAAGTAATTCTGTGGTTGCTCTAAGCATGAGGAAGCTGATCTCTCCTGCAGCTTGTCAAAACAAGAGTGAATACTGACCATCTCAGTACATTTAAACAGCATAAATGAATAAACATGTGAAGGGAATGGGCTGAGCTGCAGAATATGCATTATTCATGCAGCTAACAACACTTACTCATGCTTAGTATAAACTGAAACCTGAAGTGCAAATCTAGGACACTGAGAAGATTTTCAGTCATGCTGAGTTATATTTAAATTCAATCTATGCCAGAAATTCTGAGTTCATTTCATGTTTTCACATCAGCACTGAAGCATTTCACACTTTCTTTCACTGGCTACACTTTGGGAAACATAAATTATGAATGTAGCAGTTTTTGCAAATGAATGGTAATAAATGCTAGGTGGATTTAATTTGAGATGCAGTGGACATGAAATTAAGTGAAATGTATAGCACTGTTGATTAGTTTAATTC
>NW_020955360.1:1298241-1300085 GCF_003031625.1 Empidonax traillii | reverse complement strand
CCTATGAAGCAACACTACCATGCGAGTAAAAAAATCTGAAACACCAATTCTTTTTCTTATTCTAAATGTATCACAGTTTGCAATTAACCTCACAGGCCTTTGATTTCTCATATTTGTGACAGGATATTGTATGCATAGCACAACAGAGTAGACACCCACCTTAAATGCAGCACAAGGTACTTTAGCATAACATTGTACCTGAACTGTTTGATGTCACATAAACTATCACTACTTCTGTAGTAAGAGAGAGAATATGAATCCACTGTGTGGTTTCTCCGTGGTTTCTTTTTTCCACTGAACAAGTAAATTAGGCTTTATGTAATGGCCAGTAGGAAAACGAACTTGACAGTGAAAAATCCACAGACAGATCCAAAAGGACTATTATCAGATTGGAACTTCTTTTTTCTTTTGAGATTTTTCCAGCCCTTAGAGAGGAAAGCAGCTGCTGCTGAGAAGTTACTTTAATTTACTTCTACACTGGCCTTCAGAGGACTGACCAAGAACTCTGAAAGAGAATGAATAAGACTAGGTCTCCTGAGGCTGGAAAGGATTCAAACCCTACTCCAGAGGACTTTGCACAGTTTGTCTCCCAAGAAGAGCGTTAGGCAAAAGTTCTCAGTCAGAAAATGTGTTTTAGTTTCAGAACAGTGAAGCAGGCAATAGCCAGATTTAAACACCTTATAATGGATTAGTTACAGCTTGAGCGATGCAACAGGCATCTCTGAATTTCTCTTGTGCAGACAATGCCTGCACAACTGAGACCCATTTCTGAATCTATTTCAGATCTGAAAGGATGTGGTGAAAATATCATGCCACGTTTTGCTTTTTAAACAACAAATTCAGCCTGGCCAAAGTCTGTTTGTAACAGCAAATAGAATACTAACTGATTCAAGGTTTAAAGCTTCACAGCTTCCTCACCTCCAACTGCAGTAATATGATTACAGAACTTCCAGCAGCTAGCACAGCATTCAGACAAGTATATTATTGGCAGCAGCTGCTCAAACAAGTGCTCACCTCACTGTGCTCACCATAGCCCAGCAATTGAAGGAATGAGAAATTATGTCTTTTCTGAATCAGCCTTTTCTGAAAGCACAGTATGCTTCCATAGCAATCCAACTACTTGCTGAACAAATAAAGTTGGCAATTTGACAAACTCTTTAAAGGTTATTTAAATCTCTCAAGGTTATTTCATCCTGGAAAGAAAGACTTTAATAGTCTGGATATAACCAAGTTACCACTTAAGCCACTAACTTTCCAAAGTACTAAGCATTTCACCAAGTTATCATCCAACCTAAAATGGGTGAAGATTACAATGCTAAAATAAGGCTTTTGTGAGAATTAATCTGACACAATTTAATTAGGTACATACATATAAATCTACTGTACCTACAGTCCAACTGAACAGAAGAGAACAAAGTCTAACAGAGCAGAGGCTTAGCAGCTTCTCTCAAGAAGCTTTCTCTAAGACCATTTCTCTTCCTGTTGCTTGATTGGGCACCTTTTATATCTTCCTGCCTCAAAAAACATTTCTGCCTGGTGGCCAGCCGTTCTAGCATGTAAAGGATTACAGTCTAAAGCATCTTAAGATTATATAGATTAATTACACAATAAAAATTACATGCACCTGAATGGATTAGAACTTACAGTAATAATATCAAAACTCATTTAATAGAGCATCACCTAAAAAAAAAAGAAAAAAAAAAAAAAAAAAAAAAAAAAAAAAAAAAAAAAAAAAAAAAAAAAAAAAAAAAAAAAAAAAAAAAAAAAAAAGAGAGTTACAAAAATGCATCAAATTACCTGAAAGAACATGAGTCAAGTTGGTAAGAAAACAGTTGGACTGCCAC
>NW_020955360.1:1134885-1295054 GCF_003031625.1 Empidonax traillii | reverse complement strand
GGACCAGGTGCAGCCAATGAGATCCAGGATGAATATTCTTCTAAATGGATGTAGACAGTCCTGTCTAATGGAAACCACCACTACCAACCTATTCCACTACTTGAAGGACAGGGGGTTTCTTCCAGAGATATCAACCTTCACTCACCTGTCCTCATGTTACCTCTTTGTCCTAGTTACAGGGGCCAGGACCAATTTTTTACTATGTGGGTATAACCAAAACTGTGTATTATATTTCCTCTATGTCATTTCTGATGGAATGTTAATAATGGATGATTTGCAGCAGCTGCCCAGGGCACACCTAATGACTCAGCTGTGATAACTCCCCTCCTGGGAGGAATCAGCACCTTCACAACCAGCCTGAGCTGCTGATGGGCCATACTCGACTGCCATTATAGGCAGCTGCAACACCTAGACCATCAAAGACTCCAAAAATATCCCATGACTCACAGAGTTAAATCACCCACTGTGAAACTCCCTACCCTGGGGGAGATACTGGAGATTCCCACCAGAACCTGAGCACATATAATCTCGGGGTTTGGGGACTTCTGGTACTACTTGTCAGATTGAGAGGATGACCAGAACTCCAACCAGAGTGCAGCTGCCACTCTCCACAAGACTGTGATCATTACCTCAACAGAACTGCCACCATTATTGGGACGAAAAGGTTTTTCCTTTCCTTTTACTTTGCACCCAGGGGGACCATGTGGTGCTCAGCACAGGGGCCAACTAACAATGTTCTGTTCTTGTCCCAGGAGGCTGGGTTAGACATCTGGTTTTGTGGGTTAAACCCAGTTTTTCTCTGTATCATTGTATCTATTGTAATTTATTTTTAGTAAACTGTAACTCTGAATTATAACCTCTCTAGAGTTGGGTTCATTTCTCCTGCTAGTTTACTCTTAAACAAGCACACTATTCAAAGCCTGAGTTTTCCTCCTCTCATACAAAGAGTTTGAGTCTGGTAGTACCATTAAAATGAGAGATGCTCTGTTCTGGAATGTCACGAATTTGAAGAGTAGCTACTAGAAGGCTTTAGTCCCTGCTGGAAAATAGGGCAAGGTTTGCAAAAGGCAATGGCAATTTTAAAATTAACAGAGAGGAGTGAGTCTTGTAATGAAGAGTACAGGCAGGTTATTTTAAACATCATTAAAATAATGGGGGCTTTACTGGATATTGCTTCAATGAGAGAGAGGCAGAAAAAACAAGAACAAAACTCTAGAAAGGTAACATCAAAATATAGTTATAAAAGCATTCAGGCCCTAATTTCATGCTAAGAGCAATCCTGCCTTGTTTCTGCTGCCCACAGCTGCTCATTCCCATCTGCATCTTTGTCATGCACCCAGCATGGCTCCAAAAACACAACTTGACATGGTGAGCAACTGTACAGAAGTGCAAGAAGCTACAAAAGGGCTTTTCCACCAAACGATGATCCTGTAAAACTGTGATCTCATAGGATTACCACAAGAATTTATTTTTTTTTTTACTGTAAGTGTTGACTGGAATTCTTGAAAACCTAAAAAATGCATGTATCTTCTTGTGATTAAGGAAAGAACTGTGCTTTGGTTTTTTGGGGTACTTTTAATTATATGTCAGTAAATGTGGGGAGTACCCTTAAGACGCAGGATTTCATCCTTTCTCTGACAGAGACAACCTGCGTGGAGCAGAATTTTACTTCAAAATAAGGTAGCAGCTGATACTGCTTCATGCATAAGCTTTTTATTTTCTTGCTTTTGCACGTCTGCATATAAACAGTGTAGTGTGTTTTATGAATTGGAACCTCTACCTAAATGTACCATAACAGTGCTCTAAGAGACAGCCTTCAATATTTCATTGGTGCAAAAGCAGTTCTGCATCATCTTTAATGAATAGCTTTGTTGATTACAATTTTCAGTATATTATGCAAAAAAACTTCACACTGAGCATAATCCCTAAAGCTATACATTCAAATAAATAAAAATTTTTTCTTTTTTTTTTTATAATTTCAAAGAGAATACAAGAAGCAGCTCTATTTTTTCTAGGTATGTCCATGTTAACATATATATATGCTCCTGAACTGGTTCAGTTCTGTGTAACCATGCCAAAAATAGAAGCATAGTGAAGACATTTGAACTGAAGCTATATTTGCAATACCAGAACTGGAAAAATTACATGACTGTTTCAAGTGCAACACAGCCTTTATTCACAGCCACAGCATATTCATTCACTGTGAACAAATATTCATTTGGCTGTGAGCAGGGAACTGCCTAACCAGGAGAAGATAAATGAAATCCAAAAGGTTATTCTCTCTTATGGTACCCGTTAGCACAGCTTCCTGAAAGGACTAGGTAAATATAATAACAATTCTATTCCTAACAATGCTATCATTAATAGGCTTTTGTATGAGTAACGTAGAAAGAGCTGCATGGAAATACATAATATGGTGTATCAAGAAGAGAGGGTTCCTGCCATTATCAGAAATTTATTTTAATTAAAACAGGAAATAATCACATACCAATAACATCACTGTTCGTGTTACAAGAGATTTTGTATTTCATTGGAAGACCAATACAATCTACAATAAACAAATGCCTTGCCTTGATCACATATTATTTCCCATCGGTTATATTTGATTTGTTGACAGGGTTAAACTCACTGTGCTCTGATCCAACATGCATTCCCAAATCACCTTCAAGGTGAAGAGATACCTAGTGCCAAATTAGTTCGGGGATAACTCAAATAGTGGGTAAACAAATTAACTTAATTATTGATAAAATCTCATCTTTAATAGGATGTACATTTGCAGAAAGACAGATTGTTTTGCTAGTGGTGCTAAACTAGCAGAGAAAACCTTCTTTTCTCAAAGACTTTGTGACTATTCATATGATGTTTAAGTAATGTTAAAATATTGCTATTTTTTTAACAATTCTGAAGGAAAATGATCAGGACATTGTGTATCCCCTAAATATGTACAGGAAGATGAGCCACTCACAGTAATTTTTACATCCCAAAAATGGCCTGCAGTACTGAATTGTTTCAGTCACTGAGGCTCTGGAATACTGCCTGGACTCCAAAGCAACTCAAGTGCCAAAAGACCAAATGGAATTACTTTCAGATTATTATAAAATTCAAAAAGCATTTATAGAATTTCTACTTTTTTGTTATACAGCAACTTTCCCTCCCCTGTTAATGCAACAGCTAAAAGTATAGACCTGATGTAGTATGTGACCTAACAGGCTGAAAATCTAATTTACTAAAAAATGAATTTATTTAAAAACCAACAAGAAAACAATAAATTACAAAAGTCCATGACACGTTAGATCCTTTCTGGATCTAGTATGAAAAAGCTGAAGAATGGCAAAGGATGAACCATGTTCTCTGTTACCAAAGAAACCTGAAAATTCTGAAACTGTTATAGTGGTCAATCCACTTTTAAATATTGTAGTGGCTACCCAGATCAGGAGTTGACCCATTCCTCTTACAACTTGTCTGAGCTCTGGAACAACTGAGAGCACAGATCAAACATTTAAAGGAGATCTAACAAATTTTTAACAAAAACTGCCAACTGTTGTTATGCATAATTCTCATATTTGAGTTCTTCTAAAGCTAACGTTAAATACCAGATGCAGCTACAAGTGCATGTTATTATGGGCAGTAATTAATTTGTCAGTGATTGGATGGAGAAGAGTCAGTATTTTCACGGTATCTTAAAGACTTGCATGTTTTCATAGCTAAAAAAAAAAAAAAAGAAAAACACACCAAAAAACAGTATAAATCAATCATAAAATAAACCAGAAAAACAAATAAACAACACAAAAAAATCTTTGGGAAACAAAACCTGGTAATATTTCTGGCTTAGACAAAGCTCCTAAATAATTTCAGACAGATAATTGTGGATAAACTGAACTGGTAATTTACCATGTATTTAGATTAGGTTGTAGTGCTACCAGTAAAATAGAAATCTCTACTGAAATATAATTAGTGAGTTATAAATCAACTCACAGAAGTTTTACCAGAAAGTCACTTCTGTTTTACAGGATGCAGTAATCATAATTGGTTTGACCTCTAAATTAATGTTAGTTTTCTCAGTAATAATCTTTTGGATTCCCAAGAGCAATATTCCAAGCCTACAATAAGCATGCTCTCAAATGAAAAAAACTAAACTGGATGTGTACAGAGATTTCTAGTGCCTATTCAGAGTGAGCTTTCTCAGGGCATTACACTAGAGCCCTGAGAACTGAATGTTAACTGAGGCAAACATTTCAGTTATCCATCAGTATATGGAGAGTAGGTAAGAAGGACTATAAATAAGTTATAAATTATTATGTGGAATAGTACTGCTATAATCATTTACAAGACAATTTATGAGGTTGCATAAAGGATATTAGAGATGAGCAGGGTAGAGAAGGGAAGGAATATTGTACTACCTCAGTAACTGCTCTTGCTGTATTCTATTTTTTCATGTCTTCTGATAAGCTTGTTTTCACCCACTAAAGTAGAGAAGCTTGATTATGAAGCACATGCAGTCCAATCTCAAATGCTATTTGTTGCATACACAGAAGGAAAAAAAATATGATTCCCTACAAAGCTGCAAATAGTAGTCCCTGACTGACACTTGAAATAACAGGAAGAATGTAAAACAGCAAACAGATGCATTTCAGAATAAGGGCATGGTTATTCCTCAATTTCAACAGGTTGGGCTGTATAGGTATTATCATTATATCTGATATATGCAGGGAAATGTGAAGCTTGTCCTAAGATTCATATTTCAGAAATCCCATGTATCTGAAATTTCAGCTGCATGTTAATTTCAGCTCCTCTTAGAAAAAAATATAACAAACAGAAACCCATAGTGCCCTACTTTTAACAAAATATGTGTTAGTTTGTACGGCAATTTAATTAACCAGTATGAATTCATCCACATTCTTACAAATTCTGTTTAGAATAGAAATTATTGTCCTTATTTTTAAAATACCAGGACAACTTTCATTTTTATCAATTCTGTCAATAAAGCAACTCTAATATACCATCAAATAATCAAAACAAAGACCCCGTAAGATTTCATTAAATGAAATTCAAAGCTTATGCACTATAAGAAGAAAGGAAAATATCAGGAAAATATTAGATAGAAATTACTCTCCATGTTTTTGTCAATCTGGAGTGGAGCTCACTCATGCTAAAGAAGTGATTTAGGAAAGCAGCAAATCCATTTTGGGTACATTGGGACTGAAATAAGGAAAAATGCAACACAATTCCTATTTTAGGAATGTCTTTATTATTTGATGAGATTCAACACAAAATATATTACATAACTAATTTCTATAGTGAGCAATTCAGAGACAATATACATAATCTTTATTCATTAGTTTGTCTTAGAAATCACTATATGGTCTTCTTAATTTGGAGCTGAAGAAAACCCTTAGTTTTATGAAAAACTAATTAACAATGACTCAAGAGCTCTCATCTGGAAGCTCCACAGGTATACATCCAAAATAAAAAGTGACAATTTAGGTATCTGTTGAAATCTTGGTTCAACCATACTTTATCCCAACCATAGTCAATATTATTTGGATCAAAAGTGCAGAGGAATACCTTGTTATTCACTGCTCATGACAAATACTTAATGCTGACACTGCATGTATATGTTTGTCATAGATCTGACTTTATAGTAATTTCTAACACAAGAGTTTCAACCAGTGAAAGTCCTAATGATATCTCATTTTTCTTGAAAAACAATATTAGAGCATGAGCATTGCAGTGTGTTTAGAAAGGCTATCTCCTGTCTGCAGGCACAGAAGTCATCCAAATACCTATCCCGTGAGGTTTACAAGATGGGATCAACATCACAGAGCGTCCCGTGAGGATGGCAGTTTCTGAAAGTGAGCAAATTCCTGTAAAGAGCTGCAAGGTTCCTTTGCCAAAATTCAGCCTTGAACAAGAACATAACATTGTCCAAAAAAAAATTTCACATGCAGGGAATATATAGGAATATATATAGAAAATATATAAGGTCATATTTAGGGAACAAAAATGTCCTTTGGCTCATTATCACATAATTAACCCTTCAACCAGCTGCAGAAGTTACCATCATCTCAGTTTTGCTCAATACTAATACTTGTTTCACCACTCTCTTAAACAGACCTGTGAAATTATCCTAAATTTAAAAACAGAAGAGTAGCATAAGGTATGTAGGGAAAAAATCCCCATCATAAAATGGAACCTTTTATTACAAAGCTTTAGCAGATGGAGCAATCAAGTAAACTGCGATTGTAGCAGAATAAACAGTCAGGCTGGTAATTTTCAGCAAGGAGGTGATAATGCACAGCTGAAAGCGGGGACAGGATTGGTACCTGGATCAGCCACTAGTAAAATAATTTGTAAAGCTACAGTCTCAGACTGAGAGACACAAGACAAGCAATAAACAATAAAGATTCAGTCATTGGAAGGAAGAAGAGAGGGCAAAACCAGAAAAACAGGAATGTAAAGTGACAAAACAGTCAGACTTGAGCCGCTATCACACAACTTCAAAAGTAACTCTTGTGACTCTAGATTTACTGAATTACTGCCCATACTGAAGTATATTATTAACAAGAAATTAAGAGTATATCACAGAAATAAGCATCAAACTGCTCTTTTGTCCGAGGGAGATGATGCCTCTGCTCTCGTAAAGCTTGTTCAAGGCTCAGAAACTCAAGACAGGGCACTGCAGCCAGCCCTGGGCCTCTGGTGCAGACTTGCAGCTTCCCTCAGCACCACACTGTGGGAGAAAAGCACTACTGCACCTTTCCACCGACAAACTATAGCATGCAACTAATAGCTTGCATTTCTTTCACTTGTTTGCATCTCTTTCCTTCTTATTTCCTTGTGATGGGCTTTTTCCACTGCTTTTTAAGCAACAACAAGAAATTTAACTTATCCAAAAGGTATTGATTCAAAATGCCTTCCTTACCAGGGTCTGCCCTTCAGCCACAGCATCTGTTATATGCACCATGTGATTTGCAAGACCCACCATCCCCAAACATATAGGGGTCACCTTGATTGTCTTTTCCCCCTCCATTGCACAGCCTGGTGTGACATGCACTCCCACATGTGATAATGTAAGGGCTGGGAGGCTGCCAAGCTCTCCTGTACCCCTTCCTATCACCTCTCTACACCAGTCAGATCCAGACAAGCTGTAAAACTGTGTAAGAAGTCTTACAGATGTCAGCACCACTCAGTGTGGGTATAAAAGATCGAATCTTTTATACTGAGATGTAACAGGCTACCACACCCAGAACCTTATCTATTTATTTTGGAGCCTAGTAAATCAGCTCCAATCCCAGTTCCACCTTGAACTCTCCTGCTCACATGCTAAGAAAATTTAAAAGTTTCCCTGTCTATGACCCACTGAAATGATGTCAGAAAGATAATTTCAGCAGAAATAGAAAATGTTATTTCCATTAAATGAAAAATTCAATTATTTGTTCGATTCTTTTTACCTCTGATTTAGTTAGCTTCCAGAAACTGAAATAAAGAAGAGTAACCTCAGTCTTACAGTGAGCTCCCTCAAGAAAAAAAGGACTCACTCACAGAGATATCTATGTTGGACTCTATCGTCATTTTACTCTTTACTAGAATAAAAGTTTACAAAAAATAGAGTCACTCTGCAAGTAATTAGATTTCCTAGTTTTTACTTGTATGGAAATATTCTTTCCTAGTTTCCCGGAAAAATCTACTGTCCATCTTCATACATTTCTCCTATAATAACAACTCATACAACAAGAGGGAGTCTTGGACGCTTGTAACAGAAGCCCATGTATGGGATAGAGGATAGGACTGCAAGATTTGAGACAGACACCGAGACTGAGAAATTTGAGACAGCTAAAACATTTAATGCAATTAAGAAGAAGCTAGCTTAAGGTTTCCAATCAAAACCTGGCTGTTAATCATTATGATATCTAATAATTCTCATTTGTGTAGTCTCTATCTTAATTTAGCAAACCTTTTCTTAAAAAAGCAATACTTTAAAATGGGTTAGATAACGAGCAGTAGAGTCACAAAGCTCACATATATGCCGAGGATAAATAGACATGCATCTTTCTATTACACCACAGACATCCTAACAAAACGTTCTGAAGAGCAGTTAAGGCCCAAAATGCTCCTAAGTAACACTGTGCTGCAGTGAGAGCATTCTGCCAGGATCAAAGGTTCAAAACCTGTTGACCTTCAGAACATCCTTGAAGCTCATCTGTTCGCTCTGGAGTTTAGAGAGATTGAGGTATCTGGGTAAATTGAGGGGGAGAATAAGGTTCTGTAATAGCTGAAGTAACCTTCCCAGGTCTCAGTAGTATTGTTTTGCTCTGAGGTGGACTTCTTGTCGCTGTCTAAACAGATATTAACTGAGGGTCTTCTTATACAGACAAGTGGTGTTTTATATTTAGACATAACTAAAATGAACATAATAAGCAGCTTTTTTTGCAAAATGAAACATTGCTAGCCCTGATATATACTACTCTCAAAAATGCAATCATTACAACAACAAAAGGAACAAAATCATCAAAAAACTAAACAGAAAATATCAATCAAAACGCTTATTAGAGCTATATTAATGGGGCGGTTGTCAGACAAGACTGAAGATGTTAAACAGTCCCAGTGTTCTTCAGAAAAAGTATACCTATTTCCTCCACAATTCCAGAAAAACGTCACTTGCATCTCAATCATCTGGTTTTTCCTCAAGCTCGGGGGGGGGGGGGGGGGACTGTAGGCAGCCCCAGTCCGGCGCCAGTGGGTGGCAGCAGCGACTGCAGAAGACATGCTCCTGCTCATAAGTAAGTGTCATTTCCAAGGTATATTAATGTTCATCTTAAGCCTCCCTTCTTCGATTTGTTTTGTGTGGGGGCTTTCTTGGTTTCTTTTGTTTCAATTCCAACGGAAAATCAATCATACGAGCATGCAGATTGATTAATTGAAAGCTTTCATATAATTTTTTTCTTTGACTAAGAAAACTAACCTTTAAATGGCCACACACAACCATAGAGTACCAGTGCGTTGGATACTACAACTAAAGTCACATTTTCAACTACAAGGCAACATCTTCTGAGAAAAGGGATACAGCTCCACAAAATGTCTTCTAATTGCATGAAAGCTATCATGTCACTATTCACTTTGCAAACAAAATACAGAAGCTAAGACTTCTCCACAAGAGATTTGCTGAGAGGGCAGGCTCCAGCTGAGATGGAAGCTGGAGCCACATACAGATTTCCCAGGAGGTTCAGCAGATTCAGTAGCCATCATTTTTAAATTTAATGATATTAGTTAAATACACAGTGTATCTTATTTCAGTATATATACCTAAAACCCACAAAATGAAGCATTTTGTTCTTCAAATTCCAGAAAGTACCTATATATATATATATATTCACTTTTGATTTAGACTAATTTTGAAGCAGGAACTGTGAGTCATCTGTACACATTTCTACACATTTGTAATCCTTTAATGACTATCAAGCTAAACTACTTTACCAGAAGCTTTTCTTTTGCACTGCACTTGGCCATTCTTATAAATACCCGAATTGCTGAATCTAAAACGAATTAATTTTCAATGTATGATTAAAGCTATTTTCTTAGACATGCAGTTCAAATTAATTGCAAGAGACAAAAAAATTTGAGCCATTATATAAAAAAATTGAATTGTAAGTTATTTATTTGAATGTATGAAGTCACAGCCAAGACCCTGAGTAACAAATTTGGCAAAACAAAAAAAGCCCAAAGGCCAAACTTCCTTACTCACACTTGGTACATTTATCCTCACTTTGTCTTAGCTATTGATACTCTTCTCAAACACTGTTTTGACTCATTCCCCAATTCTTAACCAAACCTTCCCAGTCAAAAGAGGCTACAGGCACTCCATAAAGGACATCCTAATCAAAGTCCTCAAAACAGAAATGGGGCTCATGCTCAAGAAGAAAAGCCACAGTCCTCTACAAGCTTACGCTGGTCACGGGGCTAACAGACAGGCAAAACAATTCACTAGGTCCAGGCTTTTGACGTTACACACGGATAAGGAGTAGTGGGACACAGAAGAACATAAAGACTAGACACAGCTTGCAACAGCGGGATCTCCTGTGGGAGACCTGTATCCTCCATTTTCTTCTCAGCTACCAGTTCTGTAGAGGTGTTGAATTAACTTCTGCCTCTAAATCTTTCAGAAGGCCTCACCTTGCCCCCTCCACCTGTACTCCAACAAACTGTTAAGACTGTAACATCTTTCTGTCCCACTGCTTGGTGCTCACCGATGAGGTGATCCTCAACAGAGGATCAGTTGCTAAAAAGAGCTGATTTGTTCTCTTCAGAAGGGTTAGTTTCCCACAGGATTTCCATGATCCTCTTCAGCTGAATGAGGATCACTTATCAACATAATCACATTGTTGACTCTGGATGCTGCTCAGCAGATGAATCAAATGCTTACTGGTTGTAGAGGTGGTCAGCCCTCCTCTACTTCCTGCAGTGAAGTTGTCTTTCCTCAGCCCTGGTGGCAATGCTACCTGGCTGGCACAAGTTCCTGGGGAGAAGGAGCCATTCCACCACAGCACCAGCTATGGATGAAAAACCTTCAACTGTCCTACTTTTCCCTGAACTCCGGATAAATTCAGGTTCAGGCTTGTGCTCTTAAGCTGGCAAGGGCTGATTGCATAGGGAGGTAGCAGTTATAAGACAATGGAATCTCTCCACTTGAAGCACTGGGCTTTGTCTCCTCCAATGGAATGATGTATTCAGTCTGCTGACCTGGACTCTGGCCTGATTCTCATGACTGTGCTAAATAGTCACAACAAGCAGGGAAACAGACTGCCATGGGCAGTGGTTACAGAAAAGCCTGTCAAGCACTAGAGTGAGACTTTTGTTTCCTCAGTGATAAGAAAAGGAAAAAAAAAAAAACAGTCACAGAAAAGTAAATGGAAGAAGTATTTTGTTTGAGAGCAAAAGCAAAACAGTAGTGAAGCACTAAAGGACTTCCAGTGTTCATGACCAGCAGACAGAACTGTGAGTTCTTTCTCATCCATGCCAACTCACTGAACAGCCACCTCTGACCCTGGCATTGCTGGTCTGCCAGTGAACCCTTACAGCCAGGTTCTGCTGGCAGAGAACTCATCCACAGGCTTCCAAGAGTACCTATGTGGAGACAGAGGATATTAAGGGAGAGAGAGGCTCAGGTTGTACAGAACATTTCAGTGGAGGAAAAACATCTCTAAAAGAGGAAACTGAAACCATGATTAACAATGACAACAATCACTGACACAGCTTTTTACTTTGAGAAGGAAAATAGGGTTTAAAGTTTCATCAGGCTCACTAGAACAATTCAATATGTAACTGTATGTTTAAAGACGGGCCTTTCTATTGTATACAGTGGAAAATGTATACGTATTGTTATAATTTTAATTAAAATAACTTAGAATTTGTGAATATTTCATTCCTAATTGCTATGAAAAATATAATTACTTCCATGCCTAATCTGGCACTGATTAAATTAATTGTTTTCATTGTTTTTCAACCACATACATAACAAAGAGCCATCCTCTGTGATTTGACAAATTTCACCAAATCTTATCTAGACTATTTCTCCAAATCACAAGCTTGTTTAACATCCACTGTTAATCATTCTATGATTCCCCACTGTATTTATTTCATGGAAATGAGACTGCCAAATGTTTCAGATATCACGTGTTAACAGTTCTGACTCGTTAACAGAGTATTGGTAGAGGAAACAAACCCCGAGATTCATTTGCCTAATACACACTGAAAAGAAATTGTTCTATATTCTCTGTACTTGTTGCCATAGTTATAATCTGCTGGTAATTCTACAGATTTTCTGTTAACTAAGATAAACCATGAATATGCGTTATACTGAAAAACAATTCAACTATTTACATTAAAAATGTAATCCACTTGATTTGATCCTTTAGCTGCAGTACACCAAGTCTGCAAAGGGGCTTACAGGTCTACATTTAACAGATAGCAAATTATTAAAACCACTAACAACTGAAAGAGGAGGGGGGGAAGAGAATCAGAAATTCACAACTGATAGTAGCAGGCCTATCTAAATGTAGGCATGATGAAAAGGATTTGGCTGGATGTTGATCACATCTCTTACCCTCTAGTTTTTGACACACAAAGAAGCAAAAATATAAATGCAATGAAACGGACACTGCTGGTCCAAATATTCTGCTCTTAAGCAAACCAGAGATGCTGGTGACCATTTTTTTACTATTCTGCCACAAACACCTAAAAGATGTGACAATATATCCAAAATATATCACTGAAGTTCAAATTCATTTTAAGTAAAAGGAGTAAAAATTCCTTCAGTGAGGGTGAACTGCAGCCTTTTTTCCTGAACAAAACAGTGTACTGGTAAAAAGTATTTTTTAATGCTAATTTCTAATGCTTACAGTTCTGGCTTCTAAGGATAAAAACATGGCTACAAAAGTGTTAATCCACAAATCCCTGTGCATGCTGGTATGGGCAGATGCATTATCTTTTCAAGAACAAACTATTAAGAATGTGGGAAAAAAGGACACAGTGGTACTATTATATGATATTTAAGGATACACAGAAAATCCTCACCACAGCCTTTCCTACCACACTCTCCTCAAATCCAGTGATGAGCCCTATAGCAAGTTGCGACTAGATTTTGAAACCTCCATAAGAGTGGGCCACAGCTCATTTCCCATACTCATCCAGGGGTTTTGAGCCACATTTCCTAGCATTTGCACACCATAAGATAGGGATGGAAAGATATGGAAGAAGTACAAGAGAGAGGAAAATAATTAATTGGTAAGCCTCCTTTTCATCATGGGGCAATTTCAAGGACTGAGTATCAAGTAAAGATATATTGCATTTCTTTGCCAAGTTTGATGACAGCTTGTTAAAGCTACTTGGAATCCCTCTTTCAAAACAGTTTTAAAATATGTACTTTTTAAGAGGACGAGCACCTTTTCATAAGATCAAACATACCTTCCAAAAAGGTTTCGCAGTCCAAAAAATTTCTGTTGGTCTTGAGTGGTCTTCACAATGCTTGGCAGAATACAGGCTCATAAAATCCATCTGACCTCTTCCTTATGACAAGTATTATAAAAGATGAACTGCTTGGGATCCATCTTGTTTGCAGTATATTGTGCAGTAGTATCAGATAAAGCAATATGTGACCTTAAAGCACAACTCATGTTTCACTTTTGCACCATAGGAGAACATTTAACCTTGCAATACTATTGGATCTAAATAACTGCATAATAGTGGATCACTTCTAGCAGGCTCTTCCATTGCTAATATGTAAAACTTCAAATTCTGAAGACAGCTTTGGACTAACAGTCTGCAGAAAACTGAACCTGTCTCTGAAATAACTTCCATGTCTATCAGCAGAACTGAACTCCTAGTCATCCAAGAGTTTTTCTATTAAGCCTTCTGCCGCAACAACAGACATTCTTTGTCACATCCAGAAAGCGACTTGAACCTTTAGCAGACTTAAGAACTGGGCATGGAATCAGTGCTGGAAACTGCTAAACAGGGATGAAGTTTGGACACTGCACAGAAAGGCACATCCATCACTGGAAATGTTCTGCTAGAGACACATTTATATCCCTCTGTATGGGTGCTGGCAATTCTGGGACAGAGCCCTCCGGACAGCACTGTGGGGAGGCCCCACCAGCACTGACTCTCCTTTCTCACACGAGATGTTTTTAAGCTGAGCCACTACCACTTGTGTCCCACATGAGTTATGGACCCTGACGCTCTGTGACTGTGCCTGGCCACCAGCCCTGTGGGCTCACACCCAGACCCTGACACACAGGCTGACTCTCTGGCCTGGCCTCAGCCCTGCCTCTTCACTGTAGGCTTGCCTGGTGATTGCTGGGCAATGCCTTGCCCTGGGTGCCTGACCAGACCTGCTCTGCTCGCTGTGCCCAGATACCATAGTCCTGCTCCCTGTCTATCCAGGCACTTCCCTCTGCTGGGCCTTGCAACCGTGCTTGGCTTCTGGCTCCCCTTCCACTGCAGAGCAGCTGGCCCGCATTGCTCTCTACACTTTTGTTAATCCAGACTGTGTAACAAACTAATCACACAGTTATGCAGGATGACAACTTTCTATAAAGACTGAAGTTCAGCTATGTGGCCTGGGATTATAGTTGGGTGGGCAATATATAACATGTCTAGGTTGGCCTTACACAGGAAAACAGCATATGGAAAATAGGGTGTGTGGTTTCTTGACTGAAGTGAAACCCAATGGATACCCTTTCTGAGATTTCATCTGAACATAAATATTGCAGAAGTAAGATACTTGTTCTAAACCAGCAATTTAGCATTTTGTAACATATTTCCAGCTCCACAGATGAATGCTCTTCTGTGGCTGTAATACCATGCTGAAGAAAAAATTACAATAGCTGGCCACAGTGAATCCAAAATGCTTTTTCCAATCAACATTCAAATCTTTTCCAATCTTAGAAATTCCACTTTGGCGACCCATTGCAGGTTTGTTTTTTTTTTAAGACTGCAAATTTCTCAACTCTTCAGCATGCTTACAGACACCAGTCTTGTTCTCATCTGAGGAATGCATCCACCCTGAGTCATGGGACAGTGAATGGGCCCCAGCAATAAAGCAAAATCAAGGAGTGCTGTTAGGGTTATCATCATTTTCAGTTACTATCTCATTCTGTGGAAAATAAAGTATCCTTCATTTTGAGAGAGAATGGAAGCTCTCAGAGATCTGCTTGTTTTGAGCAAGTCAGTACCTGAAGGAGACCCTACAAGAACCATAGAACCATAGAAAGGGTTGGGTTGGAAAGGACCTCAAAGATCATCTAGTTCCAAAGTTCCAACCCCTCCACCATGGGCAGGGATGTCACCCACTAGACCAGGTTGCTCAGGGGCCCATCCAACCTGGGCTTGAACACCCCCAGGGATGGGGCATCCATAACTTCACCAGGCAACCTGTTCCAGTGCCTCACCACCCTCACAGTAAAGAGTTTTTTTTCCTAAAATCTAATCTAAACCTCTCATCTTGTAGTTTAAAACCATTCTCCCTTGTCCTGTCACTATCCGCCCATGTAAAAAGTCACTCTCCCTGTTTTTCATAAGTCCCCTTTCAGTACTAGAAGGGTGAAATGAGGTCTCCCAGGAGCACTCCCTTCTGCAAGGTGCCATTCTTTTCTGTCTCAGAGACTTGGTGTGCTTGGGGGGAATCAATACATCCAGCTTCTTTAATAAATGTTTCTGGGATTATAAGGGAGAAAAGAAGATCAAAGGAACAGGCACACCATAAAATATTTCATTCTTACCAAGTAACAGTCAGAACTGGGTGTCCAGCCTGAGAATATTCATAAGGTGCAGTTCCTTCAAGAGAGTATGGGGTATCTTGAAATCAGGTATATAAATTGCTTGCGTAGAAGGCATTATCCATTGAACAGAGGTTCACTGGCATAGGGCAAAGCTTTTGGCTTTTTTCATTTAAAAACCCTAAAAGATCATCTTTTATGCCATAAAAGAGGCTAATTTTTCAACGACCCTGAACTAACATTGACATGGTATCTCCAAATGTACTTTCTAAAGAGAGAATTTCCTCTTTTACCAGATTTATAAGTTTTATTGAATGTACAATTTCCTATTAAAAAATTAATTTCCCATTAAAATATGTAGAATGTTACAATAATATTTATACAAAAAGTTGGTTTGAGAGTTTGACAGCAACTGTATATTTCAAAACCCAAACATTTTTATACATTAGGTGAACTGTGATCTCATCTATATTAAGATATATCTGTTTCCCCAATAACCAGAAAGAACTGAAGGAACAACAAATGGTACTATTAATGTATAAGCTGTCCATATAGCTTGAGTTTATATCTTTCTTTATCTTTTCTCCCCTCTCAATTTATTCTCTGATTCTGTTAGCAAGTCAACTTTTGCACTTGTTGGTGTGTGGAAAAGATTATATGCATAAACCAATTAGAGGATTGGAAGCGCATTCCTCCTATAAGCTAGAAAACTAGTTTACTCATGGTGAATGAGCTAATTGAGTACTAACAAGCTGGCAAGCTTTATATAAACCACCACAGACAACTAGAATAGTCAGGCAGAGAATCTAATCTATTACATAAGCATTACACAAGGACATTAACTGGCTCTTTCCTGCAGCAATGCCAAATTTAATTCAGATATGCTCTGGGTTTCTTTATATCACATCCTGTGTTAGCAGTTAATATGGAAGACATAACTGACACAGGTCATGTGTAAGAGCTTATGCCAAAGAAAATATGTTTTTGAAGAAGTTGTCAAGGTACTAAAAGCTAACATTGTAGTTCCACTGCACTTTTCTCGAGAAAATTACTATGAATACTGGACTTCCTCCATTAAATCTTTATCAGAGTAAATGTTTACCTGATCATCTCAAAAAGCAATAAATTTTATTCTAGAAATTGATGAGCCTTAAAAGATTGAGAGATCTAGTTTAGAATGGAGCTTATTGTCAGAGATCAGCTGATGTACCAAGCCCACACTTAGCTCCTGCCTGAAGTGAATCCTTCTGTCAAACGTCACTAATATATTAACAAGTAGCTCTTGTACAAATGTTCCCCCTTAACCTCTGCTAAATCCTGCTTATCCCTGGAACATGTCCCTGATGACAAGGTTGAGCAGCTGGACAAATTATGCCTCTGTTTTTTCATTTAACTGGAAAGGTTTTCAAAGAAATAATTAAACAATAACACAAACTGCACTTGGTGGGCATGTTTTTCTGAAATCTAAGAGATAAAATCCTAAGTCTGTCAGTGTCAAAGGCAGGGCTCCATTGAAAAAAATAGTAGCAGTGGCCATGGCAGATCAACAGATTCAAAGGCAGATTAAAAGGAGAGAGCAGAAGAAGCTCATTCGTATTTTCCATCATCTACCTTTGGCTTTGCAAGGCCCTGGTTCCTTAGGAGTTCTACATAAATTGTGTACTCATCCTTTTAAGTGAAACAAAAAACAAACAAACAAAAAAAAAAAAAAAACCCAAACAAAACCACAAAAAAACCAGGATGGGAGAGGGAATGGTAATTGGGCTCTGCATTTGCCTTGCTTCCTTTCTGTCATATATATTTTTAATCCAAGTTTTTTACCAATGAGGCTTCTACAGAAAAATTAAATACATTAATTGTGAAGAACACACTGTCCAGGGTGAACATCAGAAAGCATTAAAGGGGGGAAAATGCTCTTGTATTCATCCTAACTTCAATAAATTGAGTCTCTAATCTTCTGTTTGTGTTAGAAATCAGAGCAGATAAGGATCTAAGATTCACAAGACTTTCTAGCAAAAGAAAATGAGAGAAAAAACAGGCAAACCAGAGTTCTAATTTAACTGCAATAGCCCTAGGACTTAAACAGCAATAGAAGTACAAGAAGCCTAAAAACACAGAAAGATCAAAGAAAAAGTACTGTAGTAGGTCAACAATGCAACAAGTGAGTATAGGCATGTTGTCAAGGCCAGACTCAGCAGTAAGAATCAGTTCAATTCCTTAAAGAGTGACACCACTTTGGCCAACAGAACAGCAGGAACAACAGAAATGGCCACATGTTAGCTAACCTTTCTTTTGAATGATTATCATGCTGAATAAGCATATGTAATCTGAGGGATTACATCTGGTTTAGATCAACAGCAAGAGACAAAGGAATCCCTGGGTGTATCTAATGGGTTGTGCATGAGAGGATATCTATTCCAGAAGTCTCACAGCTGCTTACATAAAATTATTCAAGAAAAATAAGTTCCACGCCATACCATGGTGCTATTTTTCAGAATGCACAATCTCACTCAGGTGGCAAAACAAAGGTGAATCAGCAAATAATTTCAGAAGAGGCCTGTACAATCTAATCCCGCACTAAATGTGGGAAATGAAAAAAAGTATTAACAGAAAGAGGATAGCATATGGGGCTGAGATATGCAAATATTAGAAAAATCACAAATAATCTCATACATTAGAGACAGAACTATGGCTTTCCAAGTCCCTTTATAAAGATACACCATCTTCCGAGGATGCCCAGATACAAGAGAAAAAATATTGCAGAATGTCTAGAAACAGTATCTCCCTAAACCAGTACAAACACAAAACAATCCAGAGAGGAGACTGTAATACATAATAAAGAAAAGAAATAAAAGAACAAAATACCCAACTCAAATAATATTACAAACAGTGACAGCTAATGGTTTTGACCAGCAAATGACACACACTGTACCAGAAATGCCTTCAAAAAACAGGGTACACCACAGTCTGCTTACGTAAGCATCCCACTGAAGCTACTTTTCAGGAACAATTCTTCAAATGTACGTTGCATTTTCCTTCAGCCATGAGGGGTAATCAGCAAGAACTATGTCTCTTGGGAAAATAAGAACTAGATGCCAAAGCAAAATTGACTGTAGAACTGTGAGATGAGAATCTTGCCACAGGAAAATAAAAGCAGCAAGACAACGCAGAAAATAAAATTGCCAACAGTATCCATTAAGTTTGAAATTAAAATCTGGGTGTTCTAGAGTTAAAACATTATTTCCCAAGAGATCTATATGTATTGTGCCTTACCTGAATGTTGAACAACCAAAATGCTAAGCACTGTTACAAGGAGAGAATCAGTGGACATAACTCTTCAACCAGGATATTCCAAAATTACTCCTAGGCCTGCAGACAATACAAGAAGAACTAAAGCAACACCATTTGTCCTGTCATCACAAAACAATGATTCTGTCTTAATCTTCCTTTTTGTTTTCTTTCTTCTACTGCAAGAATGAAAATAGAAACTAGCTGCATGAATCAGATACACCAAGTTTCTTAATAGGTAAATTAAATTAGGGATATGAAAGCATGGCAGTCTTCCCAACAGCAAATTCTAAGATTCAGGACGGTATTGAATTAAAGATAACCAGGCTTTCAGAAACATCAAGCAATGTCTGCACATTTTGCTAATTCTGAACTTACTTAAAAAAACCAAATCCTCCAATTGCGGAATTTCACCTGATTTCTTACACTACAAACTTTGTATATTTTCTAGTGGGAGAGCAACTAGTTGCATTCTTCAAAACAGAGCAGCACTGAACACAAAAAGAAAAAGCAGTTAAACCAGACTAGCACATGTTTTAGACATTTCCTGGTAGGCACTGAATTTCATACAGGGATTGACCTGAAACTACCAGTCATTCTTCCATATTCAAAATCCTAGGTGTCTCATAACATGAGATAAACCATATTCATAACAGATAAGCTTTCATCTCTGACTTGTTTATTGTATCAATCAACCTCATTAAGGCTGATAAACTCTACACTTCTGTGCCTGCAGTCACTTTGCAGGAGATGGAATAGAATAGAATTGTACATCGAAGACATGATAAATGTATTATTCTTGTACTACAGGAAAATGCTTACCAAAAGAAAAAACCACCAAATTTAAAAAGAAAGAGCAGATGGAATACTGAGCTAAGTCATAAACTACTGAAGAAAGGGCAGGACAAAGAAAATGATCAGAACAAGATGAAGAAATTTCAGAACCTGTTGTGAAAATACATAGCCCAGTTCCCTGATCAAATTCCAAACTGCAAGGAGGAATCTAAAAGATAAATCAAGTAAGAAAGAATTTGGAAGTTTGATGTGCTGGCTCTCACAAGAGTAGTGTAATTGAATTCTTACTAGCATTTTCACAAACAGGCCATGGTAATAAGTAAAAAATTATTTTCTCTCTATCTGGCCAGCACAGCTAATTTTCATAATTTTGTTTTTTAACTGTTGCAATAATCAGGCTGTTCAACACTATTAACAATGTGGTGATGACAATGAATTTTTTTTTTTTAACCTTCAATTACAAGAGCAAGAAGCTTTTGTCAGTCATCTTCAAATTTTCTCTTAGACCTTTAATTTTACACGCACCTCATCCAAACACATAACTTCTCTGAGTATATTCAGTACATTCAAATCAAAACGGGATTATTTATAAAGCATCATCATTTCATTTTGCCCAGCTACCTTTCTACCTAGATTTTTGTCTGATTTCCTCACATCTAAAAAAGAGAAGGAATACTGATGTTTGAGGGAAAGGCTAAAGAAAAAAACAAGTGTCTGAGCAGCAGGAATGATTTTGTCTTCCTTGATTAGCAAGCAAAGGAAAATTAGCTATCAAAATATACATTGTTTTGAGGCATCTTCAGACAGATTCCAGTTTCTTTCCCTCTCTGTCATTATTAGTTTGGTAAGCAACATCTCACCTGCCCACACAAGATTCTCCAGATCCACTCCTGGATAAGGCAATATCCAACTAAATGGAATAGGGGAACTGGCCTCACATATTCCTGTTGGTCTAACCACAATCTTAAAAACCCAAAATAGAAGTAAATAATTTTGAAGGAAAAATTTTAAGCAATATAGTCAAACCTTTGTAAGGCCCCTGGTTTTGTGTCAGTCTTCAGGGTTTCATTATGCTTTAATAAAAAAAATAAATATTGGCATTAACTGGGTGTGGTAGACGTATTTTTTTAATCAAGTCAATTGCAATGCAGAATTGCTCAAATAGGAGAAAACTTTGCAAACACAATGTTTTGTCCACACATCCCAAACAAACTTTCCCCTTAGTGGCCAAAGTCTCACTGTCTGTAATGATCTACGGGATTTCTACTCGCTCCTCTTCTACACCTCTTCTCATTCACTGTCTGCAAGAGAAATTTTCAATTTAATCTCCATCAGATAACTGAGAGACACTTTGGAAAATCCAGGATTTCATAATTTAGGTGTCTCTAAAAATTAATAATAGAACAGCTTTCCTATTTACTATCTGAGCTCTGCAACCACTGGCAAACAATCTAGCAGCAATTTATAACCATGAAAAGATGGAAAAAATAATCCTGGAAACCATTTCCAAGCCCATGAAGGGAAAGAGGGTGATTCAGAGCAGTCAGCATGGGTTTGCAAAGGGGAAATCATGCTTTACCAATCTGATAATTTCTAAAATGAGGTGACTAGCCTGTTGGATGTGGGGAAAAAGCAGCTAAAGCTGTTTACCTAAACTTTAGTAAGGCTGACCTTATAACATCCTCATAGACAAGCTGACAAGTTAAAGACTAGATAATTACACAGTGAGAGAGATTGGAAATTGACTGAATGGCCAGGCTTGGAGGGTGGTGATCAGCAGCACAAAGTCCAATTGGAGCCAAGTCACAAGTGGTGTAATCCAGGGATCATTACTGGGGCTAATACTGTTTAACAGCTTCACTAATGATCTGAATGATGTGACGGAGTGCAGCTCAGCAAGTTCACAGATGAAAAACTGGGAGGAGTGGCTGAAACGCCACGTGGTTGTGCTACGACTCAGTGGGACCTTGACAAGTTGGAGAATTGGTTCAAGAGGAACCTCATGAATGTTAATAAGGGGAAATGCAAAGTCTTGAAGAAGACTGTGGAGAAGAATAAATTCAGGCATCATATACACTGGGGGTCAACCTGCTGGAAAGCAGGTCTGCAGAGAAGGCCCTTGGGGTCCTGGTGGACAACAAGCTGACCATGACCCAGCAGTGCACCTTCAGAGAAACAAAGACCAACACCATCCTGGGCTATGAAGAGCAATGCCCACAGGTCAAAGGAAGTGATCCTTCCCCTCTATTCAGCACTGGTGTGGCCATAGTTTGGAGCACTGCATGACCAGGTCTGAACTCCCAAGTACAAGAGAGACATGGACTTTATGGAATGAGTCCAGCACAAAGATGATTAAGGGTTTGGAGCATATTTTGCATGAGGAGAGGCTGAAACTCTACAGCCTGGAGAAGGGAAAGCTCAGGTTCATCAATGGGCGTAATGGCTTGGGGGGGTATAGTTCAGTGGCAGAGCATCATCCATATTAATCATGAGAGAAGTTGTACTAGAGGAACTTTAAAGGTCTCTTCCAATCCAAACTATCTATAATTCTAAATACCTGATGTGAGGGAACAAGGATGAGGGAGCCAGACTTTCCAGTATCGGCCAGCAATGGGTCAAGTTGCAATGGGCACAAAGAAAAACACAGGAGAGTCCATCTGAATACAAGATGACACCTTTGACTGTGTGAGCAGTCAAATACTGGCACAGGTTGCCCAGAGAGGCTCTGAAATATCCATCTGTGGAGATATTAAAATTCTAATGACCATGGTTCTGGACAACTGGCTCTAGCTTACACTGTTAGAGCATGTGGGTTAGTCTAAATGATCTCAAGAGTTCCCTTTCAAAATACATGATTCTGTGATTCTCTTGACATACATTAAGACTAGAAACAGTTTTTCTGAAGTGCAAGGCAATGGTCCCTAGTACCAGGGGATCGGTTGCCAGAACAGAGACTTTCCAACCTGCCTATCTGACATAGGGACATGAATGAATAAGTGAAGTTGATGAGTCAAGGATATACTAAAAGCAGAAAAGGGTGTTTTCAGATAAAGCCCTGGGCTATTGTCCCCATTTATATTAAAAGGAGATTGGTAAAGACATGCTTTGAAGAGTTCTATTACCGAGTGGATAATTATGTAAGTTGTATACTGTACCACTGCAATTTTAATAGGGAACACACTGTCAACACCATCTTTATAGGCAGCAGACTGCAATCCCCAGGCAAGATAAAATCTGCTTTTTTCACCAAGTTTCTGCAGGCACAGTGGAGCAAGCTGACTTGGAAACTGCTGCCCAGTGCCTAGAGGAAGATAATTCTAACAGCTTGCTTCTCAGGTCTGGTTGGAAGTCAGCTGAAACTTGGGAGGAGCCAGAAGCAGGTGATTTGCTGATTAGTATTATCCTGTCTCTTTGCTTTATGCTTATGCCCTGTCAGCACAGTAGCAGGGTTTAAAATCATACCCAACTTATTTTCCAAGACCTCGAGGATTATGACTTTGATACTGTGGGTTTTGGCATGACTGAAAAAAAAACAGGAGAATGCTTGATATTTCAATTCCAAAATGTTATCTCTGCATAATCTAGAGTATGAATTTATAAAAAGGCCAGCTGTTACATGTTATGCAACTCTAACCCAATATTTAATTGAATTTAAGGAATTTTGCACTCAGTAAGGGGATACAAACTGCCATACAGACAGGCTTTACAGCAGAACAGCCCATACCCTACATTATGACTTATAATTTAATTAAACTAATAACTGCTGCCAGAATATTGCAATACTTGTCAGATCATTCATCATCTGCTGTTTTATCAGCAATGAGGTAAAAATTAGCCAACAACCATCATTACTTGTGGATATTTAGGAGGAGGTTAATTTCAACCAATCAAAAGGGATTTCATAATTAAAATATTTAAAGATGTGCAGGTATCCTGACACTACAAAAATTCTAAAATTACGTGCATGGGAAAGGTAAGAGATTGTACACAGAAGTCATGAGGTATTCCCTTTATACACAAAAATAGAGCTGAAAAGCTGAAGATTTATGTAAATGGATTAGGAAAGCTGTAGATTTCTCTCCCATCTGCTTTGTTTGCAGGTTTTACAGTGCCTTGATGTTACAGCAATAAACCAGGATGACTGTGTTTAGCCTACTTACCTTCTCTTGCAAGGACAAATATACATGTTAACCATCTCTACACAAGGAAAAACAGCACAAAAGACCACTACAGCAAACTATCAATGTAAGGGTTGGATGATTTAATACCAACTGTGTTGTCTGGCAGGAACTTGCAGTATTTGGAGTTACACTTTGTAGTTTTGGCATGGCAGAGAACATACTGCCCCATTCTCAAAAACTCATGTAACTTTATTATGAAATGCCAGTATCAGAACAATCTGCCAACTACAGTTTCAAAACCACAGTATTTACAAAGTGATGTAACATGAATTCCACTTCAATTTTGGATTCACAATTTACAAGAAAGCTTGTTATATTGTCTGCTTTTAAGGCAACAAAATATTTTTAGGTTGTGATAGTTCTCTGCATACACGTCCTAGAAGATACAGTATGAAACTTAACATATGCTCCGAGCTCTGCAAAATGCTACTCCCTGCTCCGTAATTTGCTACCTACTACTAAGAAATAGGCTTTAAAATACCTGGTGACAGAGAGAGGGTGACAAGAAACATAAAATGAGAGACAGAATTTCTTCATAATTACTTTCCCTAGAAAATATGCAAAGGCATAAACAAGGTAATATTTATTGCAGTATCACTAATTCACTAATATGACAATATATCACAATATTACTAATGGGTTGCTCAGAGAAGCTGTGGATGCCCCATCCCTGGAGGTGTTCAAGGCCAGGTTGGATGAGGCTTTGAGCAACCCGCTTTAGTGGGGAGTGTCCCAGCCAACGGCATGGGGATTGGAAATAGATGATATCTAAGGTTCCTTCAAACTCAGACCCTTCATGATTCCATGACTGTAATTCCCCCATGGTTTTTATTCCCAAGTTCATTCATATTTTACCACCCCATCCCAAAAGAAGATGGTAGTAAAAAAAAACATGAAGAGGAAATCAATAGCTCCTAAGCCCACGTGGCAGGGTGACAGGGGGACATAGAGGCACAAGCCAAACAGTGGCAGCTCAACAAGTTTTAAAATACTCTATTTGGAAATACGGCATAATGATTTTGCTTCCTGATTATTTCTTTACACTTAGATTTGCTTTCAAACTAATTTCTTTAATAAATCATGATGAAACTTGGCTCAGTGAGTAGTATCACAATCCTAAAAACCTCTTGCCTTCCACACATAGGTAAGATAAGATGGTGCCATTGAGTAATTCTTCACCATATGTAACTGCCACTACACCTACTGCTATATTTGCAATGTGTAAAGGAATGTTTATCACTTGAATAGAAACAATTCAGCAGAACTAGGCACCACTGAGAAGATATTTAATTAGGAGCAATGTTTTGGATAAAACATAAATTCACCTGCTGATTGCTGTACCACCAACTAAAAGGCTTATCTACCATGCACAGAAGTGATAGGAGTTGAGAGCATTATAGCCCATGCAGCCACTGTACTTTATTTGCTCTCAGATCAAGAAAGTTAAATTATAACACCCAAGGATCTCTCTATACATACTAAAGGCTATTTTTGGCAGGGTCAATTAAACTTCATGAGCATCTTTGCCGCCACAGCAGGAGCACTTCAGATCATGAACTTTTTTATTTCAAGATAATTTAGCTACCACATACTACATTGCCTTCTGGCATAAGTTATAAAGCAGATAATAATAAGTCATACACCCTCAGCCTATGCACAGCACTTAGTGCAAACTCCAGCAGTTAGTTACTATAGATACAGAAAGAAAACCATTTCCACGTCTGAAGAGTGCTCAAGTGACAGCCCACAGGAGTAACCTGTGTGGCTCACCTAAAAGAGGTACTATAGTGCTGTGATTAAAATGGTGAAAATCACACTCAGCATTAGCATAGGCTAATCCAACATAAACATATCCTCATAGCAGACACACTGCATTCCATTCCTTCAGAGTGTCTGATGGATGGTCGTGTTGCATGAACGCTAATAAGTTATCACAACTATACACATACCCAGCATTCCTTCCCTTTACTCTCTTGGTGACTGATTCAAACTTAGGCAAACTACTGGAACTAAATGTTACATGATGACTTAGTACTACCTTGGGTTATTTCTTTGCAAAGGGTGTCTACATCCTTGGCCACTGTACAATGGAGTCCTAGAACAGTGCCATCAGGACTTCTGTTACAGTACTGTGTATAATGTAGTTTTTACATTTCACAAGTATTATCACAAAATACAAAGCTAATTCTGCAGCTCTTTATCATCTCTTGTAGTTTCATACTGTTTCCCTATGTTATTCTTCTAATGAGGAAAGAGTGCATCTTAGAAACTATGCCAAGAAAGTTCTCCTTAGAAAGACTCCAAAATAATTTACAGTGTGTAGAAACTATGCTGAATGTTTCTTATGTCCAGGCAAGATAGCCTATACAATAAATAATAATATAATATAATAAATATAATAGCTATATTTAAATAATGTGACAACTGCCTAATTTTGCAAGCATCAATACAGCCAGTTTTGACTGGAAAGCAAAGACATTCTAGGTTTGTAATATTTACCTGAGTATGAGCTTAGTCAGTAGACCCAGATGTGAACAAATTTCACTGCTGAGAAGTCAGCAGGTACCACATTTAAACAGGGCATGCAAATGAAAGCTATTATTATGCTTTACTAATAGTTAAATTTCCAAGTGACCTCAGTATTTTACTGTAAAAGACAGGAATAATGAATTATCTCATGTTGAAATGTAAAATAAATGGGAGTATTTCAGAGTGTACTATAATTCAGAGTTTCTAAACTACATTGTAACTCCTGACTTTTCAATCATCCTTTCCTATTTAGAGTTTTATAAAGCCTCTTCAGAAATAGTTTTGTGATGGTGTTTATTCTGCCTGTTGAAGAAACTGTCCAGTCATTAACAGCTCGGTTTGTCATCTCGAGATAACACTGCCAACATGACATTTGACATTAGACAAAAATTGTAAATTTCATATTAGAAAGTTTTGCCAGTTAAAATATGTCAGTGCTATACTACTGAAATAATCCATAAATAGTTCTTAAAACTGATATTAAAAAGTTATGGCAGGGCTATGCCTTCCACAGTGTTCTAAATGTCTTCTGTAATAAGCAAGGAAATTCATAGTTTAATTTAATAGTGTAGCATGCCCTGAGGAGAGAAAAAGTATTTTCAACAGAGAACATCTGCAAAGACACTTATTTATAGAGCCATGTGATAAACAGACTCATGTGCTCATTAAGTTAAAAAAAAATAACATTCTTTTCTGATGAATTAACACAGCTACCATGTATCATAACTTAATAAATCTGAGTTTCAAGATTTCTCATTTCAAGATTTCTCATGTATTTCTTTGGCTTTGCTTTCCTTTTATGTATCAGCCTTCTCGGTACTGTAACACAATTCACTATTCTGGTTTGAAAAGCGGTCAGACATGTTTTTAATTTCTACCACAAGCAAACTAAGCTTTGTTAACAAGTGGCCCTTCTTCTGTATAACAAAATCTTTTAAATTAAAGATTGCAAAGCTTATCATGAGGAGAATCTACACAGTCAGAGAACTCAAAAACAACAAAATTACTATTTTTTGTTTTATTTTCTTATGCAAGTATCACAGCTGAGATCCAGTTCTCCTACTCTGAAAGCTATTCTGAGTCAACAACACAGTAGACATTTTGGAGAAGCTACAACAAGTTAAAAATATGAATTCTTATTACTGCTTCTTATACCTTACAAAAAGGTTCTGTTTCAAGAAAATTTTCACCAAAAGTTATGTCAGAAAATAACTTGCAAACCCAGAATAACTAAGAAAATATGCTTTTTCCTTTGACTTTTTTGGACATCAAATATGCTGTCAAAAGGCAATTGGCTAAGCAGCAACTAGGAGGGTCATACAAGTTTGCCGATACAACATTTAGAATTGTAGGCAGGAAAAAAAAATAGAAGAATTCAATAAAAATAAGGTAGACAATACTTAGTCTGGAGAACAGGAAAAAGTTTCTCACATGTTTGGACTTCTGCTAAGGGACAGTTTCTCAAGGAATACAATTGCAACTCTCATCCTGGGGCATTTAAAGTTCAAAAGCTGAATTACTCACAATAAAGCACAGGCAGGGAGGGGGACTGCAAGGCCCAAAGACCAATCCTATCTTCCATGACTTGATAGCAGAGTTACTGGATGTGAGCTCCAGCTCATCTCCCAGGTTTAATGAAGATTCAGAATCCGCTGTTACAGAATCACTAGTTTTTTAGACACATTCCTCCTTCAGACACACCATAGCTTTGGTGAATGCAGATGACTCAACAGGAAAGTCAGGCAAGTTTTGTAGGACAAGTATTATCTTCTACAAGACCACTTGACGCAGTTGGAAAAAAAACAACCAGATTTATGGCACACCATTATTTCTTATGGTTTGAAAGGGCGAATAAAGGTTTGAACAAATGGATCCAAGTTTATTTTACTTATTTTTTAAAATTGCACAGTTTGGAAGAAAAATGTGATTCCCCTATGGCAAGGGAGAGCCAATGAGGTAATTAATATGGCAAAGAACAACACAGAGAAACAGAACTGCTACTGGTAATATTAGAGGTTCTTGTGAAAGACAGACAAAGAAATGATGTGGAAATGATTAAAGATGTTTAAAAAAAATAAACACATATAACCATTATGGAATTCAAATGTTATGAGACACAAAATTGATTACTGTTTCCAAGAAAATATCAAGAGAAATAATTTTCTTGGTAATTCCATTCCAGATGAAAGAGTGATTTATTAACACTGAAGAATTGTACAATAACTGAACCCTGAAACCACTCGGTAAATCATTTAACAGAGTTTGGCAAATAGTATCAGGAAATGCTTAAAAAATGTCTCTCCCCTTCAAGACACAAATCACTGCATTATGAGTCTGAGATACTAAAAAATTCTTTGTGTTAGCACTATTTATTATAAAGGTGAACTATTCCAAATGTGATTTAATTTGAAGTTACTACAACTTTTTCTACATTTTAAATTAATATCTTTTTATCTTCTTATTTTATTTATTTTTCCCAGAGTTAAAGAGTTGATCACATACAAACTACAGGAGCCGACATGGAAATTTAATGTACAGCAGGAAGTGACATAAGTAATTCATTAGGTAATCTCTGATCCTCTATCAGGGTCAGAGCATGAAATTTCTAATAAAACACTATTTCAGAAACCAACATTCTTCAGATTAGACTAAGATTCTCATCCTAACAACTTCAGTAAGTTCTAATAAGTTATTGGAAGAGATGCCCAATGTCAAGAGTTGAATCTCATGTAAAGGTGCATTTTTTGTCTCTCAAATCTTTGCACTGCAGTATCAGCTAGGTATTGTGCCTTACTTCATGTCCTAACAAGTGATGTTGCTGACACACAGCAGGTTGTTCCACCCCAAAGGTGGAGAGGGGAGGGGGGAACAAAAAAACCTCAAGTGCATCATAAATTATTTAATAAATATATCTTGAGATGAAAGGTACATACAGAATGCAAGATAAAGACACATCTTAAAGGAAAAATGGCTTGCAATACGTACTGTTAGAAGCATAATCAAAGCCTAGCTAGGCCTTCAAAGACTGAAGTCATACAAACACAACCTCAGAAAGTCCTCCTGCACTACTCCTGAAAGCCATGTAATGAAAGTGTGCTCCATGGTAAATCTTACTTTATTGCTCTGTAATGGCAGTATTTTTCAATGTTGCACTTATCAGTGCAAACACCATTCAATAAAATCAAGTAGTACTAAATAGTGCTGTGTGAGAAACACCAAAAGCACCATGACCAGGAAGGACATCTGTCAAACATGTCACACTGTTTCCCTTATATACTCATCTTATAATGTGAATTCTGATTATATTTATATTCTGTTGCTGTAAATTAGTTTGCTCTAATCAATATGAAAAGCTGAAGTTTTTCTATGACTTTCCTCTTTCCACAGAGCTTTGCTCAGGCAGCCATTGGTCCATTACTGATATTATTCCTCTGAAAGCACATTATCATTGAATAAACATGAGCTGCCAGAAATTGTGGATTGGCACAGAAGCACTGGAAAATCTGTGAGTAGGCTTTATTATATGTAAGACAGACTGCACAAAGAAACACTACTTAATGAGCCAAAACTTAAGATCTTAAGAGTTGCTACATCTCAGCTAGTGAATACTTTTTGAGAATACAGATCTCTAGGTTTTGCTAATATGAAAACCTTATTTGAAGTATAGTTTAGCTACGATAACTTTATTATGAAAAAATGTTTGTTTTATAAAGATTAGGTATTGATTAAAAGGAGTTCTTTCTGCAAGTATCAAATACATATTTGTATTACTTAAATAGACTGTAAACCAACAATGTCATTTTTCTTACTAAAACCAGGTTAGAGGTACTGTAAAGGTCCTGTAAGACACTAGAGAATACCTCAACATCTTAATTCTTCTTTTTATTCTTTTCCAATTCTTTACTGACACACTCTTGCACAACAGCCTCCTATTTGCCTTTTTTTCCTTTGTTACACATTTTCAGCTTGTACATCTCTCTGTAACTGAGTGAACTGGTTGCTAACAAGTACTTAATTAATAATGTGAGAATAATGGATGCAGCTGCATTTTACAAGTTCCTGGAAAGCTGCAGAGTTTTGATGACCTAACACTCATCACAGACCTACACTTCTTTTGGCATTAGTTTTCTAACCAGAACTTGTTGGACAGGATTCCAGCAGGCAGAGTGAACTCACATTGCAAACATCACCCTGAAATTTGTGCTTGGTAGTTAGCATGTCATGTGTGGAATAGACAGTATTTGTGTGGTGAAAACAGTTTACTCATTTGGCACAAAAAGAGATGATAATGCCATTCATCAGAAAAACATACAGATGGCAGTTGGATTGTTCATATTCTATATTCTCTCTCTCAAGTAAAGTTGTCTTGTTTGCTTTTCATGATGATTCATCTTATGCTGCCTGGTGGGCAACTACAGTGCTAAAAGCCCTGTGGGCACAGAGAATACAGCCTGGCAGGCATTCCAGGACTTCTCTGATGTCCAAAATCACACTTTTAGGAAAAGCTAACACATTTCCAAATGCATTCTTGTCTATTCCGATTGCCTTTCCTGAGATCTGACATCTTTAATCCTGTCGTCATCTGGAAACATTTTATGCTTCTGTTGGAACATCAGTTCATAAATCTCATAAATCTCTTTCAAAAGAAGGATCATTCTGAAGACATTTCTTGAATTTACTGTATCAATTCTCTTGCTTGGTGCATGTTCAGTATGAGATCAGGAAAATCTGGAAGACTGACTGATTGACAGACTGACAAATTCTATCTAATTAGTACTCACCAGATTTAGCCCATCATCTTCAGCACTACAAACAATATTCTACCAATGTAAGATCTTCCTTTTCTGATTCTAACTACCTGAAGACCTGCAGGAGTCAGAAAGAATTATTCAATGGTATTATGTCTCTCAACAAGTTTAAAGCTAAATCAAACCTGAAGTGAAAAAGGGATGGGATTTAAACTACTCAAAAACTAAGCATGATATTAAAAAAGAGTGCATGTACAAGAAAAATAACATTATGGAGCACAATTTGCATTCTTAATACTATCTTGGAAAAAATCAAAACTGTGAAAGATTATTACACTCTAAAAACATCTGCCAAACAATACAAACAAATTACTTATTTAAGATAGGTTCACTTCAGAAGCAGTTTATCACCACCTGCAGTACTAGACTAAATAGAAGTAAATTTAAAAAAAACCTTCACACTTAAAAAGACTTTCTCCCAGTTAGTTCCAACTAGGTGTTTTTTTTTTTCATGAAACCAAAATAATAAAAAAATTGTCTTAATATACTGCCATAAAACAAATAGGTAATGTGCCTACCAACCATACCCACCACCACACACACTGTATTGTTTCAGTATCAGACATACAAAAACATTTGCTATGGTTAAGCCAGAAATCAAGCCACAAAATGGTTCGTCACATACAGTACAGGAGATCTACAAGAAAGGCAGGAATAAAATTCAATTCTTGCACAAGACCCTGTTATAACCAAATCATCCCCTTTAGGAATTACCTGTGGTAAAAAGACTTAATACAGATTTTTTTTTCTTTTCCAAAGAAAAGCTCTAACATAGGAGCAAACACTGCTTTCTGAGTTTTTGAAATGCTTTCAGCTTTATGCTTGCCTAAGTGTGAACAGAAGTTGCCCTATAAGTTTTAGAAATACTTGGCTAGACACCAAACACTGCACTTATGTAAGACCATATAATCACCTGACACTTGTAGCTGCCTCGCTGATTTTCCAAGAATTTTAATCCTCTTTTCCTGAAACTATCCCTTTAGTGAGAAAATATGTTTATTCTATTACTTATATGCTTGCTTTGCAGACAAACAGTTTCATTTATCAAACAGGGGAATAATATTTTCCATTCTCAAACATCAGAAATCAAGAGATTTCTTTGTACAGCAAAGTACAAAGTGCAGCTTGTCATATACAAGGGCCATTCCCCAACTGTGCACTCCCAGGTTGCTTTTAGACATTTAAAAGCCTTTCTACAAAATAATGAAGCTTCTCAGCTCTTCCCTTCTGCCAAGCAGCTAGACCATTCATGCCAGCAAGTAATGCACATGGCTGGTGCATTGCAATTAGGACACCGTGCAAGGAGCAGACCAGAGACAGCTGCTTGATGTTTGGAGGCAGAAGTAACTTGAACTTCTATTATCAGAGGTTTTGGTTTTATAGATGGTTAAATATATAACTAGCTTACTCACTTTGCTTTATTTTGTATTTTATGTTAGATACAAAAAGTGACAAATAAAATCCTTAGCCCCATGAAGTCAATGACGTTTCAACTTCAGACTTTGCAACTAGGTAACTATACAATTGGAGCTGTTGAATACCAATGATTCTGGTGTCCTGTTTTTTCACATTTGTAATTTACACTTACATCCTTTTTAATAATCAAATGTCCTAAAGCGACAAAAAAAATGTATTAAGTGTCTAAACCACGAATTCCAGGAAGTTGGAAGAATACTCCAGGGAATTACTACTTCAAAAGGCATTATGGCATGCTTTTCTTACAACAACAGAATAACAGATTGGTTGAGAGTGGAAGGGACTGCTGGAGGTCTTTGGTCCACTGATCACGGAGAGTTACCTACAGCAGGTTGTTCAGGTCATATTTGCTCAGGTTTTTAGTATTTCCAAGGATGACAACTCAATAAGCTTGGAAAACAAACTCTGGAAAACCTGTTCCAGAATTTGACCACCCTCAAAGTAAAAAATATTTTTCTTGTTTTTTATTTCAGTTTGTGCTCATTGCCTCTTGTTCTGAAACTTTTTTGCAGTGCTGTCACCTTGTACTTGTACGTATATTGGCAGAATATTTGGAAATCTCCACTGGTGCAAAACCACTGGCGTAACTCCAGCTGTACAAAAGATCACTCAAAACATAATTCACTAGTACTGTGAATAACTAGTTTGTCAAAGCAAATTTAAATTCCCACCATACTCCTACATAAGCACTTCCTACTATTACTCCTGCAAGCAGTTTTTCCCTAAAAAAATCCATCTATCTCATAACACTTCTACACTGTCTGAGGTTCTAGAAATGAGAAAGAGCTTGTCATACAAAAGGGGTGGAGGGTGGGTGATGAAATAAACTGTGCCTAGAAAGTTAGAGAAAATTCTTGGAAAAGTTTCACTTTTGTAGCTCTGTGATCCATAAGGTAGGAGGAAAATGAGGAGAGCATGAAATCAGTGGCTGGAAAAAGCCATTGAAAACATTTGAGCAACTACCACTCTGTGCTTTCCAACACTTTCCTCCCTTAACATCAGCAAAGCAGCAAGAGGAGGGTACTACAGGCTGTACACAGTGCTGCAGCTCTTGCACAGAAGGAACAGAAAGCAACTGCTCCCAGCAGCCACTGGTATGTGCTTCCTTTGCCTGTGTCCAAACAGACTTCTGTGGAAATTTCTCTAGTGCAAAACCAGCTGGTAGTTTGTGGCTACACCAGGCATTTCAGTGTCCTGGCACTTGTGCAGATACAACGCCTGAGGTAAGATGAGAGCAAAAGGCACAGAATAATGCACAGGGACTTCACTGCCGCCTTGTCCCATTATGCTCCAATACAACACAACTAGAAGCCACTGAAGGATGTGTTAAGGAAACTTTCCTGTCTGACCATTCAGAAACCACTCTGGCAGTCACACTTGCACCAGCAGAACTGGGGCTTTCACAGCGACACACCCCACATTCACAGAGTCAGACCAAGTTTCCTTACCAGCTCAACCCCAGGTTTTCCCATAGAATCTCAGAGGTCTAGGGATACTGAAAATATTTTAATCATGGCACAACAACAGCTCGAGTTGGTGCCTCTGAGGAGGGGCCCAAACAAAGGAAACCCTGGGCTTTTACACCCTCCCAGTCTAAGTGCAAGATAGTCTGGGGTCTTCAGCTGTGCCTTCAGCTCCTGCTGTGCCTCCGAGAGCCTGATCACCCGGCTGGGCCACAGGTACCTGTTATTCAAAGGCTCGGCAGTTCAGGGCCTCTTACCTCGGGGTCCGCCCACCCAGAGCTCAACCTGCAGCTCCCACTGCAGCTGCATACGGAGCTACTGGCACTGAGTGCATTCCTCAAGAGATGGAGTACGTAAGGACAAAAGTCAGTCGCTTAAAAGCAAGTTACAACTGCAGGAATACTTCTCCGTGTGAGCATATGGGAGTCCATATTCTTGCCTAACACCCACAATCTCTAATACGGTTGAAGCTTTGGTGACCCAGAACTCAGCTGCCTTCCATGGGGATTATGCAGATCACATATGGAAACTGTCCCGTGGTACTGGTGAAATCCAAACTCCGATGACAAAACAAAAGAAATTAAAGTTGCAGTTATTTAGTGAAATTCCTGCCTAATTGAAAAAGTTATGCATTATAGGATGAAAATAGGAAAAAAATTATTCTGTTGCTCCCTGTTACTAAAAAATTGTTTATTCTTTTTGCTGTGTTCAATACCTATACTGTTCTGCTGAAAACTAAATGGCCTTGATACCATATGCAGTTTTTAAAGTTTCACTGCCAAACTTACCATACTAAATAAAAGTTGGCAACAATCTCTATTTTTATCTGTAACTTCACTTTCCTACTAGTGCAGTTCTTTTGCATTCAAACACATTGCTTCTGGGATGCACTATGTATGACAAGAAGTAATTAGAAAATTGTTTACAGTCTAAGACCATTAGTTTTGTGCAAATAGAGCTGACTTCAGTTTCTTGCTTGAAAGATTTTTTTTACAAAAAATGCAGTCGTTAACTGCCAATTTTCTAGTGGGAAAACTAAACATAATTTCCAACTATGATATTTTGTTTTCTCCATCTCATATGAAACATTGTTCCCAACTAGTTTAGTAAACACTGAATAAGTATATCTCCAACTCAGCACATTGACCAAGTTAAGCAGGAATTCAAACTGCCTTGCTCCTAAGGGCCAAGCCTGAAAGAAAACATCTGACTGGAGATATGTGAATTTTCTTCTGCATCATGAGAAGCACATTCTGGCTGGAGAATCGAGCTTGTACAGCAGAACAGAAAATTCCCATGTGCTACCAACCTAAAATGGAAAATGCTGAGAGTTGAATTTACATGAAATAAAGCATGTTACATCAACTGTTTCTAAATAAATATGAATAATTCCAATTTTAGGGACATGTGTTTGCGTGTCTGTCTGTATCTTGACTGAGTGGTCAAAAATTAAATAACTTTTTTTCTTTCTGGAATGAAAGAAAAATAAAAACTGGGTGCTTCCTTAGAAAAAGAACTTCTTCATTTCATTCAGCACTACCTAACACCTTCCATGATAACAATGGAATTTTTCATAAGCATTATGAATTTGCTTCACAATTATTTTTAATTGCCCTTGAGCATCTTCACAGACTTTTTTTGTAGGGCCCAATCCTAACTCGTAGAGCCAAGGAGTGGAACTGCAAGACTTCCTCCACTGCAGGGGAAATTGCAGTGTCTTCTCAAAGCAATATGTGCATTTTGATAGGGCAGTGCTGGCAGTTTGCAATATGGATCAAAGCAGGACTACAGGCAAGCACAGATAATAATAATGACACTAACACTGATTGCTTTGGAGGAAAGCTCACACACTTTATACACAGTTCAAAAATTTCTTTTCTTTAACCCCTAATATGCAGTAGTGATGCTGACCAGAAGACCCCTGTACACCAAGAAGCCGGTGACCCACACAGCAGTTAAGCAGAGTAGGTCCACCAGCCCTGTGCTGCACACCCAGTTTGGTCTTCAGGCGTCCACTGTGCAGCACCTTCCCGCTGGCTGCAGGATAAACTCAACCAGCACACTGCAACCAACAGCTCCTACTTGGTACCAGTGATTCCACCACCTGCGTGTCCTTCCCCTTATCTAAAAGTGCAAGCAGTTTCTGTTTCCCTTCTGTCAGTCCATACAAATTATGAAGCAATGAATCAAGCTGTTTACTTGTAGGAAAAGCTAGAATAACCAAAAGGGGGCAAGCTTTTTGATTTTGTTTCAGAAAACACTAACCCTTAGAGAAGCTAATGCAAATCTTTTTAAAAAGGTTGTAACTACGTTGTTCAGAGGTACAGACATATATTTTCATGTATATATTTTATTTCAATAGGATAATCATATGAGAATTGTAGGAATGAGGTATACAGTGGAAACAATAGTGAAATCTAAGGTAAAATCCAGTATTCCAAAAACCAAAATTAAAAAAAAAAAATTCAAGTGACTCAAATATCTCAGACAATGACATCGTACAAGTCCTTCCTTAAAAGCAACAATCAATCATCCTATAGGCATTGTTATTTCTTACATAAATCACATTAAAATTATAATTTTTAAAGCAAGATTTCTTAATATAGTCATTCCAGGGAGAAGCTGTTATTTGCAGTAAGAATTGATAAAGGCATTATACTTTCTATTGAGACCTACAGAAAGGAGACCATCGTTGCAAAGTGAAGCAGTACCAAGACTGAAGACTTGTTTCAGATTTACTGGTTTTCAGGCATTGGAACGGCCTACCCAGAGAGGTGGTGGATTCACCATCCCTGGAGGTTTTTAAAAAGAGATTGGATGTGGCCCTTAGTGCCATGATATAGTAATTGGAGTTGGATCAGGGGTTGGACTTGATGATCTTGGAGGTCTTTTCCAACCCAGTCTATTCTATGAATCTATGATTCTATACTATCATTCATTTGCTTCTGTTTAGGGCAGGAAAGGAAGGATCAGAGGTTCCTTCCAGTTAAAATTGTGCTTCCAAAATGGTTGTGGACACAGGGAAATCTAAACTATAGTACAATCTGAACATAACCTATATTCTGCTTTAGGTGACAGCAGAGAGTAGGAAAGGAGCCACATCCATGACTTTCCAGCTTTACACCATCTGCAAAGAGGTGATTTCAGTGAGAAGAGGGACAGCTCAGTCTCATTAGTGTAACTATAATCAGAGATGCAGGATGACTTTAAAAAACGTACATTACCTACCTTCCCTTTTGCTTCCTCCTTCCTAATAATTACTTATTACTTCTACCTAAAATTCCCTCTACAAATAACTGGTATTTCTCTTACAATGTAAATATTTTTCAGTTATAAAGACACCTGGATAATGAGACTATAGGCTGACGCCTTCCTGTTCCTCATTCTTGACAGGCAGACTCTGCTATGCTGTAATCCATCAGCATATAACTTATTCAGAAACCTTTCATTCTGATGTATTATTGTTTATTGAACCATAACAGTTTACTTAGTTACTATGTCTAAGATATGACTCAGCCCTACAATCATTATAACCTGCTTTTAAGCCTGGAATCAATTACTGACCAAACTATTTATTTTGCTAATGATGTTGCAGAACTCAAAAATTATGAGAGACTGTTACCCACAGGCATTAGTCCTGTAACCACCAGAGTTTTCCACTAATCATTTTTACTAAGGTCATCCAGGTTCCAAGAAAAAGAACCTCTAAGAGTTTGTTGTTTTTTTTAATAAATCACAGAATCATTTAGGTTGGGATAGACCTCCGAGATCATCGAGTCCAACCTCTGATTGATAACTACCTTGTCAACTAGACCATACCACAAAGTGCCACATACAGTTGTTTCTTGAACACTTCCAGGGATGGTGACTCCATCTCCCTGAGCAGCCCATTCCAATTCTTAAAAACCCAAATGTTTAAATAGAATAAAGAAAAACATGTTGCACCTTCTATTTCTACAATTAAAAATAAATATTTACATCTAATCTACATAGCTAACTTTTGGCTTAGATTTATGGCCAGGAGTTGAGGTGTTAAAGCTGTACCAGCAGAAGGATGAAATATTACAGGAGCCACAAAATTTGACAGAGTGAGCAATACATCAAATCTCCACAGCTGAGAGCCCCAGGACACAAACCAAGCACTTTGTAAGAAGGCTCTGCAGTGTGTCATAAAGAAAAACAATGGCAACAGCTGGTCAGGTTTTCAGCTCTTCAGTGAAGTGTAAGCATGAACTGGGTGTAAAGTGGGGCTCTCAGGTGATCTACCAATACCAGCATAGCAAAACACAAATGTGAAAAAGATCCAGAATGTCAGCAAATCCCTGAAAAACAACAGGATAAGCTGTTCACTTAAAACATTGTGATTTTTTTTAATCAGAGGTAGAAATAAGAACGCAAATAAAATAAGTGAGTTTAAAAATACTCTTATATGCATGGGCTTATCACAGTCTTTCAGCTCTCGTGAAAGCCTTCCTGGAAAATCAGGGGTTGAGGGACACAAATCATTAAAAAAGATCCCTAAAATGTAACGCTTATATATAGTATAACAAGGATGGAACATATAAGAGAGACAGAGTCTGTTTGGGATGGGCTCCTTACCACAGAGCCATCTGTGACAAAATGTGATCAGCCGAGACTCAATACGACTGAAACTTGTTAATACTGCATGGACAAATTACGTCCAATATATGTTGGAGGAAAAAAACCCCAGCTTGTATTGCTTTTTCAGGAATGGAAAAGAAATTAGGTGTTCTTTTGTCCCTACATAGAATATTTGTGGACAACAGACAAAGACTCAATTATCTTCTTGTATAAATATGGTGAAGGATAAAGATAGGTGGGAGAAAGACTGAAACACAATGTTCTTCATACAATCATGCTGAAAGGAAGACTTTGAGTGTTCATTTCTCGCCTGTATGATCTTGTGTTCCATTGAAAAAAAACTAATGGTCTTCCAGTTCAACCCTGTCATCTGGTGTTTTTGACAAAAGTGAAATAAAGGTGTATACTTCCTGTAGCATAAATGTAGAAAAGGTTGAAGAGATGTGGTTGTGATATCCTAGCCTATAGTGCACAGTGTGCTGCTGGGTGATGCTACTAATGCCCAAGAAGCAAACAGGACATAAGTAACAGTAAATAGGTACAAGCCAAAGTAGAAAGGAGATACTGAATAGTCAGAATAAGTTACTGCCAATTAGGTGATTTAATTAGATGTCTTCTGCCACCTTGACTAAATTTAAATTAATCACTTTTTGTCCAGCTCCAGATGTTCTCCACCGAACACTACATTTAGTAAAGAGGACTATTCACAGTTTTTGGGGAAAAAAATAATGTATTGCCTATTCTCATTGATGTGAAATATTTGCCAAGCGCTCTAAAACCTCTGGACGAAGGACACCCATTAGATAAGGAAAAAGTGGATATACATGCAAACTCTACGGAACTCTATGAATGAGAAATACAAGAAAGAGAAGTTGCCCCTCTGATACCAAAGACCTAGTCTAAGAAGAAAAAGTAAACCCAAGTTTTGTAACTTTAACAATTCCTTTTGGATTTTGAAAGAGTGGTAACAATTTTATCATTATCTAGAAACTCAGTGATTTATCTAGTACTAACAACACTGATATATGCTATCTGGTTGTAGGCAAAGGTACTTGACAATCATGGTCCATAGTAGGACACCTTATTCCAGCCTGAAGTCCAGTTCAGTAGTAACAAATAAGGGGCTTTCCCCTTCACTTACCACTATGAGTAGGTTGCCAAGTATTTTCTGATTTCTATATGCATTCCTTCAAATGTATTTAATTGACTGAAACTCTCAGTTTAATTCTGCATTTATTACTGACCACCCAGAAATGAAAGGTTTTTTTCAAGAGGCTAGACATTAAGCATAATAAGCTTATTTCATTCCATCTCCCTTGGCTTAAGACTTGGTTTTCCAACACAGGCATACTTTTAATGCAAATATGATGCAATGACTTTAATTCTTCTCTTTTTTTTACTTGTGAAATAAAAAAGAACAATGATTATTATAAATTAAACAGACTGCTCCTATTTGGCAAACTATATTCAAAATCAAATATATCTCAATATAATTTTTCTCAGAGGATGATCATAAATGGATGCAAACATCCAACTTGATAGGAAGGGGTATATTAGAGAGCATATATATTCTCTCAGGGAATATATTAGAAAATATTAAGAGAATATATAAGCAGATACCAAGATAAATTGTACTTTAAATATCAAATTAGAACACAGAACACATACCTCAATCATTACCTTTTCTTTTGTTATACATTATTTTTAAAACAATCAGCTTGTACTTTTTCTTTAACATTACTACATTAAGACACAGGAAAAAAAGGTAGTATATGCAACATAACTGTTAGCCAAAAGCTTTCAGCTGAAGAAAAACATCCTGATAAGCTGACTTATTTGCTTTTTGCATATTTTCTTAGTGAGCAATTTTTATTAAAAAAACCCACTTCTTTAATTGAAGACCTTTTAGTATTTCCTTCACTATTATTCAGTTACAGTCCTGCACCAACAGTTCCTGCACTTTATCCCTTTAAATTTAGTACTTCACACCATAAGTGCAATGCTATTTGAATAACTGCAATTAATATTAATAAGAGCACATATTCCACAGAATATTTAGCTATTTTATAAATCTGGATATTTATAAATCTGGATATTACACGCAACTCTCTCACCAAGCAACACCAGCCTGAAGGAAAGAGTCCAATCAGTCCAAAGTTTCTCTTCTTATAGAAAAGGCAAATATTACTCATATCTGGAGCTAAATTACTTTTTTAAACTGGACATAATTAAAACAAAAACCTTCTCATCATATTTTTAAGTTTGATGCCCTGCACATGTATATTTTAGAATGCACAACCACATATCATAACATATGGGAAAACAAGAAATACATGAAAACAGAGAAATGAGTGACTTCACTCATTGGTGTTTCCAGGATACTCAGTGTATTTCTACAATTTCAAAGTATAATTGACAGACTTACCAAACCCCAGGAATGCAGCAGCATTATTGCCACTCCGTAGAAACTTAATTCAGATCACAACACAGACAACACAATGTGCTTAAAATTCACAGCCTAGAGTCCTCTTAACTGTAGAATCCAATTACCATTCTGTTAAAAAAAAAAAAAGGAAGAAGGAAGAAGCATCAGGGCTTGTGGTTTTCTGTTAAATCGCAGCCAGGATAACAGAAGGAAGTGAGAAAACAAACGCCTCCCATACAGCAATCTATTGTTGCTGTGTATCCCCATTAAACAAAAAAGATTCAAATCAACATATGGCAGAAAAGTGATTCTACCCAGCAAGAGACAGGGCTATTGAAAAAAAACATGATTCTGCTAAAGCTGTGCCACTGTGAAACAAAGAATTCTGTCCCCTGTAGGAACAGAAATGATGTGCGAGAATTAGCCCAAGAAACTGGGCATTTAGCAGGAAGTGACAGATCCTCATCTCTAATTCATGCTGCCAAGACTATTTAAACTCCTGCAGTCACTCTTTAAGATCCATTACTTAAAGGGAGGTGACGGGTTTGAACACTTTCAGTCAGACAGAAACAAACTGAATCTTCCAACTCTCATATCAGTAATCTAAGAGATAGGTTGTTAAAAAAAAAGGTTATTCAATCTCTCCATCCCTCACGTTAAAAGTAAGCAACTACAGCAAACTAAGAATCTCTGAATATGAGAGTGCCTGTTGTGGCCTGAGAACACTGACAAAATAGAATCCTTGGACATTTCAGCTGAGGACTGTAATTGGCTGAATGGGAAACAGGTGCTAAACTGCTCTAGCTGCTGCACACCGAATGTGCACACAAGTAAAATCCAAGACACTATAAAGATACAAATTAGAATTAAGTAAGAGCCTTGTGATTCTAGGCACTTCTGTGTTAGGCAGCAGCTGTGTGAGCTGTCATCGCATTTTTTAACTTAGGCACCTGAATTCTTCCTAAATCCTACTTTAGGTATTTAAGTCCTTTATAGGATCAAGGCAATAAACTCTCTCTCTGTCTTTACCTCCTTAAGTATTTTAGATCCTATTATGTTTTGCCTCCCTTTTTATTTTAAAAATATCTTTTTATCGTGTAGTTAACTATTGTGGTCATTTTTTCTTATACTCAGTAGTGTATACATAATTACTAAGTGCAATTAAGTAACTTACTATGGGCCTTTCTCCAAAAGTACTGAGAAACTATCGCTCCAATTTTCCCAAAGGGAATTAGGATCCCTTGGAAAATCCATACTGCAGTGTTGTAAAGAAGTGATACAGGGGCAGCAGTATAGCTTTGTTCAGCTCACTTGAACTAACTTTTGACACCAAGCTGCAAATGCAGCTTTTTGGCCTTTCATACCTAAAAAAAATTACTCAAAACCAACTTCTGACCAACATCATTTTGCACAAGCAAGGATTAGTGTTTGTTTTACTGCAGTGATGTTGGGCATTTTTCCATTTAAAAATCTGTCAGCTGGAACTATCTCACTAAAGCCCCAAAAGTCTACTAAGCAACAGAGAACAAACTGAAACCAAACAAAACCAAGCTGGTTCTGAACACTATTTCTTAGGCAAGCCTGCAGTGACTCAAACATCAAAAATGAATTTTAATGATTTTTAACTATTTTAGGGCAATATAAATGTGATAGCACTGAGGCAAAACATTTTTATTCATAGATGAAAAAGAAAAAAGGTTTTTCTAACTAGATCGGCTTTTAAAAGTTGGAAATTACTGTGGGCTTTCAAGAAAAACTTGATTTTCTCTAATAATGCATATATATAATTGTTAGTTTTGCATATCATGATTTATGTGAGGAGGGTTGGAAGCCAGAGCTGGTTCTGGCTGCTGATTCAATAGAAATTTGGAAGTTTTGTGACTCCAGCTACAGACAAACGGCAGGAGGCTAGGTTCTTGCTATGGAGCCAGGAGGTGACCTTTGACAAGAGGCGAATTTCCCAAACTCAGTTTCTTGTTCCACAAGAGGGGTTTTACCAGACTAGTGCCATGTGAGGACGACTCCCATGGTGGAGCTCTTCTGGAACACACAAAAATCACCCATGCAATCTTCCTGGCTATTTGGAAAATGCTTCTCATAAAAACCTAGTCATGTTTTGTCAAAATATCTGAACAAATACTATCCTACAAAGTATTGCCTTCCTGATTAATGGGTAGGGCTAACTTTTTTTTTTTCTTTTAATTAGAAAAAATTTTGTGCAGGAAAATTTCAACTAGCTGTAATAGAAACTGCAAATTCATTTCACATGTGCTGCCTGAGAGTCACCAACTAGCATGCTATATAAGTAAAAATTTATACTGTGAAGAAATCTGAGGACATTCTCCAGCAGTTAACACATTGACGGCACGAATACCCCTAAACCATTTGCGGGTTTTTGTGTTCATTTTCATTCTGAAACAATTACAGCAATTATTATTAGAGTGGTGTTACATGTGTCAAAGAAGCATTTGACATAGCCATTTTCACGGGACTGTTTAGTTTGTTGTTTTGCTGTTTTCTAGTGTATGGATGTTTTATAAAAACAATAAAATGGCATGTAGCAAAAATTTTATCAGTATTAATAAGCTGAAGTCCCATGAGAGGATTCAACTTAAACTCAACCAGTCTTTCTCCTTTAAAGCCATCACCAAAGGTTTAAGCATGGCCTGTTCCAAGCTTTGCTGCATCCACTTAAAGTGAAATATGCTCAATTCAGCTAAAGGACTGAGAATGCCAGAACAGCCATTTAGGGGTGAAAAGCAAAAAAACAATGGTTTAAATAGTCATAATTTCTGGGAAGTCCCTAGACCTATGCACAGGACTCTGAGCAACCCCTCTTGCAAAGATGCTGGTATTGCTTTCAGAGGATGGGGCAGCAGCCATAAGCAGTTCCTCTGTTGAGTGCCAGCAGAGAAGGCTCAAGGTGGCTAAATTTGGATTTTCTTGCTTTCTCTCCCCATCCCATTTTTGCAACCACAGAAGTAGTGGCTAACATGTCTTTCTACTATACACGAAATGGGTATGGATATTTTGCTGACCTGACAACAGCTGCCTTCCCTATCAATCCTGCTGGTATGTCAGGTATCCTAACGTGGGCACGAGGTTAGGAAAATGCCTTATTCCTGTTGTCTTTCAATGAGAGAGATTCCCTCTCCTTCCTTCACACTTCTCTAAAGTCTTCTTCTCAAAGTAAGTTTGTACTTTTTCTGAGGGCCTGGGAGATATTTTGTGGTTCTCGCAACCTTGCTTCCTTTATTACCTTGCTGGAACCTTCCCTGTGTAATAACAACTAAGTGGTGGACTGAATATTTGAAAAGTTTAGATTGCAGTTTGTCAACTGTTTTTCTCTTTACTAACTTGTTTCCTACTGATTAACTTTCTTCTGTGCTTCAGACTGAATCCACCCCCTTGCTGTAACAGCCTAGCGTGTCACATAATCTCTGTCCTGGCATTAACAAGCACTGTTTCACAGTGTGCAAATCCTCCCACTGCTTCTCAGAAACCATCTCATAATCTCACTTCAGATTCTCAGAAGCATTTTCTTAATCTTTAGTCTAAATTTCTTCTGGTCATTAACTTTTTTCTCATGTGTCACTTCTTATCTGTCCTTATAGATCACTTACAATGAGTAATCATGTTCCCTCTCCATCCTCATTTCCGTAAGACAGTGGGGCAGCAATTTCTTCAGTTCTTGTTATACAGTAAATCTTGTGTTCCTGATTATCATTTTTTTGCTTCTGTTAAGTTTTTTACAAATAACCTGACTAGAACAGTGTGTTGTGTGCTTACTGAAGTTCAGCAGTCATGTATAGCAAAATGAATAATTCCTTATCTCAACAGTAAAAAAAAAAAACACAACAACAACAAAAAAAAGTAGGATTATATCAGCTTTTTAATAGCCCTTACTCATCTATCATTTCCCTTTAATAAACTCTCAGGATTCAGCAAAAATTTTTCTCAATAGATGTACATGCTTTGGCACTCACACAACTACACTTTTTTCATTTCTATTATCCCAGTAACTGAGCAGGTCTGTTTCTTCCTGTCTGACATTTTTCTCTTCAGTTTATTGACAGCACTTTGTTACTTGCTGCCAAACCAAATGATCAATTTCCTACTTTTTGTGCTAGGGTCACTAATGAAAATATCAAGTAAAATTAGCACCAAGGCTGAACCTCAAGGAATGGACATTTGGAAATTTATATAGCTCTGCTTCCCCTAGCTGAGATTTTCTTCTATCTTTGAACAAAATCTGTTCCAAACTTTCACACCCTTCATACATTCTACCTTTAACCCTAGAGGTCCCCCTTTGTCATTTGTATTTTAAAAACAAAGTGTTGTGATTATCATCATCAAAGTGAGAGAAATCTCATTCAGATGAATCTCAAAAGTGCTATTAAATCTACTGGAAACAAGTAGTTCCTAGGTGGAGAAAAAAAAAATCAGTCCATAACATTGGTATGTTAAGACTGAAAACAGTTGTTTTTGGAAATGAGCTGAGACTTCCCAGTATCATAGGCAAACTAGCATTCTGCTAACTGGGAAGGAGGGATGGGGACCAGCATCTGCTATACAAATGAGAGGAGAAAGAGAAAAGGGTAGAGTTTTGACACCACTCAGCTACGTCTCCTGTGCAGCTCAAACGACCCTCAAGAGCCACAACATGTGCTCAACCTGTGTATTGCCATTCTTCCAGTACCCAAAGGTTTCTTTGAGTGCCATAGTAGAGCTGGGGAAGAAGGCTCCTATTTTCTCAGATGTCCCCCCAGAAATGAGTCAGGAAGTTGTCTTGGACATCACTAGAGCCCAGGTGTCCCTCCATTTTATATCCCCACATCCCTGAAGCTCTCTGAGATCCATAAAGAGAACAATTTCTGTAAGTTTAAAGGAAGAAATTCCATATAAAACATGTTTCAAAGCTTAGAAAATTTAGTAAGCCCTCCACGTATGATAAGGAGTAAAGGCCAGGAGTAATGCAGTGGAGTAGAAAGGAGAAATGGGGACTTAAACTTTCCCTTTACCAATAGCAGTATGCATCCCTGCAGCAGTTAGAAAATATCTTATCCTTGTATTTATTCACAGAATCATAAAGGGTGGAAAAGACCTGCAAGATGAAGTCCAACCTCTGACTTAATACCACCATGCCTAGTAAACCATAACATGTGTGCTGTGTCCACACATCTTTTAAATACCTCCAGGGATGGTCATTCCACCACTTCCCTGGGTAGCCTGTTTGTCCTGGGTTTCTCAAAAATGCTGGTACCCACCTTTTCTTTTCTCCAAAAATGCCTTTTTTGCTTTTTGGTGTTTTGCCTTCTTTAAAGAGACTGAACTGCTAGTGATTAATGACTCAAAACATTTGACTGCCTGCCACCTCAGGCTACAAGCTGAGTGTTGAACAAGTTAAGGAGAGAGGCAAATCCTTCTAGCTGGGGTAGTGTTTCTTTGTCTTTACACAAATGACTCAACTGTGGTAACTTTTCTCCAGAGAAGCATAGGGACAATTCACACACATGGCCTGAAGATACTCATCTCTGCTGAGGGGCCATAACAGATCAACTGCTGCTGCTGTAACAGGCAGCTGTACCATCTTAGAAGGTGTCAAAGACTCCTGAAATGTCCCTTGATCCAGTATGACATCATCCAGAAATCCCTGCCCCAAGGGCAGTACTTGGTGTGCTCCCACCTAGCCTAATCCCAATAAAAGACCACACTTGGATTTCATTCAATACTGGGGTTTCTTCCCTCACCACATGGGACTATACTGACTACCTGGGACTTCCACCACACCACCTCAACAGACCTGGACTGTGACTACCACTTCGAACAACAAACATGGAAATTGTGACAACAAGTCTCATTTCTGGATTCAACAGGTAGGTGTCTTGTGGGTTCTTCCAGTCACCTGGAGGGTCTGCAGCCCTGCTCCGACTGCCTGTAACAGTACTGCAGCCTCACTCTGGTGCCACGCAAGTGTCTGTCAGTATCAAAACCCAGGTATCCGCTGTTTCCTGCCAGCGCTGACTCTCCAACCATTCCTGACAAGTTTTCCAGACGTGGTAGAGGCGAACCACGAGGAAGGGCAGCCATCTTGTCTCTGTCCTGTGACCAGGTGTGTTTTTTCTGTGTGGGGGAGGCCAGGCACCATCTCAATTTGGTTCAGTGGCCAGAGCTTTCTCCTCATCAGTTGGTTTAAGCCAGTTTTATCAATATTGTTATTAACATTCTTCTTGGTAAAGAGTTATTTTTTCACTTGCATCTGGGCCTATTTGGTCTCTCTCTATATTGGAGAAACCAGGGGTATTGAATCACAGGGAGGAGACTTCTGTTCAAAGCCTGCACCTGCCCAAACCAAGACATTGTTTCAATGTTTAACCACTCTTTCAGTGAAAAAATTCTTCCTGGCATCCAATCTAAACCTCCTCTGTTGCAACTTGAGGCCATTTCCCCTTGTCCTGTCACTAGTTGCCTGGGAGAAGAGGCTGAGTCCCACCTAATCATAACCTGCTTTCAGGTAGTTGGAGAGAGAGAGAAGCTCTCTCCTGAGCCTCCTTTTCTTCAGACTGAACAACTCTAGTACCCTCAGCTGCTCCTTGTAGGAGTTACATTCCTTCCCCAGCTCTATAGCTCTTCTCTGGACACACTCCAGCACCTCAATCCCTTTCGTGTGGAACTGGACAGAGTATTCAAGGTGCAGCTTCACCAGTGCTGACTACAGGGGGACAATCACTTCCCTGGTCCTGCTGGCCACACTATTTCTGATCCCACCAGAACCATATTACCTTGCTGGCAAGCCCCAGCCTTCATTCCCACCTGCCCTGCTCAGCAGGTTCTGGGCATGATCACCCCAAGCACAAATCTTCCAGCAGGACTGAGCTCCCAGGGCTCTCTTGGCACAGCAGGCAGACACCCTCCAAAACTATAACTGAAATGAAAACAGGGCTGTAGGTGCTGACTTATCTAGAAAGGTGCAAAATTTTCTGGGCCAGGTGATTTGACTACCAGTTGCTTTGAAAAGGAGAGCTACATGCCACTGCAAAGAGACAAAACTCCTCCTCCCTCTTCTCCTCTTGGATTCCATCTGTCAGGGCAGGACTTAGCCCTTCAAACTCAAATGCCAGTTGAAAATTACAATCAAACCAAACGTCAACTGTGTCCCGGGCACAAGCGGAAAAGATCCTGCAGCTCCTGTCTCTGATGAACAACTTGCCCACTACAGTGCAAGTGAGGAGACTGGGGAGACCATTCTGGGGCTCCTGTCTCAACACTCCCCTGAGGTTTCCCCCATCAGTTCAGAAGAACCCACTGCACAGCACAGCAGAGCACTCCACTGCAGATCATGCCTCCCAGAAATGTGGCCTGTGTTGCATGAGGTGTCTGGGTCTCAAAGCATGTCCTCAAGCTTTCCTTAGCCGTGCTGCACATGTGCCAACACTGACATGGCTGACGTATTTCTGTCATTTGGCATGTGCAGAACCAGTGTGACTTCTTGCTGAAGCCTTCTGGAGGCAAAAAGAGGGAGTAGCAAGTGAATGCATGCCCTGATGTCTCTTTCTGTGCCAAGGCTCTCTTGGAGGTGGTGGGGACCTGAGGTCCCAAGCAGAGGGAACACAAAACCATAAAATCATTTAGTTTGGAAAAGACCCTTGAGATCAAGTCCAACTGTTAACCCAGCATTGCCAAGACCACCACTAAACCACGTCCCTAAGTGCCACACCTACATGTCTTTTAAATCCCTCCAGGCATGGTGACTCCACCACTGTCCTGGGCAGCCTCTTCCAATGTTTGACTACCCTTTCAGTGAAGGAAGTTTTCCTTTAAGCCAATCTACACCTCCTTTTGGGCAACTTGAGGCCATTTGCGCTTGTCCTATTGCTTGTTTCTTGTGAGAAGAGACCACCCCCAACCCCCAGAGCACTGATCAGATATGAAACTGAACTTGTTCTGGCACTGAGATCTGGAGAACACTGCTAGTGACTGGCTGCCAGCTGGATGTGACTTCATTTACCACCACTCTCTAGGCCTGGCCATCCAGCCTGTTTTTAAGCCAGCAAACAGCGCACCTGTTCAAGCCACAAACAGCCAGTTTCTCCAGGAGAATGCTAGGCAGACCAGATCCACATCTTTTCCCTCAGCCACTGCCAATTGCCATATTATTAAGCTAAGAAGCAGAATTCAGATTTCACGCTGAAGGAAAATCCCAACGAGCACTTGACTATTTAGTGGTTTATTCAGACAGTTAAAAACTGGGTTTGTTCAGCAGAAGTCACTGCATTTTAAAAATTTCATAAAAATGCTAAAATTATTGCCTTTGCCAAAAGAAAAAGAAACTATTAAATAAGTTTTGTTCATTTAAATTTCTTTTCTTTTTGGAAAGACCAGTCTCTGGGATGAACTCTAGTACTCTCAGCTGCTCCTCATAAGACTGATATTCCAGACACTTTACCACCTCCTTCTTGGGATACATGTTGAGGGACTGTAAAAATGGGGCTCTGCTCCAGATTTTCAGTATGCAGGTATTAATTTCTAGGTCCACTGCTTGTTCCCTTAGCCTGGGTTGGGTTTGCTTCGTTTTGTTTATACTGCTGTTGATTTCTGAAGATCTTAAATCAGAATAATTGTGTATAATTTACCTAAAGTAGAGTCAAACGCAACTTGAATCACTAATTTATTGTCATCTCATGTTTAATTGTGTTGTGCACATTGGTCCCACAAGGAATTGCTTGGGAAAACATCCAATCAACAGGTTAAAAAGGTAAGAAAGGAACATACATCTGCCTCACTGAAGGCACAGTACTTTGTAGGTAACTTTCCGAATGAGGACAACCAAGACTTCCATAAGCAGCAGTACCATACTGCTCTACAGCAGGAAGAGAAAGGACAATCCCTGACATCTTTCTTAGAATGGCCCATGTGAACTGCACCGTCACAAGGTTTTGTTGTCTTAAAGTACCATTTATCCGACCCTACAAGGTGGGGGGAGGGGAGATTTTTGTGTGCGCTATTTTTAATGGAGTGGTGGTGGAGCTGTGTGTTATCTAATCTAGTAAAAAACTGCATATCTTTTTTTCCTCTCTTACATAACTATCACATTTGATGGCAACACAGTGAAAGACATGAAAACTGGGATGCCTTTTTTCTTTAGTTAAATATGCCAAAGGTGAAAAAATACACCAAAACCAAAGCTTGAAGAATCAACTGTTACTTAAAGATTTAAGAATGTCAGCACTGGTTAACACCAAGGTCCTACTAGGATCAGTGCCATTTCCAACAGGGATAAAAATTGATGTCTAGAGAATAAGGACAAGGTGAATATATAGTCAGATTTCTCCCTAAGTAATCTCCCAGATTACTGACATCTCTACAACTGCTGAGAGCAGTGTAAAATGTCAGGCTCCCATCTATTCAGCCATCCAAATTTCTTCTTTCACTGTTTCAGTTTTGAAGAGAAAGATGATGGGAAAAACCTCAGCTCTCCTGCTCCAAGACCTCAAGGCTGGCAAAGCCATGAGTACTGGGGTCCTTTACATTAGAAATTATGAGAAATAGCCGTTTTTGCTGATTATACTCATAAGTGCTTGAATCATCAGTGTAAATGCTAACATATGAACTTTTATAGGTATCATTGAAAGCAGCAATGGTAGAAACGGGTTTTAATTTCTACTGTTTTAAATTTTTCCTGCACAGGACAACCTGACTATCCTTAATTCCAGTCCCACAAGCCCTTGAACTTTGTCCTGTTTTATTTTTCTACTCTATTTCCATAGGTAATCTAATTGGAAATGCAAAATAAATTATTGTTCTCTTTAACAGTTCAGAGTTTTACTTCTGTCCAGTTTCTCCGGCTATCTCCCTGATACTTTGTGAGGGGTCAACTCACACTTGCATGTCCACACCAGAATCCATAACCCATGAAAAGCATTAATAATAATGCAAAGCATTTTACATCATCCCATAACCATTCAAGTTCACACTGTAAACATCTCTTTTACTTTAATACTTAGAATCTCATTTCCTAACTCACTCCATTTTTTAATAGGAGACTATCCTATCCATGTTTAAAATATACCCACGGTCTCCTTATATTTCAATTACCATGACATCTTTTATCTTTTACTTTAGGACACTGTAAAGGCAAAGGATGTAGCTTAGAGTGGTTGAATGCAGACAAAACACCTGGATGTAAATCCAGACGTGTCTGGTTATTTCCAGTCAAGGCATCTTTGCTATAGCTCTCTTAACAACCTTCAGCATCATCCTACAGCCTGTCATAGATGGAATACAAATATAGCTTTGTTCCTTTCATAAGGCCATAAATTAATTTAAAGGTACTGCTATATTTATCTGAAACGTCTGGATTTATGACAGCCTTCTAACTTAAAAAAAAAAAAAAAAAGGCATTGTAACAACTATAAATACACAGCACTTATGCAATAGGCTTCAAGCTTTCATTAGAGGCTGCCATACACCTGGAAAGCCAAAACATTTCTCCGCTGTGACAACTTTCGGTAGAACAGATGAGGCATTTCCCCAGGAGAGCTTGACCTGGCGTTCCAAACCTGCGGACAGCCCAAGGCTCGCTGCCCGGCGCGGCTCTGACGGGTCCGCAACAGCGAGCGCATCCGAGCCCGACCCGCGAGGGCTGGGAACGGAGGGGGTAATACATAAACCCTAAGGACAAAGAGCTTTTCCTTAACCATATAACTTTTATCTTATCGTGTCCTGCATTAAAAGACCAACACAGAAGGGAAGGGGGCCAGCCTAAGCGGCCAGAGACGAGTGCGGCACCCGCCGGGTGATGTCCCCCTTTCCCGCTGGAGAAGCCCCCACCCCGCCCCGGCGGCTCTATCCCTGTATCCCTGCCTCCGCCGCAGCCCAGCTAACGCCCGACCCTCACCACAGCAGCCGCTCCAAGGAACCAACTCGGAGCTCGTAGGGCTGTCCCTCTTCCCCGGCAAACTCCCCCTGTCCCCGCTAGGGCTCTGGCTGCCTGCCTGCCCGCCGCCGGGCGGGCTCTGGGAGTTTCGGGGGCACCGGCACCCTCAGGACGGGCGTTCCCGGACGGGCCCGCCCCGCCCCGTCCCCCCCACGTGACCCCGCGCCGTTGGCGGCGCGCGCGTGGAGCGGTGTTTTGTAACCTCCCCCCGCCCCCCGCCCGCGCCCAGCCCCGAGCCCGTCCCGGCGGCCGGAGCGGGAGCGCCACACCCCCCTCGCCGCAGCCGCGCAGCCGATGGCAGCGTCCTCTCCCGCCGTCGCTGTGGGCTCGGAGCTGCCGCCGGAGCCGGGCGGCAGCGGGGGCCCCGGCGAGGGGGCGGACCGGGACCGGGAGCTGCTGCTGGCGCGACTGGTGCCCGCGAGCCGCCTGAAGGAAGCGGTGGGCGCGTCCCTGGCGTCGCTGTGCCTTGGCCCCCTCGGCGGAGCGCAGCGCCTCGGGACCCTCGTGGACTGCCTGGTGCTCAACTACCGCCTGCGGCAGGGGCCGGGCCGGGGCCGGGAGCGCGAGGCCGAGGGGTCGCTGCGCTGCTGCGGCTGCGGGAGGTTCCTGGGCGAGCCGGTGACCGTCCCGTGCGGGCACACCTACTGCCGCCGCTGCCTCCGCAGGGAGCTGCGGGCCCGCTGCCGCCGCTGCCGGGACTGGCTGCTGCCGGCGGGGGGCACCAGCACGGCCGCGGGCCCCCTGCGCACCAGCGTCGTCCTCAACCGGCTGGCGGAGAAGTGGTTCCCGGGCGAGTGCGAGCGGGCGAGGGCCGGGAGCAGGTTGGAGGAGCTGCTGGCCCAGGGCCGCTTCCGAGATGCGCTGAGCGCCGCCGGCCAGGCCCTGCGAGCAGGTAAGGCTGGGGGGGAGCGCGCCCTTCCTCCGCCCGCCGGAGCCGCGAAGTCCCGCCCGAGTCTCGGCGGGACCGGGACGGGCTGGTGGCTGGGCACGGCGGGCTCAGGGGGCTGGGATTGTGGTGGGGTAGGTGGGTGTGCCTTCCCTCCCGTGCTGCGAGGCCGTCAGCGACCTAAACGGGCCGGTAAAGAATGTCCGAAGTTTTCTGGAGTTTGAGGGTATTCGAGGAGCGTCTCCACTGGGAGAGCGGAGCGGAGGGCACGCGTAGCTGCTCGGTCCTTGGTTGAGCGCCCGGCCTGGCAGTGGGGTACACTTACTCGCACTTACTCCAGGGGAGTGGGGGAGCGTCCCACATGCGCTTCTTCGTGCCTCCCTCCCGCACACTTGTGTGGGACTTGTTTACAGAGGAGCTTGTGGGCTCAGCTTCGTTTTGTGTTTGGTAATCGCTGTGCGCGGGCAGGGGAGATGCAGTTGTTGTATTTAACCTTGTTTCCTGAGAGAGAGACCTATTTTCAGTCTTAAGTGTCACCAAGACAATTCCCAGCAGGCCGGGCCCAGTTGCATAAGCAGACAGGCACGGAGGGGGACAGGTTGTGTAATGGCAGTGACATCATAGGTGGGTGTGGTTGGAGTTTTATATAGTGTTGGGAGAGGGTGCAAAGAGGGAAGGTAGAGGCATGCTTTTAGGCTATCCTATATCCGTCGCGATATATGTCTCTGGTGCCATGGACACTTGAGATACCGTCAGTTTTTCAGAGTTTAGTCTTTGTAGAGAGAGTCAAATTTGTGTGATTGATATACCTAGATGGATCCAGTGAGAGATTCCTCTGTTGTTTTTATTTGACTATGAATTTTATCACCTGGTGACCTGAGGGGTTCCATTTTGATTTGTAGCCGGGTTTTTTTTATGTTCATTAATTTAGGAATTAATATTTTTGCAGGTTAAGCATGTTATGTTTATACAGTTGTCTGCAGCGGAGGAAAAAAACCCAAAAGCTTGCATAAGTCTAATCCTTCCAGTCTGTTCTGGGGAGATATATTAGATCTAATTTCAAAATAAAATGTTCGTAATGTTGGTGGGATTAAATCGAAGATCTATTTTATATGCTTTTTGGCAACCTAATTTAAAGAGGTTCACTTTTGGCCATCAAGTCTACGTTATTTGCCAGGATGTTTCTAAAGTGTAGGATATAGGATGGATGTGACCTGAGGAAGTGACTGATCTGTTTTAAATCTTGGAACTATAAGATGCAGACTCCTGTCCTGGGATTCAGCACTGAGTCACAGAGATCACTCAGTGGCTTTCAGGGTAAAACTGATGAGTCCCATTACTGATCTCAAATGTTTACAGGGGTCCTGTTTCACGTTTCAGCATTGCTTTGAAAGAACGAAAGAGGCAATTCATTATACAATTTTTGTTACTATTTCTACTATTTTATGGATTTAGCAATATTATGTAGATAACTGTGGGGAAAGAATTTTAATTTCTTTTTATGTGAATCTTCGTCTTTAATTTTGTCTTTAAAATGAGTTTAAAATCTGAGAATAGTTACCAACTGTAAAGCTTAATCAAAATTTTATTATTCAAATTCAGTACACATGCTAGAATTAAGTGCTAGAAGCTCAGTTTAAGATCTGTTGTACAATTCTTTCCTGTATGTCCCGTCCTGAGAACTATCAATATTACATATATTCTGGTAATGATATTAAAGGAGTTCATGAGTCAGAGTGCAGACATACATTAAATGTGAATTTAGAGCTGTGGGCTCACAACTACAAATCGAAGGTGATTTCAGGCCAACAGATAACAAATTTAATAGCCGTTGGTACTCTTTTCCATCTTCCTCCTAAACACGAGTCTTGAAAAAACTTAGAGATTGAAAAAATACGTCTTAAGAAATGTATTAATGTTTAAAATCATTCATGATTTACTTCCATGTTTCCTTATTGCTACTTCGTCTATTTCTTTTTAATGCAGATAGTTAAAAATTGTGATAAGCATAAATCTGATGCTAAATGTTTACTCAAAAAGGTATCTTTTATAACTCTTCTACATTTCTTGAAACATTTGAAAGAGACGTGTTTCCCATGTTGCAGAAGTGACTTTTGGAAAACATGAGTAATGTTAACATTCATATGGTTAATATATTCCTTGCAGGGTTTGAAACAAAATAGTTTAATTAAAGGACATATATTGAATTAAAACACAAGTGCTGCTTGCCTTTAATCAAGTATCCTGAAAAACACAGCTAATGGACTTGAGTTTGGTCTGAATCTCAGACTCATTCCTGCTGGAGTGGGCCTCAGGAGGTCTGTTGAGCAATCAGCCTCCTGTTCAAAGCAGAACAAATACTGAGATCGGAGCGGTTTGCTTAAGTTTTTTGAGTTTTTGTACAGCTGGATCATGAAAACCTACTGGCTGAAGATTCCACAGCCTCTCTGGGCAATCTGCTCAGAGGTTAATTATCCTCATAGTGAAAATATTTTTCTTTATTTCAGGTCTATTTCAGTTTATAACCATTATCTCTTTTGTTTTTCCACTGTGCACTTCAGAGTCCTCTAGGTAACCCACTTTGGGATTCTGAAAAGCTGTTGAGTTTTCCCAGTGACTTTGGGAATTGTTTTGTGCTAAATAAAGCCAGTTCTCTCAGCATCTTCTTATGAGTTGTGTTTTCCAACCCTGATCGTTGGGGTAACCCTATAGTACTGTGTTAAAAAACAGTGTGTTAAAGTTTTTCTACATAGTGGTTGTGATGTGCATGTCTTTTATTTTGAATAATTTGTTATATTATTAAGAACCATATAAAAAGCAGGCAGGATCCACCCGAGGTAGTCCATTTGTTGGTAAGTTTATACTAACATTAACCAGGAGCAGGAACTTTGGAAATAATATTAAAACCAATAATGCATATCGAGTGGGTTTTTGTGTGTACACCTCTTTATACTTTCCTATTAACGTAATAATAACAAGTAATACACACAGTTCTACCCTACAAGTACTTAGTGTCTTCTTTTTATTAAAATCATTCATCTTTAGGTATGCTGAAATGAGGCATCTCTGTATTTACAGAGATGAAATTGAAATTCAAGCGCTAGGTGTATTTCTGCTCTGTTTAGTCTTTGGTACAAAGATTTGAAGTCTGTTTGCATCCTCCCTTTGGATGGCAGACATTAAAATGTATGCTGAAACTTTTTGAAATGGTTTTTTCATGGTTACAAAGCCTAAAAATTAAATTATGTTTACAAAATTGGATATATGAATTTAGGTAGAACCATAGAATTGTTTAGGTTGGAATTGTTAGAATTGACCTTTCAGATAATGAAGTCCAACCATTAACACAGCGCTCCCAAGTCCACCACTAAGCCATGTCCCTAAGTGCCACATCTGCGTGTCTTTTAAATCCCTCCAGGGATGGTGATTCCACCACTGCCCTGGGCAGCCTTTTCCAGTGCTTGACAGCCCTTTTGGTGAAGAAATTTTCCCGATAGCCAAACTAAAAGTCCCTTGGTGCAATGTGACACCATTTCTTCTCATTTTGTCAATGTTACCTGGGAAAAGAAATGGGCCAGCCCCCACCTTGCTGCACCCTCCTTTCAGGGAGTTGCAGAGAGTGGTAAGATCCCTCCTGAGCTTCTCTTTCTCCAGGTTAAACTCAGTTGCTCTTCATAAGGCTTGTGCTCCAGACCAGCTTTGTTCAAAGTCTCTGGACACGGTCTAGCACCTCGATGCCTTTCTTGCAGTGAGGACCCCAAAACTGAACATCTTTCAAACTGTGGCCAGGGCCGAGTACATGGGAGCAATCACTGCCCTAGTCTTGTTGCCCACACTATTTCAGATACAGACCAGGATGCCGTTGGCTTTCTTGGCCACCTGGGCACACTGCTGGCTCATAGTCAGCCAATTGTCAACCAGCACCCCCACATCCTTTTCCACTGGGCAGTTTTCCAGCCACTGTTCCCAAAGCCTGTAGATCTGCATGGGGTTGTTGTGGTCTAAGTGCAGGACCCAGCACTTCACCTGGATGAACCTCCTACCAGTAGCCTTGACCCATCGATCCAACCTGTCCAAATCCCTCTGCAGAGCCTTTCTGCCCTCCAGTAAATCAACACTCCCAATGTACTGTTGTCTACAAACTGAGTGAGGGTGCAGTTGATCCCCTTGTCCAAGTCACTGATCATTGATGAAGATATGAAAAGGACTGGTCCCATTACCAAGCCCTGAGGAGTACTGCATGTAATCATCTGGCTTTTTTTTTCTTGGAAACATTAAGCCCAAATTTGTTGTGTGTATTGATCATTCACTGGCAGTGATTGTATGTTCAGCAGCAGATTTGGAATTCCAGCTAAACTCCTTGGTTTAGTCTTTGTTTTGTACCAGTTCAGTTAGAATCATGCATTTCTCTTTGAAAAAGAAATTTATAAAATGTACACCTGCTGTAGACTTGAACTCACATTTTTATCTTCAAACTACCCCTCATTCTTCCCCTAAGAAAGAAGGCTTGGAGTCCCTCAGGTCATGTTCTACCCTTGAAGGTCTGAAAAAGATGTGCTTCCTCTGATTCTGTGCAAATAGGCAGCTTAGCAGAGAACAAAGACCTGCACTTACTGCTACCTTTGAAGAAAGAAATTTGGTTTGATGCTAACTCTGCTGGACACCAGAGGCAAATACACACAAAAAGCTATTTGAAGAGTTTGATCTGAACTGTTACCTTCCTAGGCTATAGCAGTCACAAAACACAAAGCCACAGGAAACCAGGCCTCAGAGTTGTTCTGCTTGTGGAATTAGTGTTTGAGTTAGACAGTTTCCCAGACTACTGTTAAAACAAACATTTTATTATGTCTAAAATAAAAATTAAACAAAGCAGGTTTGGCAATGTTTGTATTTCAAGGGAAACTGTCAACTCAAAAGAAAGACAGTTAAGGAAGACACTTTGTTTTCAGCTGTGAATTCTTCTGTGATTATTTCTTAACCCTTTCTCTTCCATTGAGATATTTTTATATGTAGCATTATGGATCTTAATACAAAGTAATGTGATGGAATATATGGAAACATTGTCCAGGCTGACTTTTAAATGTGAAATAGGCTAATGTTGGAAATTCATGACAGTTTATACTAGAGATTTAGAATAGGGAAAGATGGAATATCAAATTGAAATGATCACCTTCCAGGAAAGCCTTGTTGACACCAACTTCAGGGACTATTTGATTTTAGTATTGTTTACAGTAGACCAAGGTTTGACTGGTAGGTCTCACTCAAAGACAGGTGCATTTTTAAAAACAATCAATAACAAAGTAGTGTGCTGGCATTTTTCCAAGCAACAACTGCAGTTAGTTATGTTACAAAACCATAGCTTTAGCGGCATGGAGATGGTTGTGCTTCCTGTTTGGAGGTTACTGTACTGGAAGTGCAAAATGCTGTATGTCAGATATGAGAACTTGTCCATATCGAACATGTTCTGCCATTTCCCCATTGTAGAAGTTCCATTAGCACAGCTCCTTGCAACAGGGCTGCCAGCTGGTGTTAAGGGCTTTCTGGTATTGGCTATCTCTTTTGATCACATAGTGATAAAGCCTACTTCTGGTACTTCCTAGATGAACACTGCTGGGAAAGTGGCATCTGTATCTCCAGCCATAGTTGGAAGGGATTGGGCATTATAAAAACAAATTAACAGTCTACAGAAAAACTTGGGCATTTGAAAGCAAACTGTGTAGTGCTTAGACTTTTAATACAAGTGTGGTGAATTCTCAGATTCCTATGGTTTTGACTGGATGTACTGTAAAGTTAACTTGGTCCTCAGTTTTTGTTGTCACAGCAGTACAGAGCAGTACTTTGTCATCCTCTCTGATATTTGAAAATATATTTTCTTGTTACTGCAATGTACATTAGGGGATCCAGAATTTGATCCTTAGCTTGAAAGACATGAACCTGGAATTACTGCCACTGCTATTAGCCAAACACTAGAGGTTGGGGGCAAATGTACTCCAGTAATTTTGCAAGTATTGTGTGAAAAATTGTGATTATGGCATATCACTGTGAAAGCAAATCTTATTACAAATTTCTGATTTTTTAAAAATGTTACCTAATTTCTGTTTTCAGATTCCAGTGACTTGATGCTTAGGATTTACAGAGCTGAGTCATATGTTGGCCTCCAAGAATATAAAGCAGCCATAGAAGATCTAAATTTTGTTATTTCTAAAATGCCAAATTGGCCAGAGGTAAGTTGGTATGAGCTCATCATTTTTCAGTACTGTGTTTGTCTTGCCACATGAGAGGACATTGCTGCTGTCTTGGTTTGTCCTGTGTTCAGCAGTTCAGTCGCTACTGCAAATTCATAAAGCCCTCCTGCTTTTCACCTCTCAGTTTTGATAGTACTGTCTACTTTCTTCTGTATGTTTGGAAAGAAGCCTCACTTCATTTAACTGAGCTCGATTTGATGGATGGATTCCTATAACAATCCTTATCTCTGTAGGAAAATTAACTGTAAGAGGAGGATTAGCATACTTCCTTTCTTCAAAATACATCTTAATTGAATCTGCCCAAATCCCTTCAAGAGGATGCATGCCCACATCAACAGTCTAGTTGAACAGATGCTATTGTTCATACTGTCATTCTGTAGAAACTGCACTCGGGTTTGTTTGTTGTTGGGGGGTTATTTGTTTGTTTTTGAAGTTTAGTTTCTGGTCCATTACCTAAGTTCTCATATACAGATAGATATTGTTGTTTTAACTAACTTTTATTGATAACTGTTTATCTATTTATATTAGTGCCAGTGCAACTTTTAAAAACTGAGATTATCTAAGTCCCAACATCATCTAGTTACAACTAAGTTTAGTAAAAATCAGTAGTTTTTCTTCCACCTTTTTTTTCAGACCAAATAATATACAGATTTCTTTTTTCCTGTTGCTATCTAGTGCTCAAGAATAAAATATAGTTGGAGGAAGCAACTCCAGAAATGCATTGTTTTGTGTTAAGAATGTTTTGTGTTAAGAATGTAGATTGAGATGAACGTAAGGGATGCACGGTTGTGTGGATTGTTTTGTTTGTAGTCCCTCTTCTCCTGCATGCTGGAACCATAAGGCTTTTAATGAAAGAGAGGCAAAAAAGGGTATCCTATAAACTGTTATGAGAGGTTATGTAATGATTTGCGTTTCCTGTCCCTCTTCTTCCTCTCCAGAGGCTTCCAGAAGAGGGAAACTGAGGCCTTTTGTATATTAAGCCCTAGTCAGGTTTTCAACACTTTTATATAAGCCAAAACAAATTAACTGGAAGAAGACTAACACCAGGCTTTTCCATGACTCTTTTCAAACATTAGCGGATGTATGTTAGTTAGACAGGGCATATGGATCATCCACACTGTGCACAGTTGAAGTTTGTTGAAGAGCTCCATTCTTTTTATCATGGCAGGTTCTAATACTAACTGTTGTAATGCCTGTAAGATCAGTGCTGCAGTTCAACATACCCTCTAGAAATGTCTTCATGGTATCTGTTTCTCAGGTCTACTTCCGGAAAGGAAAAGTGCTGCAAGACTCTGGCTTTGTAGGTGATGCCTTACAACTGTTTCTACAGTGCTTAGCCCTTGATGAGGACTTTCTTCCAGCCAAGCTAGAAGTAGAAAAGGTATTCATGATACTGAATTCCTATCTCTGGTTTGATTCCTTTATAAAGCTCTCATTATTGTAGACTTTGATCATCTAAAATGTGCGTCACATACAGAGACGGTTTGAATGGCAGATAACTTTTAAGATATCTCTTAAATCATACTATGTTGAAGAGATAGTCTCATTGTACACATTTTAAATACATGTTTAAAAGTACATTTGCTTTGGAAGTTACTATATGAATGTCTAGAAAACTGGAAAGCAGGCAGTGAGTTAAATTTTCTAAGTCAAAATCTTTTGTGCCCGAGCACAACAGTGTTTCTTTGATAATAAAAATTTGTAATGAAAAAATGCACAGTACTGAACTGATAATGTGTAACTTTGTTCAAAGAGCTCACTAGCTTGTAGTAGAAAAGATTTCTTTTTACTTTTTAAAATTTCTTTTTATCAACGTAGGTATGTAGGCTTCTGCTTGTTTTTAACTCTTACTTTCTCAGTTACTGCTTAAATAAAGATCTGTTTATGAGAATAACTTCATAAAGATTTACTTCTTACTTCTGGTATATAGTTTTATAACAAAGGTATGTCTAGATTATTTTTCTTTATTATTAACATTTAGATATTTTTTCTAGACATTGTGTGATGTTTTGTCACCAGAGAAGCTAGGTGAGAGTTTGAAGGAATCTGCTTGGAATTCAGCCCATATTCGAAATAAACCTTTTCTGCTTGGTTCTGACATGACTGTGTCTTACTGCAACTTACAGCTTTGTCCTCAGCAGGTAACAAAAATTCAAGGATAACTTTTCTTGTTGACTGATATGTAAACATTGAATGTACTGATACACTGATTCGTCAAACTTTCCAGTGTAAATACTGACTTTCTATAATTCACTGAATTGGAGGAAAAGAATTGTGATTTGGGAGGAATGTATTTTCATTTGTAGTGTTAAAACTCCTCATTCTAGTGAGCTGGAATGGGTAATAATAAAGTATTACAGGGTACTGAAGTTTGTTATTAGGGACTTAAAAATAAAGAGAAATACATTTTCTCTTTGAAGCAGATGAAGATTGTTAAATTGGTAATGCTAAGCAAATTTGAATGCTGTCTTGACTTAAAAGTTTCTCTAGTTAACTAATGAACTAATTGTGGGTATCAGTTTGGCTGATATATCTTTGTGTGGTCACATCTTACATACTTAGGTTTGTGTTACTCTTAAAATACAGTTCATCTTACTGTTACAGAGTTCAGGAGGGTCAGATGTACTGAAGCCTGTCAGTGGAGGCTTAAATCGTGCACAGTCTGCCCATGCTCTTAATTCAACAAAAGACCTTGCCAAGGAAGATGGCTTGAAGAGAGTGTCTTCTGAACCCCTTCTCTCTGGCCAAGGAAAAAGTGCTTTGTTAAAAAGAAAGCTTTCATTTTCAGAACAGGATACAGTTGTATGTGAAGATGGAAGAAACAAACACAAAAAGCAAGGAGGTAAGCAGTTACTTACTCTGAAATTTAAAGTATTTACTGTCTTTTGCCTTTCTTTGAAGGAGTGTTTTGTCTTGTTTTTCTTTAGAAGGTACAAAAAGGGACGTGACACTGGCTTTTGGAACAATTCCAGGGGATATGATTGATGTATCAGATTTTGAATGCTCTCTATGTATGAGGTAAGATTTTGTCCTTGATGCAGTATTTCTGTTATAGATGCTTGGCCACATATCTGTCATGTGTATGAACTGTAGGTTGTTATGAATTCTGATATCAGTCAATAATTGCACCTTTTCTCTATCCCCTAAATTAAGGATGCTTATTTAAATGTCACCTGCTACAGCACTATATACTATAGGGGCTGTTTTAATCAAGTTACCTTCTAAATTAAATTTGGCATTGTTAACTGGTAATCATAAAAGTACAGAGTCCTTTGTTGTTAAGTGTTAGGGTTTTCTTGAGCCAATAAAACTATTATTTTGGAAAGGCTAATTCTTAGGAGTATTGCCTGTGAACCTCAGATTTGCCTGGGAGATGTAGATGCTTAGGAATGTTAGTTTACTTTAATGTAGCTGCTGTTGTATTTGAAAGCTCTTATTGAATTATCTTGCTTTTCAGAATAAATACCATAAAACATATGGTGTATGCTAAACTATCCATAGTTATGTTACTAGTACGTAATACTACTGTTAAAACAACTTAACTTCTCAAAGAATTACTCCATTTCGCGTATTCTGAATCTCTAGCGAGACCAAAATCTTTGTGTTTTGGGATAAATGTTTAGGTACTTAAAGTGCTGGAATGTGTCCAGATTCATCAGAAAACAACAAAATGAGTGATGCAGTAAATGGAGATAAACTGCAGTATAGAGGAAAAAGTAGAATAAGGAGACACATAATTAATTTTTCTCTATTATAGTATACCTAGTCTTTTAAAGAGGTTAATCATTGACTCTTTTAGCAAAAAACAAAAGCAAAAGACACTGGCCATAGCATTTAACTTCTGATAATTTTGTTTCAGGCTATTCTTTGAGCCAGTGACAACCCCTTGTGGACATACTTTTTGCAAAGGTTGTTTGGAACGGTGTTTAGATCATGCTCCACAGTGTCCACTTTGTAAGGAGAGCTTGAAAGAGGTATTGTTTCTCAGTAAAGCTTACAAATAGAAATACTGTATAATTTTAAAGACTGCTTCACTTGAACCCAGTACTTGGTTTTGCTTGACTTATGGATTGCTGCTAGAATGGAAAAACTTGAGACAATTTTTTTCAGTACAAGTTGATTAGATTTGCCTCAGGGTCTTAGGAGTTTTATGTTTCTGTGATCATCTACTGGTGTAATTAAATTCTGCATATTCATAAACTTTGGTTAGTATTCAGTACACTTCTCTTATTTATAAAGCTGTATATCCTAGGAAATCTGTCTCTGATAAGCATAGAGCTACAAACCAAGTTAGACACTAAATGTGTCAGACACTAAGAACTCACAAAGAGAATCTAATTTTCAAATATTGGAGTATCATTAGGTGTTAAGCAATGAAGCATAAGAAGTTTTCGTGGTTTTAAGACACATCCTAGATCATATTTTTAAGTAGAAGCTGCATTTTCTTAAATCGTTTGTTAATAAATATGAAAAGAAATATTAATGTATTTCTTGAAATTGCTTACAGTACCTTGCAAGCAGAAAATATAGTATCACAAAACTGCTGGAGGAATTAATAGTGAAATACTTGTCTGATGAATTATATGAGAGAAAAAGAATTCATGCTGAAGAAACTGCTGAACACTCCAAGTAAGCTTGCTGTCTTGAATCCTTTTTAGAAATGTTTTATTATTTTTGTGATTATTAACAATGTTATACTGCAGATACAAGAAGGAGTATGAAGCTTCTCCAGGTCCCTCTGGGTGGCATCCCATCCTTCAGGTCTGTCAACCACACCGCTCAGCTTGGTGTCATCAGCAAATTTGCTGAGGGTGCACTCAATCCCTTCATCTGTGTGAGTGACACATCCTTGTGTCATTAATGAAGATATGAAGCAGTGCAGGTCCCAGTATGGATGCCTGAGGGCCACCACTTGTCACCAGTATCCCCTGGGAGTCTGAGCCATTGGCCACTGTCCTCTGGATACAACCATTCCGACCACTTTCTTACCCATCTAATAGTCCACCCATCAAATCTGTCTCTCTCCAGTTTGGAGAGACAGATTTTGTGGGGGATCATGTCAAAAGCTTTTCGCAAAGTCCAGATAAATGACAGCTGTAACCTTTCCCTTGTCCGCTGATGTAGTCATTCCATAGAAGACCGTTAGGTTGGTTGGGTGAGATAGGATGGAGCTCTGAGCAACCTGGTCTAATGGAAGGTGTCCCTGCCCACAGTAGAGGGGTTGGAACTAGATGATATTTAAGGCCACTTCCAACCCAGGCCATTCTGTGATTCTATGTAATATATTTTCCCTTCCATTCTTCTTTTTGCATGCACTGTCATGGAGCTTTAGTTTTAGCTTTGCTGTTCATGGAATTTTCCTCTTCAACTGACTGCAGTGTCTTAGAGACTTGAATTTCTTGCAAACCAATTCATGGAGATGTGATCAAAAGAAGTAGTTGGGATTTTTTTGTAATTGTGATGTTTATCTCACGAAGGAGAGTTCTTCAGATACATAAAGCATTATGTGTTGTAGATAGGAATGTTCCAAAACTATTTAAAACTACAGCTCATGCAACTTATGTAACAGAATCCATTCAGTAGAATTACTTTTTACAGACTGAAAGATATTAAAATTAAATCCCTGGTAATGTTTTAATAGTAATTTGTTTGTATCACCTATCAGCTATACATATGTAAAAAAAGGCATGAAAAAATATTTTGTTTTTCAATTACGGCTGCTGAAGCATATAGCAAGGTACAGAGTATACCCTCCTTTGATTTGTGATCCGGAGTCACTCCTGGAAAGTAGTCTAAAAGGGTGACTTAGCTGCTATGTAGTTAGGCTACATCTTTTTAGTTCCAGGAATACTATGTTTCTGAGAGCATAATGTCTTGTATGACACAAAACAAAAAGGAGGAAAGCAACTAACACTCCTGTCCCCAAAACTGAGACCTTTATTCACTGACTAGGTACTCAGTAGCTACATAACTATGAGTCTTAGGGTCCAGTGTGTACACAAATCAGTAATAGGTGTTGAGTCACTGTTATTAGTATGTGTTTTTAGTGTTTACGAAAGTTACTACGAAGTGCTTAAACTTTGAAAGTTGCTGCCCCGTGCTTTATGGCCTTAAACATAGCAAACATAATGAAAAAAATGTATTATCTTGGCATAGCTCGTTGTTTAGATTTTGAAGCCACTTATTTCTTTTGATATTCTCTTGAAGCTTGACCAAGAATGTTCCAATGTTTGTTTGCACTATGGCATATCCTACTGTGCCTTGCCCTCTACATGTATTTGAGCCAAGATACCGACTCATGATTCGCAGGAGTATGGAAACTGGAACTAAACAGTTTGGGATGTGCATAAGTGATTCTCAAAATGGGTAGGTGTACATTCTAATTCTAAGTTTCTCATCGCTTATGTCTTTTTTAATTATAAGAAGTGTCCTTTCAGAAGTGTGTAATTGAATTACTTACAAGGTCTCTTTTGTAGTTTTGCAGATTATGGTTGCATGCTGCAAATAAGGAACGTTCATTTTCTACCTGATGGACGGTCTGTTGTTGATACAGTTGGTGGAAAGAGATTTAGAGTTTTACGGAGAGGGATGAAAGATGGGTATTGCACTGCAGACATTGAATATTTGGAAGATGTTAAGGTATCTAGAATGCTGTTTAAATACTTAGTAGTATTAATATTAGAAGATTTTTGCTTGATTTGTTCTTGAGAGCTCTGTTGCAAATTTTTCAGTCCCTAGACCACTGGAAGATTGAGTGCCAGCACATGGAATAAATGGCAGCTAGCTTAATTTTTTATTATTATAAAGCAACTAAGAAATACTATAGTTTTCATTTTGAGCAATAGTATGAAGCTATAACTTTAAAAATACTGCAAAATTTCTTTACTATTCAGTGATTAGTAATCAAGGTTTTGGAGAAAGCAAGAAATGTATCTAAGTATAGTTGAAATTGAATCTTTTTTTGATTTTAGTTTAAACACCTTAATTGTATCTTTAGCACTAATCATATTTTCATAACTATCCTCCTATAGGTTGCTGATGAAGAAGAACTAAAGAAATTGAGAGAGCTTCACAATTTTGTTTACAATCAGGCCTGCAGTTGGTTCCAAAACTTAAGGAACAAATTTCGCACTCAAATTCTTCAGCACTTCGGGCCAATGCCTGACAGGGAGGAAAATATACAGGTGAGACTCATTTAATATCAATTGTTAGGTGTTTATTTCTAAAAATAAAAACCCTGTTAACAACTGCTAAGCATCAAAAAAAAAAATCCCACCGCTTTTTTCCCAGCTTCAAAGTCAATAAGACTTGCACCTTGTTTCTCTTACGATGAGCAACAAAAAGCAATTCTGTTGCTGGTCAGCAGTTTTTGCAGGACAGGATGATATGCTGTAGTGGAAATAAAAATAAAGTTAGTAAACCGAAAACACTTTCAGCTCCAGTAACATTTAAACTGTTTGTTTGTGTAAAGGTGTTAGAATTTAAAGTGAAAGAAACCCTGAATTTTCTTCTCTGTGAAAGTCAGGGGAGAAACTGAAACTGCCAAGTGCAGGCAAAGAGGTAGTCACAAATGACACTTTCCTCCTTTCTAAGCTACTGCCATATACTTCTGCAGCATTTGACAAATGTTTCTTGAGAAACTAGCTGCAACAGTCTGTAATTGTTATAATGCAACAATTACTGAAGGTTTGTGACATCCTGAGAGACTCGAGGCTGTAGAAAAGCAATACTTAAAAACATGTAAAATTTGGCTTTCAAAGCAGAATTATATGTGGATTGGGATCTTATGGGAGCTTGTCCCTCACCCATCTGCTATATACTTTTATGAGGCTATATTAACCAGTTTGGGAGGACTGTAGATGCTCTAGAGACCATTGCATGAATTCAGAAGTGATTTTAGAACAATTAAATTAAAAAAATAGATTGAAAACAACATACTAAGAAGGAGGAGTTTATGTACAAAACCGGAGTAACTGGTAGGGCAGCAACACTGTGGGTATGTACCTGAGATTTATAATAGGATACAGGTCAAAGCTGTGCGATACAGCTGAAAGTGAGGAAATACCATCTTGGAGTGTGCCACTATTAGTAATATTTTTGCAAATCATTTGAGGTGAATGATCTTCTCTGCAGAGATAAGACCTCTGCTGAGGAGTATTATGTCCAGTTCATGGCCTGACATCTAATGCTTCGTGTCGGTAATTAAATAAAGTACAGGAAAAAGTTACAGAGTATGTTTTAACAGCTTAGAAGAAACTGAGTGCTGCTCTGTCTAAGAGCTAATGAAAAAGGGAGTTGAATTGGGAGGTGATCAAATAACAATAATTTTAATGGAAACGTTAGGCTTCTTAAATATTCAAGCCTTAAGAACATCATCACAGGTATTTGGTTTAATTTGTATCAGGGATGTTTGTTATTAGGTGACTGTCTTGTATCTAACCATCTTTTCCCAAGGAAGCTATGAACTTCGCTTCCTATGTTTTCTTAAAAATAATTGCTTTATCCAGCACAGTTTAAGTGTACTTTGTTTGACTTCGCAGTTGGGGAGGGATCAGAAAAGACCCCTTGAGCACTCTTTTGATCTCATGGATCTGGAATTCTGTAGTTAGTATCAAACTTTAAAGTAGTCTTGGTCATTCATGACTTTGTCTTTTGATGTTTTCATGGTAGTCAACTATACAACATTGGTTATGGGTAACCAACTTATCTTTTATTTTTAGGCAATGCCCAACGGTCCTGCTTGGTGTTGGTGGCTTCTAGCTGTTCTCCCAGTAGACCCCAGATACCAGCTGTCAGTTCTCTCCATGATGTCTTTAAAAGACCGTCTGATAAAAATCCAACATATACTCACATATTTTTCTAGAGACCAGTCCAAGTGACTAACCGCCTGGGTCTTCCTGAAAAGTTACTCTGTTCTGGTTGTAGTAGCAGCTGGAATTTTTGCTGCCTTTGCACATCTAGTACTGGTTTGAGAAGTGTAATGGAACTGTTTTTTCTCTCCTCTCTACCCTCCCCACTTCCTGAACCACGTGGTTCTTTGAATGCACACTTTCTTCAACTATGAGAGAAGACCACTGACGATTGCACAGAGTCAATCCAGCTAGATATGTTTTTCACATTATCTACATTAAAATTTGCACTATGTAGAGGAGAACCTTTTTGAGACTTGATCGTTTTAGCGACTGACTTTTTTAAGCTGTGGAAGTGCAGGACTTAAGGCTGACAGTCCAAGTTTACAACACTGAGGAGGTATTAAAGGTTTTGCAAATGTTTGCCTCATACAACTGTTCTTTTGCTGTTTGCACAAATATTTGAAATATAGTATTGAATGTTACAGTTGGATATTACTACTCTTGTTGAATTATCTTGACCATAAATGAGGCACAGATTTTTAAGTTATCTTGTAGGTATATGCATCACAAAATAGGTGACATTGTGAACTGTATGCTGAACTGGGAGCCTATTTTAAGGAAAAAATGCAAAAAAAAAAAAAAGGTACTTCTGTCTAAAAATACTTAAACTGTGAATATGGTTTACATACTTAGGCCTGTACATGTTAAAGAGGAAACTGAAATCTAAATGCTAGTACCAGTTATATTTCTACTGGACTTTTCAGGCTGGCTGTTCTTCCAGAGCACACACTTAGTTTGTAGAGCTTAGAAGAAGAAATCTTAAGAGTGTGCGTGTGTGTGTCTGTTGGGGATTGTGCATCCAAGATTCAAAAGCTTCAAGTTTTTATTTGAACTTTTTAAGTTGGTGCAAATGTGAGTTCTATGCCTTATTCATATCAACAGTAGAGCACACTGCAGTGGCAAGGTTAGCATCATGCTGCCAATAGGTACTTTTTGTAATTAAAGGTTTGCATATTTGTGAATATGTCTGATACTGGCTTTCTTGTATGTAAATCATTTGTAAAATATTTCTTAAATCTTGCTTTTGCTAATATATTTAATTTTCAATAAAAGCTAAAAGTTTGTAATATTTTAAACTTTATCAGAAACTAAAATTCACTTTCTTTTTCCATATGCTTCTATTCTGGGGTCTTAAGTAAATCCAGAAGCTGCTGTTTAACCTACATTAAGGTTGTGAGCACTTCATGATGTAACTGGTATGTACATAATCTGTTTCTGATTATAGTACCTGTCTCAGACTGACTATTGGTCAGACAAGTTTTTTGCTGGTGTCCTGATTTTCTGTCTATTTTGTTTAAATCAAGTGTGAAGTTTGCATTTCGCAGAACTTAGAAGTTGTGGGAATCTGTTCTTGCAGAGCAGGGAGGTATTTCACAGGCCTGTTAGTCAGATGCTCTGGCCTTGTTCTTTTCTGGGGTCCAAGGTTTGAGATATTACAGGCAGCCCACAATCTGTTGGATAATTTCTAATGTGGTTTTCTATCTAAGGTAAATTTTCCCTCTATGGTACAAATAAAGTCCTGGATTAATATTTAGAACAATTTATTTGCATAATAAATGAAGAAATGGAATCCTCTGTTTTTCCACTTCCATATGTTATAACTTTAGAAACTTAATCTTTGCATCACCGTGATCTTCTTAAGAATGTAGGTGGCAGGATTTTTTTTCCTTGGTGGCAAAAAGTCCCTGTGGCCAGGCTGGAAATACCCAAATAAACTAGTGGTAATTTTTTTTTTTCTTCTTGCCAAGAGCTTGAGTTTTGAAATTGAGTATTCCCTACTCTGCTGGAAGATGTGGTTTCCAAATGTTTTTATACATTCCCAAGACTTTTTAATAAGATAAAAATTCAGATAAAGTATCAGTTGGCTTGTACTGTCCTGTGCATAAGTGTGTTCTGTTTCTGGAGTTGTGTAAACTATGTAAGGTAAAACTTCATTAAAAGGAAACAGCAACAACATAAAAAGGAAAGTAACCATCTTAACACATGCTGCATTGAGGCTGATTGTAAGTAGCTATTTTGTAGCTATTCCACAGACGTGATTGTTGTAGGTTCTCTTGGGAATGATAGAAAATTGAGAAGGGGAGGTGAAAGATTTTTAAGAGTTTTTTTTTGAGTTGGAATTCTTTCAAGTGAATGTTTTGTGGACCAGATTTTATCACTTTGTGCAGTTAGAATGCGACAGAAAAGCAAGCTTGACTGAATGTTTGCATAGCCCTTTCAGTAAGTATCTTGGAGAAACACTATGCTGTACTTTGTACATCATACTTTGAATTTGGGGAGTATTTTCTTATTCTTACAATTTTTTTTTTCCCATCCACACAGCAAGGGTTCTTTAGCTATCAAACAATAAATAGCAACTGACTAAGGATAAAGTTTGATCACCTTTTATTATTATAATAAGGTTGAAAATCGATGTAATTAGGCCTGAGCAGAATGCAAGCAATCTAGGCATAGGGAAAAGGGGAAAGCTCACTTGCTTTGTAGGCAAGGTACAACACCTCTAACGATTAGGCTTACCTGAGGATGAGCAACAGCCAAGAGAATTGTCAGGCTCTCGTTTTCTGTCATGACAAAGGGAGGTCTCCTTTGCTGGGCAGCACCCCTGGAACAGCCAATGAAAGGTACCCCAAGTTATTGTTGGGGCATCTTATTTACGAGGTTGTGCTTTCTTTGTTCAGTCGTATGACTGACAAGTTGATGTAAGTGTGAGAACAAAGCTAAATGTGTCTCAAAAGATTGGTGAGTGATCCATAAATAGCTATAAGTTCATTGGATGTGCATGTATGTTAGTATGAGAAAGGGTGTAAACTTCAGCATGAAGGTTTGGAGTCACTGTACTGAGAGCTGTCTGCCCAAAATACTGATGTGTATTTTCCAGTGTTTCTGGCAAGGACCTCTTCCCAGTTTTGCTAAGTTGTGGCCAGAGATCTCACTGAAATTCTTTATTTATGATTAATACTCACCTCTAGTCTCTTTACTCTTACCAAATGTCATTTCTTGTAACAACTTGGAGCCCTTGAAGAGAACCAATGAACTTTAGGTTTAGAAACTTCAACTTTCTTGGTATGAAATGGCAACTTCACTTTTCTCTATCTAACTTACTTTTCTTTGGCAATTGGCAAATATTTGCCACAGTCATTCTAACGTATCATTTCTCTGTGGGCCTTTTACAGGTCCCAAGTTTCTTTAATGACAGTATGCAAAGATAGTTGTAAGATATTGGTAAGGGGGAAACTTGAAGCTATGCTAAAATGTTAGTTCTCTAGGAAGAAGTGTTTGCTCTGAGCCCTGTGAAAGATGAGGCCAGATTCAAACATTGCTAGAGGCTTTACAAGGCTTGTCATCTTTTTGGTTTTATAAGTGATCTAACCCATTCCTTTCAGTATGAGTGGAGTGGGGTAAATATCTGCTAAGTACTCAAATTCTGCTTTAGACTCAGATTAATTACACATGAGACATGGTAGAGCTGATCTGCACAACTCAGTCTTTTGGACAAGAGCCTGAGGGAGCCTCTCAGTGCAAGGCTCTGCTTACTTTACATCGGGACCGGGACAGTTCCCAGAGGGAATGCTTAAAACTTCAGCTTTGAGCAGGTCCTCAGGAGCAGTAGGCAAACCACAACCGCCCAGCCTGCACCTGTCCAAGGATAAAATGTTTCTTTTTCAGTACTGGCTTTGACTGTAGAGACCTGGCTATTTACAACTGGATTTATAATGGGAAGAAGGTCATTCCACTTAGTAGATAAGAGATACCTCTACAAGGAAGATTGTATCTATGCTACTTGGTATCACACTGGAATCTGCCCATTATCTTCTCATTTATGTGCTTTTCTAAAATTAAAAAAAAAAAACCACCCCTAAACTGTAAAGCGTTCAAACTAGGATATAAATTATTCTCAGGCATTTATCAAAGCAAAAGAGAGTCTGCTGAGCCTTGATTTTTTTTTTTGTGAAGTTACACTTTCCTGGATACTCATAACTGTGACTCCTTCTACAAGCAAAGGCCAATAGTGGGATTTCACCATGGATTTAAAAAAATAATTGCTCTAATTATGTATGATGTATGAAGTATGATGTAGCTTAATTGGAGTAGGGAGTGCCTATGAGGATGTGGCAGGCTCTCTGGGACAAAAAGTTTTGAATGTTCAAGAGAAAGCAGTTCCCAACAAAGTCTTTACACGTCTAGTTTGAGGGGTTTGATTTTTGTTTGGTAAATAAGATGGAAGAATGTCCTATATTGGAAATAACTTTTAAAGCGGACTGAATATGAACCTGTACTGGCTAGGAAGCTGGCCATTTACTAGATGTTTAGTGTGTTAGAAAAGGGAAATGATGTAATGGAAAACTGGAGGCTGTGCTATTATTAAGGCAAATACAGTCACTTTCCAATCCAAACAGAAATTCTCTGGAGTTTGGAATCTTAAAATTCTTAATTATATTATCTAATTGAGTGACTCTTGGTTCCTTGCACTCAAGAGCTTTCTGGTTTGTCAGCTTGGAATGTTTTTATCCACAGAAAGAGCTATACAAGGGCCTTGGCAAAGTGGGCTGCTACCTTCTTCCTAACAGTGCTATAAGGGGAGGAGGGAGCAGTGATGTTTCTTTTACCCTTTTTTTTTTTATTTTTATTTTTCCCCCTTTTGCATCTGACGTGACTCAGTTCTGACTGAGGGCTCCTTGCAGGGACTTCCACAGCCCCTCCTATTTCCTCTGCCAGTATATCAGACCCGTTTTAGCTGACTGCTGCCTGCCGGATGAAGTCCCAAAGTCTCAGAAGCAACGAGTGCCTGTGGAAGACAGCCTGTTCATTTTTTTCTGAAAAAAGACTTGAACTTGATGCTTGATATTCAGAAGCATCTGTTGAGCTTCTGGCAACTTGTTTGCTGTACTATTTTTCTGTGAAGATACCCTCCTACTGGTGATGATATCTGTCAGCAGGAGGGGAGAGAGAAAAGCTGTTACAGTTAATTCTTTTACCAAGTTCCACACAAATACATCTTCACTCCTTCTTAAAAGACGCTTTGAATTTTACCTTCCACACGCATCAACAAATCTTCTAATATCTTCTTTACACTCAGGACATACTTTTCAGGAAATAAATCCTGCAGAAAGCTCCCCACCCTAGCTGAACTGACATTTCGTAGTTGTCATGATGTCCATACAGAAGAAAGTTAACAGAGCCTGTCTGAGGCCTGCTACAAGACTCTTGAGGCAGAAACCCAAAGCTCTAGAGCCAACCTCTGTTGTGGTTACTTAAGGAAATAAACTGAGACAGTGTGGGGGAAAAGGGGAAATTAAGATCTTCCCTTCCTACAGATCTCTGCATGCCTGTGGTGGTTAAAGCACTCTTCTGAAAATGAAAGGAAAGGTTAAGTTTTGTCCTTTCCCCCAGCAGAAAGGGGATCAAGTTGCTTATAACCAGGGTGTTTGTTCTAACATGTAGTACAGTGCAGGTTATGTTTTGTGTAGATGGGTGACTGAGTATCCTGATAAGGCTTAGGTGAGTACCAGGCTGTTCTGCCCTGTTAAGTCCTAAAGTGCTTCTGCTTTTGCAAAAGCACAACAGCAGGTGCTTAAGTGGCTTTAGGTCTCTCCTGCCCAAGCAGCCATTGCACAGCAACACTGAGGAGCTTTGAATGCACACACTTAGATCTGAAATGGAGCAGGGATTTGGGAACTGGGACTGCAACATCATTCTTGAGGTACTTAAACTCTGATAGAAATTCAGGGTTTGTGTTGGATTTTTTTATTTTGCTTTTTATCAACCATCTATGAAACTTGAAAGCTTTTTCCTTTTGCATGTACCTTGAAACAAATCTTGATTGTTCAAACAACCTTTACACCTTATTTTTGTCTGAGCCCAGAAATTGATCATTCTCATGTGTAAGCTTTTGGAAGTTTTGAACAGGAAGTGCTCTGAAAATGCATGACATGACAACTGCAACACAATCCAAATACAGTGCAACTGGCACCTCTGATTTTATTTTGAAACATGGCTCAAGATTTCTGACACTATTTCACAATTAAGTTGCATTGCTAAAGAAATCACTGAGGCTGTGAGAGGAGGTCCAAATGCCCACTCCAGTGAGGGAACAATCGTGATTTTTCATGAGTATGAATTACTTCAAAACAGGGACTCCCTTAATGCCATCCCCAAGAAACCTAAAGCACATCCTTGGCCATCAGCTCATTTTTGCAGCTCCCCCCCAGGCAATGGATATTGAAACCATACTTTCACTGTCCTGTATAGGCACTTTAACCTTTGAGCTGTGGATGAATAACAAACCAGTGGAAGCTGTGACTTGATTTTTCCCAGAATGTTTTTTTTGGGGGGAGTTGAATTTTTTTGGAAACAAAGTGATATAAAAACTGAGCACCGGATGTCACTCACCTGTACCTGAAGCAATGTAGAATGTAAACCAAGTTCTGCCCTCAGCACTTTCCTCTCCTGAGTCCAAAAAGTTCTTCGCTAATATCTTTTAAGAACATATACTGTTAAACAGGTAACTCTGCTAATTAGGACATGATCTAGTCCAGGGTCCTAGGTTCCACAGCAGATGCTTAAAAATTAGACTTCCATTACAACTCAATTTACAAAATACAAATAAACCTCAGTAACTGCTCTATGTAATAGTTTCTGTGAAGATAAAAGCACATTTCAAGGTAAGAATTTGTTGGGATTGTTTGTAAAATTGGACCAAAAAAAGCACAAGGGCTAAAAGAGAATTTCTGACTGAAGCGATTTTCAGGTTATTGCATCAGTGTAACAGTTGGAATGCTGAATCAAGGGGAATTATGTTCATTTCACAGCAAAAGCTTCGTGAAGAAGTTCCAGCTGAACTAAACCACTGATATACAACACTTCGGCCTTTAGGACAACTACATTAAGTCCTTGCAGATATGATAGACTTTGCAAGTTTTGTCTGCTGATCACAGCAACACGCTGTTAATGTTGGCTGCTGTGTCTTACTGCTTCTTTGCAAGGCAACTGCTCAAGCAAGGATTTGCTTCTGCGAGTTCAGTACAGACTGCACAAAAAAACCCCAAACAACCCACCCCATCCAAAAGCTGAAGAATGACCATTTCTATGGCAACTAAAGCACTTAGCATGCTCATGCCCAAGATAAATTGGCACAATCTTAACAACTGAAGTTCGTATAATCAGGGTGAAAGTAATTTGAGAAAAGTAACTAGAGACCGAACAGAATATTCCAGGTGTAATATTCAAATCATCATCTGTTACTAATTTTTATTACATGGGGAAAGACTGCACAGAAAGAACAAAACAGCACAGCAATGTAATAATAATAATGGCCAGTCTCTTCGCAAATGAAGAACCGGGGAAGGTCTTTCCACCTTCCAGCCTGCGCATTGGATTTTTTAGGTGAGACACAGTGTGCGCGGAACTGAGCCCACCCTTTAATCCTGAGGTTCATCTGCCGGGGCCAAGCACGCTTGGACGGTGGCAGCGAGGTCCTGAGGACGTAGATGGATTGCCTTACAGGGCTAACGAGCTCCATCTGCCCGGGGAGGGGCCCCGACCGGGAATCGAACCCGGGTCTCTGCAGTGACAGTGCAGTGTCTTTTCCCCTAGACCACCAGGGGCTCCCAGCACAGCAATGTAAGGTGGAAGAGACAGCAGTGGCTGGCTGCAGTTGTCTGTCTCACCATGGTGGTAGGGTGGTCAGGTGACTAATAAGGTTGTCAGGTTGATTACCCATAAGAGCCAACACCCAGTGTACTGCTGGGTAGAAAGGAATAGGAAATGACACCTTCACCTCTTGTGTAACTTCACCCTCAGGCTGTGTATTGTTAGCAGACTGCTGCCACCAGGAGAAAGAAGTGCTGCAATCTTCTTTACATTTGCTGGCTTTGGTCTTGGCATCTTGTCTGATTACAAGATAAGGTGATCCAGTTCACTCACCCAAGCAAACTAATAGCATGGATTCTTTTCATCCATTAGTTCTTCCAATAGGCAAAGTTAATACCACTGTCTTGGTAGGAGAGCTAGCTGACAGCATGCTTTCAGATATGCCAAGTATGCAGGCAAGTACAAACTTGGGAAATAGTTTGCTTGCTGAAAAAAATCAGTCTTGAGGATCTTCACTTTTAAGTCAGTGATACTATGCCACAAAGGAATTTCAACCTCTTTGTTCAGCATTAGCTCTGTTATTGATATTTCACTTAATTAGAAAAGCAACTGCTCTCAAGCCTAAGAAGTGTTTGAGTTGTTTTGCTTTAGTGTAAGCTTTGACCAGTTTAAAACCCTTGAATTTAAGGGAGCCCTGCTCAGAGCTCTATACAAATCTGCCTTAGATACAGTCCTTTCCTGTGAAGAAGGCCAGCAGCAGCATTTAATCCAGTTACTCACACTAGGGGTTAGCCTGATGTACCACACCATCATAGAACACTACTTCAGGAACAAAGCAACGCAGCTTCCTGTAACAGGGAGACACTTTATCAATAGCAGAGCATCTTGCAGAAGGCTGTCACATAATAGCACTCCTCGCAGGTTTTAGTGCCTAAGCTTTTTATTATTAACTTGAAGGCCTAAAGCCATATACCAGAGCTGATGGCTACTTCTGAGTGTACTTTTCAATAAGTCTCTATGAGGCAGCTTTGCATTCAGTAGTTTATTTATAATTGTAAAAGCATAAGTGTTACATATGTCGAGTAATTGCATATTTCTTAGAATCGTACCTACACATGGGACTGCTGTGTGCAAAGACAAGACAGTCATGCTTAGATTTCCCCCCAGTAGTTTGTTGCTTTACTATTTATTCCCCTCTTCAGTTCAGTAAAGTTTCCATAGAAACAGAGTGAGGAAACAGAGATAGATAATAGCTAGAGTTATTGAAGTGTATGAAGACATCATATGAAGTCAAGGCCCTTTAGAACTACTAGTAGAGATCTGCCTAGTTTTTAAAAAGGCAAAGCCCAGACTAGGCAAAAGTTACAGCAAACAGGCAACAAGCCAAGTTACAGGTAACTCAAGCCATTTGTATTTATAGCTTCTTATGAACATCACATCATTCCAAAAGATAGCAATGGGGTACATATACACACACATATTTTAAAAAAAGATACATGTATGTATATACATTTTTTAAATAAGGCATGTATTTATTTCAGGCTCTTAAAATATTTTTCCACCCCCTTTTCCTATTAATACAGCAGATGTTGCCATTTTATTGCTAAAGAAAGCATATCATCATTGCAAGCAGAACAGCATCAGCACTGGCTTTAGTCAGCAGTCCAGTTAATAAGATTCAAGACATATATTAATAGCATGGAAGAATATTACTGATACAGAAATACAGAAGACTAGCTGAATTCTATTTGAGAGTGCACCGAATCATTCTCTTGACATAGTCTGTAGTTAACAGTATAAACCACAAAGCAGAACAGCACCATTTCAGAGCAACAGAAAGAGATACCTAAAGTACTACTTCCCCATCTCTACTTAGCTGTTATATTAAAAAAATACGCAAGGGAAGGATGAGGACACAGACTTCATCTTCTGCTCTAACACTGTTTTCTTCTGCAAGAAATGATGCAGGACTTTTGAGCTCATTCAGATGTAAATCCTACTATGAATGAATATGCACGCCGTTTTCTTTGTGTAACTAATAATAGTCACTTGTTAATATGATTTACAAGGAGCACTCTCTAAGTTTTTTGTCAGCTTGCTTCAAGGAGATCCAAGTGTTCAACATGCTTGATCGCAGTTTGGCCCACACCAAATGGTTGTTTAACCCAAATATCTGGGCAGCAAACTGAGCAGCTCCTTCAGGTGACAGAGTAGTAGGGCAGCTAAGACCTGCAGAGAAGAGAATGCCACTTATTAAAGCATAGTTTATAGTAAAAAAAACATTGCCTCTGAAGAAAAACTTAACACAAAGTTTGTTTCAGCCTCCAGGTGCAATGATCCAGTTTTAAAGCTAGTGAAGCACCTCACGTTCCACTGCTTCTAACATGACTGCTTCATGGCATTTTAAACCAAAAGCCATCAGACCAAATGATTGCCATCAGACCAAATGACTCCCCTTACTTATACAGAGGTAACAGATTTCTGGGTCCCCGGGTTGCCAAGCATCCATTCAAGTCACTAACAAAGTTAAAAATCATATAGGTAGCAATGCACTGAAGTAATAGTTAAGTGCTGAGGTCTTACCTACACCAGGTATTATTTGATCTCTGATAATAAGGAAAACACAAAAAAATTCAATTATTTAAATTACCATTAATACTATTTCCAATTTCAGACTGGAATGTTTAGGAAGGATATAGGTTTATATTTTTCTAAAGACTATTCCTATGTAATCTTTGCTCTGTCTATTGGGCTTTTTGTCATGAAGAAGTTACAGACTATACACAGTATCTTTCTAAAGACTTTGCTCAGTACTGATCCAGCTACTTTTCCACATGTGTGTATACCAGAGCAACAAAAGTAGAGCTAGATCACAACAGGAGCGTAGGCTGAAGATATCTTACCACTGGGTAGTCTGAGAGAGGACCACACATCCTGAGTGCCCCAGTCAGCTGAGAGTGGAGGGCAGTTGACAACTGGGTAAGCAGTATTACCAGACATGACTGGCCCCAAGCCATTGCTTCTGCCAGCAACTGCAACAAACACTGTTGGGATTCCATCTCCTGGTGGGGAGGAAGACATTCAGTGATAAGCAATCCACCTTGTTCTCTGCCATCTGGTTTCATGGGAACTGTATCCAAGTCCACAGTTCTGTTTGCAGTTGTTCTGTCAATTCCATTCCAGGGCACTAGAATTTTGTGTTCACCTTCCCCCTTTACAGAAATGTCTTCTAAATCTTTCAGCCTTAAATCCCATCTACTGTTTATCACGACTGAAGTTAGTATTTCTTACTCTGCCTCTGAGGGGAAATCTCAGTATCAGAGAAAGAGGTGCTGCTTAGCTTTGTAGAGAATATAGCCATTAAACCTCTGGCATCATTCAAGTGTTCCTCTCCTTAAATCTCTTAACAGTTCACCTCGAACTAAGTGTTTCTCAACAAACCACATTTGTAGTTTCACCAAGTAGAAAGTATACTGGCACAAAATAAATAGTTCCTATCTCTCATCGGCTAGGCTATAAACAGTTTTGAAAAGATTTCAAGTTTTCTTGGCAAATAGAATAATTTAAATCAAGTATCTTTTTCTCATGGCATCCAAAGTAATACGCAAGAGTATTTTCATAAAACAAGCAGGAAAGCATAGTGGGAGCAACATCTGCTTTGTAAATAACATAAGAATATTTAGAGTCAACTAGAGAAACTGTCTTTCCTCCTTGTTTCAAAAGGGCTGGAATCATCAACAAGATGCTATAATAAGTGTGTTAACATGATCAAGGCTTGGGCAAAGCAGTTGTGGTACTGAGAAAAGCAGAGGATGGAAGCTGTGTCTGGGCACTAGGACAATATATTACTCTGAAATTGCTCAGAACAGTCTATCATTATGCAGTTAGCAAGTGTGAATCAGCATTGTAACTGCTTGGTGTTGTGTTTAACAGAAAATGGAAAAACCCCACATAAATCCTCAGGTTGCCAAGTCTTTCTGGAACGTGTTTCAGTTCAAATCAGTATTTCTTTGGCATTTACCTTCATATTCTGCTTTGATCCTCAGGGTTTCATCTGGCCCTTTGTGAGCAGAGGTCACTCTTAATTCACAAGGAATTCCAAAGGTTGCACATGCCTTTTTTATTTTTTCACAGTGACTGAGGTCAGAAGGAGATCCCATCAACACCACAACTCTGCCTTGGCTCTTTGTTTTCAGAAGCAACTAGGGAGAATAGTGGAGAGGGATGGAAAGAAAAGCAGTCAGGGGGATTAAAGACATGCAGTTATCAAAGTCTAGATGTGTTGATCATAAAAACAGGTACCTCCACTCTCTCTGAAACCCATTCGAAGTTTCTCTTAACCATTTGCAGTGCTTCAGGAGTCACTTCTTTCAGGTCCCGATAGGACTGAAAAGAGGAAAATAAAAATACTGAAGTGTTGTAGTTTAACCCCAGACAGCAACCAAGCCCCATGCAGCTCACTCACTCCCCAGCATGGGATCAGGGAGAGAACTGGTAGGGTAAGAGCAGGAAAACTCATGGGTTGAGCTAAAGACAGTTTAATAGGGAAAGCAAAAGCCACGTATGTAAGCAAAGTGAAACATGGAATTTATTCACTGCTTCCCATGGGCAGGCAGGTGTTCAGCCACTCCCAGGAGAGCAGGGCCCCATCATATGTAACGGTTGCTTGGAAAGACAAACGCCATCACTTTAAACATCTCGTTTTTTCCTCCTCCTTTCCCCCCGCAGTATATACTGAGCATCATGTCATTTGGTATGGAATAATCCTTTGGTCAGTTGGAGTCACCTGTCCAGCTGTGTCTCCTCCCAGCCTCCCGTGCACCCCCAATTTCCTCACCAGCGTGACAGTACAAAAGCATAGAAGGCCTTGGCTCTGTGTAAGCCCTGCCCAGCAATAACAAAAACATCTCTGTATTATCACCACTGTGTTCAGCACAAATCCAAAACACAGCCCCAAACCAGCCACTGTGAAGAAAATTAACTCAGCCCCAGCCAAAACCAGCACATGAAGTTAATGCGGTTTGGGTACACAAAGCACTCATTTTGCTACCATAATAGATAAGAATTATTATTATATCTCAACTGAAATATTTATGCAGTTTCTAGCCATTCCACAGGAAGGTGAACAGAGATTGGTACAGATATGGGAAAAATGAATAGGGAAGACACTGGAATATATATAACTATACTGGATATACAGAATATCTAAATATATTGGGATATATTTAATGAGGAACTATCTCAGCAGGTGTAAACAAACTCCTACATTACAACTTATGGCCATTTGCAACACAAAAGACTTTCAGCCACAAGGGTATCAAGGTTTTGGAAGCTTTCCAAAGGGAAAATGTAAGGAAAGACATACAACTTCTTTAATATTGGCTTTGTAATTATATGATTGCCTGTACCAGCCAACCTAGGTTCTACATCTTGTTATCATGGACCTTATTTCAGGGAGATGAGCAAAAGCACCATCAAAGCAATTCAAGCATGCTACTACATAATTCAGGTCCAGTAAACAATAGAGCAGTTCTGCTTTCCAGTTTAAAATTAATACCCTTTCTCCCACGTGCACTTTGGAAATCTTCCCCTGTGGCTTACAACCAGTTTCTCTTACAGGATCTCTGTAAGAGAATGTCTTAACATTGAGAATTGTCTTAACAGCTTCTATTCTTCACACCGATTTGTTATCCAGCTATTTTATTATTATCTGCACAAGTCATATTCTTACAGTCCCTGGAAACTCCACACTTTATTACAACAGCTCCAGTCAATGGTGCTGTTGGGTATTTCAACTGAAGATATACAGAGGATCTGTTTTCCTACCACAAACCAGATAAACAATTTAAATGAGAAGAGGCTAAGATATTAGGTCCATATGAACTACTCTGTAACACGGTAAGACTAGAAAAAGCCACACTGAAAAAGGACTCCTACAGTTTAACATCTGCTTTTATTCTCCCTCCCTGTGGACTTAGAAGGTAAAAAGGTTAAAGCATTACCTGTTTGTCCTTCTGCTGGCTTCTGTCTCCTGCTGGCCACAGTCTCCATGAATCATTATCAATAACATCAGCAAGAACTATTTCTTTTGTCAGCATATTAACACCAAATTCAATCTAAAAAGACAGTAAGAATCCTATTTTAGTAAATATACAGTGATGTATTTCCTGTCAGAACTGGGATCATCAGAAATCAAGTTCTTATACCTTGAGGTCTACCAGAGTACAGTTTTGGGGCTGCCATGCTTTTTCCAGGATCTCAAAAATAGCTTGAGTAGAACGAGCCATAATATCCACTTCAGTCTGGCCAATAGTAAGTCCAGCAAAACAGAATTTTGCTTCAATTATTTGCTCCTCAGACCACTGTGGATCATTATTAGCATCATCCTGTTAAGAAAACCAGAACAAATACGTCACATAATTTAAGCTTGCTATTAGAGGAAAATAACCATTAGAAGATACTGAGTTTTTAAAAAAAAAAAAAAAATACAAGTTTCAAACTAGTATTTTATGATTAGCATTAAAAAAGTGACAGGATACACCAAACCCAGCATTTTAGGTCACAATTCACAAGACACTTCTTTGAGCATGCATTTTCCAAGAATTTCAGAATCCTAAGTGACTACCTAGCTACTTACCCTCACCATGCAAGTACCGTTTATTTTAATTTCTTCAAATATATTGACAGATCTGGTGCAGCTTATGCCTAAAACATTCTTATACCTACATTTTACTATTTTTATGTACAGTTTGGCTTGTTGTTCTTTAATGTCCCTGTAAGCCAGTATTGTATGCACTTTAGACAAAAAAGCTGTTGGACAAGAATGCAAGAAAATATTAGGATGGCAAAACTACTGATAGTGCCTGAGACGGTTGGTCAGACACTGGCACTTACTTGCTGTATCTGTCAGCATTTTAAAAGAGATAGAGTTCTATCTCTGTTTAAGTTTGATTAACATCACAGGAAAGGAAACCTACCTTGTAAAACATCTCAATTTTGGGTGGGTAAAACTTATATCCTTCTTTGACACCAGGGTTTCTCTTGAGGAAGGAGCCAGTAGCAATTCTTCTGCACACCCATTCAATCGGGATCATTTCACAGTGAGCGGCTATGAATGCCGTGTCACTCTGTTTCCTGACAAAAGCTGTTTTGATTCCTAAATATAAAGACAGCAGCTTAGTTCCATGAGTAGGCACATTCCATACTTGAAACAAGGGTCACAAAATGATCTTTAATTTTAAGTACATCTGAATCTTGTTCTTTCCTGGACTTAAGGGACACACTGAATCTTAGAGTATTTTAAACCTGCCCTGGCCTTGCAAAAGGCAATCAATGCAGTTATCTCCTACGAGTCTTTAGTTTTGCCAGTTTTATCATACAACACTCACTTGTAGCTCAGAAATCCTATTCTTGCAAATAATTTTGTTCACAGAGCCTTTCTTAAAAAAAAAAAAATCTGTCCTTCACAATGTTTTTGTTTGTTTGTCTTTAAAATTAGCAGCAACCAAGTACCTAACTGTGCTCTCTGGTGGAAGATTCATTACACATGGAACAGTAATTGGAGGGTTTCAAAGTAAGGGAGCATGGTAGTCTTTACTATTTTGCTTAATAAAGGAGGATGGGGCAGAGAGCAGAATGGCTTTGTCCTCGCTTTTGTTACAAACAGTTATTTGGGGCACTAGATCTTAGTGATTTCTTACACAAAAGACAGTAAAACCCAGAAGCTTGTGTACCCAAACAAACCTGTTGCAGCAAGTCAGCACTTTTACACGGTAAGATGACAGATCCCCTATTCAACAGCCAACACATGCAGATCAGTATTTTAAGTGCAAAATGGATCTTTTAAAATTTCACTCTTGAGGAAAGTCCCACCTTTCTCCCGCCCCAGAGCAAGACAACTGTCAAGCCCAATTGACATCTGCCAGAAACAGAAGGCAAAGGATCTGTATTCAGTCAAACCAAGGAGAAGCTCTATTCCACACCACTTCCAGAGCCATAAAGAAGGGATTAAAAGGTCTTAAAATATAGTATTAACACTGACTCTTCAGATTTTGTTGCGTTTCCTTCAAGGGTAAAATGATTTAAATAATAAACTGCACATTAAGGCACTTCTAAATCCAGGCATTACAGACCCTGCATGGTTCACTACTACATTTTTCATCACTGCAGATGTGCTTTTGCTGGGCTGACATTAGCTATATTATAAAAGGGAGAGAAACTTTAACAGAACTTCGTAAATCATCAGCTCTGAAAGAGCAGGTTAAGAAAAGTTGCGCAAAGCAAACAAACTACTTCTACAATAAGGCAGCCATATTATCTGCCATTTACACTCAAATAAGCAAACTGGAAGAGAACCCCGAAAGGTCTTTTGTTGCTTTAAAAAGCAGCTGCAGTTTACTCTGCATGTTTTGCCACAGCACCTGTGGAAGGTTTGAGTACAACCCATTTGTGGATTTTTGAGAGGTCTACAGAATGGCTTCTTCACACTAGAAGTTCACATTTCTAGGGCATGAAATATTTTCATTGTTATCTTGACTACTGCCATTCAAAAACTAAGCAAAGCATCTCACTAACTGTTCCTAAAGAGAAACTGGTAGTTTAAATCAACTGCAAATATAATCAGATACACTGGAGGCTTTCTTTGTACTCCCAAGAAAGCCAGTGACTGAGGATTGCACTGAATTACTTGATGTATCTTTGTCTCAGTCCATATTTTCGGAACAACTCACAGAAAAACATACAACTCTACAGAAACCATCTGTCTCTTCCTCATATATGAAACATACTAGGACTTCACTGTTTGTCTGAGAGCTATTACCACACCTTCTAACAGATAATACAAATTCTAGACTAACTCAGCTGGTACCCAAAGCAATCTTTATGTGAATGCTTCAGAGTACACTGAGCACACAACTATAAGCAGTCTTGACCAAGTTTACTGGTGCCTCTATTATAGAACTGTTTGCAGACTCACCACCAGCACAAATTCCTCTCTGTAACTTGCAAACTTTTTAAAGACATTTCAAAATGCTTTCACAAAGCAAAGCTACTGGCTCCATTTTTGGAAATGCAGTGCAAAACTCACCAAAGTCAGTTATGTATTCTGTGATAGCCCACTTTTAGCATCAGAAGTATTTTGAGTCTCTTAAAGTAAGCTTTAAGCTTCTGATACATTCAATAGACTGATAAATAAATTTGCAACGTGGTCCTCCTGTCTGTTGTACAAATGTACAAAACTAACAAACTTTATGTTGCTATAACACAACTGAGAAGGGAAAAATACACTGTAATTTAATGTTTTAACATGTGTAAACAAATTTCACACAGCCTAGACATAGTCTGGTAGTGCCACTAGCTAGCAGCGACTTCTATGCAGGCACATGTAGGCAGAGGAGAGGATTAGGGGCGTGTCTAAACAAGCAGGAGAAACTATTGCAGTTATCTGCCAGACTAAATTACTGGAAATACTCTCACGATCCAAATGAGCAAGTCGTCCACCCATCTCTGAAGTACCAGAGAGAAAAGCGTAACTAAAACCTAACAAAATAGAGACTAAAAAACCACCAGAGCCTCAAGGCAGGATAAACGCTTATACAGAAACAATGCTGTTTTGCAACAATGTCTGTAACACACGGGCACATACTCTACCTTTAAAATACTTACCCGATTCCTGAAGCAGCTGAAACACACAGCTAGTTGTTGTGTTGGAAATGGCAGCTTTCCCTTCCATTCGGTCCTTCCTGGCTGCATTTCCCGCCGTAATTTGGTCTTTTGACTGCATGAGAACACATCCCGGGATGTCTGGCAGCTCATACACTTCTTTCGTTTTACCTTCATTAACTTTTTTACCAAGTTTCAGGTCTAGAGAAATTGAAAAAAAAAAAAATCAGTTTAACATTGAAAGGACTTGTTTACTTCCGCACGCACGCCCACAACCTTCGCGTCCAAAGGGGAGACCAGCAGGACCCCGCGCTGCGGGCAGAGCCCACGAGGAGCTCGCTAAGCCCCCACCCACGGTGCGACTTGGCCCCGTTCCCCCCGAGCAGCGAGGCCAAAAGCCATCGCTCCGGGCTCCTGCCCAGGCGGCCCCGGCTCGCCAGGGACGCGCGGGTTGCAGGCGGGCAGGTCCCGCGGGAGGCAGCAGCGCCGCTTTCACCACCTTTTTTTTTATCTTCGGGACAAATCCCGAGCTCCGCGATCTGAGCGGCGCGGGGCGGCAGCCGCCCGCAGCATCCTCTGCCTGGAGCTGCCCGTCGCCGTCTCTCCGGCGGGACCGGGGGCAGCCGTGCCCACCCTCGTGCTGGGACCGGCCACCCACAAGAAAAAAATATAAAAATCAGAACTACGCGAGAAAAAAAGTTGGCTCCGGAGCACTTACACCCCCAGCGGTGTACTGGCCAGCGGGCACTGGTCCCCGGGAGCGGCGTCCCCGACCCACCCCCGCGACGGCCGCACCTTACCTGATGCTGCGGGGGCCATGGCTGCGGCGGGAGCGGGCTCGGGCACCTAGAGCACAGAGAGAGCCTGAGCGCACGCCGCGGGCTCGGCCGCCGGGGTAAGAAGGGGCCGGCGGAAGGGGCGGGCAGGCCGGGCCGCGGGCAGCGGCGCCGCCCGCCAATCGCCGCCCAACGCGGTGGGGCGGCCCCGCCGAGCCCCCCGGGCGAAGCCCGAGCGGCAGCATCTCCCCCCCGCCCCGAGCAAACACGGCCCCGGCCCGCTGCCCAGCCAATGTCGGCGCCGCACCGCGCCCGGCCCAGGGCCCCCCGCGCCCCCTGCCCCGCGGGCAAACATCTCCCCCCCCCCGGCCTGCAGCGCCCCGCGGGCAAACATTCCCCCCCTCCCGGCCTGGAGCGCCCCGCGGGGTCGCGGGGCCGAGGGGAAGCGAGGGGAGGCGGGGCCGGGCGAGGCGGCAGTACGGGCCGGGGGTGCGGTGTTCGCCCCCCCGCATGTAAATGAAGGCGGGAGGCTCCCGCTGGCCCGCCGGGAGCCCGGAGCGGGAGGCGCTGTTGGCTGAACGCGCCGCCGGCAGCAGCGCGCGGGAGCCGCCGGAGCGGGGCCGGGACTGGGAGCGGAGCCGCCACGTGCTGCTCGCGCCATGGAGCTGGAGGAGCTGGGCATCCGGGAGGAGTGCGGCGTGTTCGGCTGCATCGCCTCGGGCGCGTGGCCCACGGAGCTGGACGTGCCCCATGTGCTCACGCTGGGGCTGGTGGGGCTGCAGCACAGGTGAGGAGGCGGGGGGCTCGGGGGCGGCTCTGGCCGGACGGGGCCATCGTCCGGAGCCGGCGGCTCCGTGTCGAGGCCGGGCCGCGGCGGCCGCCCCGGGGCCGGCCGGGGCCCCGCGCCGGCACGTGCAGCTGGGAGGGCCCCGGGTCGCGGGCGGCGGGAGCGGCTGGGACGGGAGACGAGCGGGCTGGGACGGGAGTCGAGCGGGCTGAGGGGAAAAGCGGCGCGGCCGGGGGGCCTTTCCACCCCAGCCGGTCCTTCCGCCCCGGGCCGGCGGGGAGCCCCGCAGCATCCCGGAGGCGAAGCGCAAGGAACGCCCCGGCGCCTCCCGCCCCCTCGGGCCGGCCCCGCCGAAGGAGCAGCTCTCGGATGCCTGTGGACCTCGGCTGCATCTCGCTTGAGTCGCATCCGCTGCCGGGGCCGCGCCGCCGGCCCGGGCGTGCGCGGGTCCCTGCGCGGAGCCCGCGGTGTCGCCGCGCCTCCGGCGTCGGGGATGCGCCCCGCGCAGCGGGATCCGCTCCGGGATGGGCAGAGGGATGCGCGGAAGCGCCCGCCGCCTCGTCCAAGGCACGCCGGGCGCTGACCTGCCTACGGCTCGGCCTGGGCCGGCCGGCCCTCTCGAGATGCTCTCGTTAAAGTGTAACTCACAGTAATCGAGCTACCGAAAAGGAGCAGTACTTGAACATCTTTAGGTGCCTGCTAGCCATAGTGGATGGATCCTTTACCATGATACAATAAAACTTCTACCTGGCATGTCTACAGCAGTGTACAACAGACCCGACTCGCGGTGATCCGGGTGGATGCAGAGCTGCAGAGTGAAGTTTGGCATCCATAGTAATAATGTTATGGTCTGACATATACTAATCATTTTTCAGTGGTGCCAGAAAGGGGTATCCTCCTTGTGGGAACACGTGCACAGCCAAACACACACATGCTCGTTTAGTGTAGTACATGCTGGGCTTCTGTCGTACACACAAGCCTGTATACTGTGCTTATATTCAGAGTTGCAAAAAGTGTGCTAAATAAACACATTCCTGACAGTCTGCGGTAGGTGGGCTGCTCCAAGTACACATGCACTGGATAGATCAAATATGTTCCTTGTATTTCTGAGGCCACAGACATGTAAAGGTTGCTCTGAAATTGTTTTTGGACCAACAATAGGGAATACTTTATGTAGAGATGTTATGTATATTACAGTGGAGTTTAAATACTTTCACTGGTGAAATGCTGCATCCCTACATGACTCTTGTATCCTAATAATTCAGTTTGGGCTTCAGGTGTATAATTTCTAAGCTATATATATTTGCCAGTGTCCATCAAAAAAGTTTTTATTGGGAATGATAGAGCTGCAGAATTCAAGGAACAAAGCTATGTAATTAATAGCCATATTTTAGATTGTGCCTTTTTTCTGTAAAGAGGCTGGTTAAAGAAATCTTACTTCATTTTTCCTTACAGTTATACTAGTGGACCTGGAGTTTCTTAGTTGGAAATAAATTATCAATGTATTTTGATTACTTTCCTTTTTTATTATCTCAATTTTCACTGCAACCTTATTTCATGATTTTTCAATATGCATTTTTTTCATATTTTTTCTTTCTGATGGGCACTTGACAATTATATTTCATTTGCATGAGCTTTTTAATACCAGATATCCCCTGTGGAGGACACAATTGTAGATAGTACTACTGTTACATTGAAGCTAAGCAGTTCACAAGTTCTACAGGAAGCCACACACCTTAAGAGGTACATGCACTGCCTCTGATTCTGATTTTCTAACTCAACAATTGTCAAAATTTTTAAGAGGTGCTTTCTTAGAGACGTAAACATTGCACATGTAAAGTGAAACAATCTGTTCAATTAGGTATACCTTTGCAAGCACTCCCTAAAAGTCTATTAAATAGCTGAGATGTTAATGTTCCCATTTCCTACTTAAATGTTTCTCTCTAACCTCTTTGCATTTTTCCTACTATGAAGTGAAGAGTTAGCATCCCTATAAGGAAGTAACAGGACAATAGCTATTTTTCTTTCTACTTTTTGGAACGTATGTTGAAAACCAGAATTAAGATTTAGCATTAACTGCATCAGTAAATTTCATTAAGCCCATTGTTTTTAAGTTAAAAACTAAGACATGTTTCTTAACCATACACCTTTCAAAATAAGTAAATAGAAAAGAAAATTGTAATAAATATTAGTGGGCTATCCAAGTCAGGCCTAAGTGACTAACAAATTTGACTGGCCACTAGGAAATACGGTCCTTCAGTGGGGATGTTTGCAAATGAAAACTTGAAACTCTGTATGCTGGATCAAGCTACCAAAGTATTTAAGCATGTATTCAGTGGGGGGGGTGTGTGAATTGCTCATCGCTGCACTGAAACTATTGTGCATGAAAAATTGGAGTGTATATGTGAGCAAGGTTCTGGAGCTCACAAGCAGGTATACCTTTATAGCAGAAGTTAGAACATGACTTTTCATTGGCTCTTACTTTGTAATGGTGAACTGTGAATTAAAATGAAAACCAGTATATTCCTACTCACAGGCTAATCAAGGCCTTCCACACATAAAGAACATTTTATCAATTTAACTTGACATCATTTTAACATTTTACGGCTGTGTTAGCAGTGAAGGCTCATTATGTTTGAGACTTTCAATTCTGCTAAAGCTAGTGCTGTTACTCTGGCATCAACATTAACAAGGCTTTTAAAAAGTGGATGTTCTAAATCATCTCTACATTTTGTAAGCCAGGGAACAAAGCCACTGCAAAATCCACTGACAGCATGCCAAAATATAATCAGAGGATATGAGTAAGGAGAGGACTTTCTTGGGGGCGGTGAGGGAGGGAGGAGGAGTTACTCTGAGTTACAAATCTATTAAACGTCATTTGAGTCCTTGACCAGGACAAATTTGAAAAGTTAATCTTCGAACAAGTGTGATTTCTGTTAACTTTTTGCAAAATTCCCCAGAAAATATTTTTGGCAGTGATACCTGAGTGCATCCAGTGTTGTACTGATTTTTAGAAAGAGGCTTTGAAAGGCCTCTTCTATGCAAGTGGAGGTTCCATTAAGTGAGGGAATACTTCTTGTCCCAACTCAGCTGGGCCCATGTATGAAATTTGTTGAGTGGAGGCTTGGCCAGTGTGCTTTTTGATACCTTTTCTGTTACTGTTCACTATTAAAACCCACATAACAGAACAGACATTATTGCCAATATAAGTTAAGAATTTTTACTTCTCTTTCAATCTAGTTTTTTTACTGGTTCCTTCCAAATACCTACACTCAGTATAGCATAATCAAAGTGTTTACCTTCTATATACAATGTCTTGACTACAAGACAGGGGTCTTTTTTAAAGGCCATTTAGCAAGCTGTTGGTATCCTGATGTACACCTTGAATCTTCCAAACAAAAAGCTTAAAATTGTGATAGCATTTGGATGGGAATTTTCTGAGGAATACAGGTATGCTACAGGTAATGATTTGATATGTAACATATATACCTCTTAATTTAATTTCAAGAACCCATTATGAGTTCAGCAGACCCTCATTCCAAGGCGCAAGAACTGCAGTGTTAAATGTTTTAATTGTCTAGATACCAAATTTTGTAATTAGTCGTATTTCTGTGTAAAATCTGTATGGAATATATGGGGTAAGATGTTCGTCTAGCTAGTGATTGAGCCTGTGTTGCTGTTTTATGAGAACATTCCTGCTATATGTACTGGTAAAGCATTCCTGAGTACTTTCAGAGACACTGAATGTGGATGTAGAAACAGATTTATCTTTTAGTTCTATCTTGGCTTAAGTTTTAGGCCATTCTGCAGGTGCTGACAGCCTGATGCTGCAAAGCTTGCTCCTGCAGGAAGAGAGGAGGAGCAAGGCCTTTTCTGCTGTGGTGAGCTCTTATATCTGCTCAGTTGTTTTATATAACATCTTGCAGGGTTCCTGCAAGTTCATTTTTGGGAAAGTGAAGATAAGATTTCCATTCTGACCAAGTTCAGGCTGCTTAGATGTACATGTCACAAAATGCATTCAGTATAAGCTCTGATCTTTGGATGTGGAGTAAGCAACTGGAACAAGATGATGTAAAGACTTCCCATTACATTAACCTAGCTATGGAGTTGGGGCGAGACTAGGCATCATACAGCTCTGCAGTAATTTTCACAGGATTGTTCTGTTGGCTTGTCTGCCTATACCTTAAATTTAGCCCCATGCATGGAAGGAGGGCTGTACACAGCATTGGAAGTTCTGACTGGGTAGAGCAGTTCGAATAAACTGTCCTTCACTATCTGCCATGTCTTATATTACCATTCCCCAAACATTAAAAACAAACAAACAAAAAAAACCCCAGCTTTTTTGGAGGGGCTTTTTATTAGGTTAGTTTTAATTTAAATCAGTTCTGTCAGCTGGGCAACCACTTGGCCACATAAATGCTTGTGCCAACACAAAGGAGACCTTGCCAAATAAGAAGCAAAGGGTGACTGGAGGCAGATTCTTTTAAGCCCAGAGTTATGCTGATAGTGCTTGTGGATCCACCATCAGTGCAAGCATTTCTGCTGCCTGAAGCCCATTCTTCTAAGGAAGTGTAAAGTGACCCATTCACCTTAGTGAATGAGCATACTTTAGAGAAGAATGGAACTTTTTAATGTAGGTCAGAGTGGTGATACCACTGATTATCTGCTACACCTCAAAAATTTCAGTATTGCTGTTTGAAAATGTGAAGAGAAGATTTGCCCTCACACTAATCTTGATGGGCCTCTGGCAATAATGCAGGTATTTGAGGAGGAAGAAGATCAAAGATGCTTTTTGTAAGATTGATCCTCTTGTCATGATTGCTTGTTGCTAGTTCTGATTTTTAAGATGGACTATGATGTAATTTACATTAAGATTCCCACAGTCAGTCACATGGTCCAGCCTTTTTGCTAAACAAGAACTACATTTTGGATCTATGTCTTAAGAAAAGCTCTCCTCCCAAACCACTACAGTCCTGTGGTAGTGCCCTGCACATAACCATTTAGCATGTGTCAGATGGTGTCCCAAGTTCCATTTAACTGGCCCAGTTACTGTGTCTGGACTAACTAATGTGTGACTGCAATAAATGCAAAGCTGTGATGACAGCAGAGCTCAAGTGATTATAAAAATACACTGGAAGGATGAGTTGGATTAACTAAAACTATTTTTGAAATTATTTTTTTGAGAAATTGTTCAACCTAGCAACACTTTATTTAACCCATTGTCACTACCCCAGGAGATGCTGTCCCAAGGAGACAGATCATAGCTCTAGACAAGCAGAATTCTAAATGTACAACATTCGTGTTAATTTTGTCTCTAAGCAAAAAGTGATGTGGAATCATTACTACAACTGCAGTGAAGAAAGGTTGTCTTGATGCCGCTTTGTGTGTCTCAGCAGCCTACATATTCAAGTAAATTAATTGTTGTCTGAGTAAATCGGAGTAGGATATAGATACTAAATGATGTTAAGTGCCCCATCTTGCACTTGACATCTGTTTCCATCTTTGACCAACAGTAAATGGACATCAGGGCAGAAGGAGAGAGCTTTATGACAAAACAATTACAAAAAGCAAGCTCTGCTTTGCAACCACACAGCAGAATAGAAGTGGAATTCCACACAGAGGGACGTCCACCTTCTTTGGACATTTGTTAGATAAATCCTGCTCTCTGGAAAGTTTTCTGAGTAAAAAACCCTTTTACTTGGAAAGCCACTGGTGTTTGTTTTTTTTCTGTCAGTTCTTGCTTCATGTCTACCACCTAGTGTTGATAGGGACAGTTTCCCAGTAAAGACTGCAAGTGCGCTCTGCAGTTCTCTGTTCTGACCTGCTAAGAATTCAGTGAGTCCTTTGCCTCAGCGCGTTTGTGCCGTTCTCAACTGAACAACAGCATTTAAAAATAGATACGTATTTCTTGAAAGATCTGCTTATTTTAATGAATAAAAAGTCTTTATTTTTTTATTTGCTGGAAGAAAAAAAAGGGGGTTTTTGGGGGGCATGGTACTGAATGACAGCAAGGTTGATCTAAGCTGTTTAAATGTACTGAATAAGGGCTGGATCACACATTTTTCTGGTTCATGTGTGGAGGGAGTAAGCTGTGATTTTAGTACTCTTGGGAATGGCTCAGCATGTTCTATACCCGACTGTTGTGATGACAGGGACAGACCTTGTCCTCCTACCAAAGACAGCAGTTCTGTATGCAGGTAATACTATGCAAGTTCAAGGATGTAGCTTTGAACCAACTCATAGAGAGAGAAGAAAGATTTTTATGATGATACTGGTATTACAAGCCAAAGGAGGTTTATACTGAGAAATCAATGTAAAATGTGAAGAGTGGTAGATGAGCATACACTGGAACAACTGTATACCTGTGTCACTGTATAAATGAATATGATCAAAAAACTGATTTTTAGGGATCTTTCTCTTGATTTCTCAGAATTGTGTTAAAAATGACAGATAAATGACAGATAAAATCCACCTTGGTGGAAAGTGTTTGCCTTAATAATGTCTCTAATTAAAGAATTGACAAGAAATTAATTAACCATAGAGCAGGAAATAAAGCATTATATCCAGTAATATTTTTGTGTAAGGTTTTGTGAAGAGGGACTTGAGTATAATTTAGGCCTCTGAATATAAAGAAACCTGGTGGCTGTTGCTGCTGCAAAAGGACTTGACTGTTTGACTTCTGTTGTGCCCTTGTGTGTGCCCAGAACTAACCTGGCTTTGGCAGGGCTGTGTAGGTCTATGCCCAAACATGACTGAGATCCAGAAGGGAGTTGTTTTGCTTAAATACACTGAAAGGAAAACCCTGCAAATGCATGCCTCCCAGGCAATACAGACTGTAGAGTACTTACACAATCACCAAATGAAGCAGCATGTAGTAAGATTTTGCTGAAGCAGTTATGAGATGGCATTTGTCTCTTACCATGTCATTGCTGCCTGCACTGTTTTTATGTTTTCTGTACTTCAGTGGTTACTGGGCAAGGCAGACCCCTTGCCCAGTACAGAACAGGGCCCAGAACCCAAGCTTGCCCCTTCTACATAGGCATCAACTCTGTGTACTTTCTTTCTGGCTCATTGAATTCTCCAGTTCATTGCTGCACAGCAGCAAGCCCTCTGTGGGCAGATGGGGTTGTTCCCTCACACCAGCATAGGCAGGGGGAGAGGCTAGGAGGAGGGTAAATGCTAGCAAAGGAGTTAAAAATTGTATTTTGCCCACCAGCCCTGCCTAACCAAAAAGAAGTTCTCTTATGGCTTCAACTGTTTGGTTAATTGCAGAGGACTCAGTTGTTAGGAGGACCATAGAGATGATAACTGTAAGTTATGGGATGAAATTTTAACTCTACATGTTTTCTTTGATCAATAAAAGTATTTTTTTCTTTCAATTAAGCCTGTTAATTGTGGCATGTAGGTGAGCCGAGACATGTAGGCAGACGTAGTGTCTTTAATTAGACTGACATTACTGCTAAAAGCTCATAATTAAGGATTATGATGGGAACTCATATCTTCTTTTTAGTATAAGTGACTGAAGGTGACTATATTAAAGGAGGGAAGCAAGCATGTACTCATGTGGGTAAATTAGACTTATTTCATTTCTTACTACCCGAGAGAATCTATTTGCATGCTAATTTCATAGAAAGTTCATTAAACCAACCTGTTTTATGGCTGATGGATCAGCATAGAACTGTGTTCTGTTGAGGTCTTGCATTTCTTCCTGCTTACAAAGCCTTTCTAAAAGCAACTTTTTGCCTTCTGTTACTGTGTGTGCTCTCTCTGTTAACAGCTTTTGGAAGTGGAGTATGGTGTTTTCAGAGGCACTTTTCTTGAGTGGAACAGGTGACACCTCTGTGGACAAAAGCAAAGTATGTAGTTAGAGTGCACAAGTCAGTGAACTGCTGACGCTGAAGTTTAGCACTTGCTAAATTTTCCTAAAGCTGTTCTTCTGTTCTGCTCTTTTGGCAGCCGTGTCCTGGTGTTGTGTAAGGGGTCATTGTATAACGGAGAGTGGGAATGCAGCAGACCTTGTAAAAATCACTTACATGTGAAACTTTCAGTTTTGCCTAGCCACAGCCTTCTCCAATATGTACTTACATAATAAACAATACATGAAAGTATATTTAATCACAGAGAGTTAGCCTGTTAGTACCGTTTGTGATGGTGAACTGAGCAGGCTGTATTCAGAAATGTCATTTTCAGATCATTTGTGTTCATCTGTCTGTAGACAAGATGTCATGTTAGTATTAAAAATAGGGGTGAGTCTCCTAAAAACTAAGTTTGTCATCCTCCATTGTTCAACTTTCCCATTATTTAGGGATGATGACTGAAATAAAGAAATTGGAGTTTTCCTTAGACCTACATTTTTATCAGAACTCTTCTTTTGCAGATTTTTGTGGGTGAGAGAAGGTTAGTTTGGAGCTTGGTGTTAAGTTCTAGGATTTTTTTTTTTAGCTGTCTGAATACTGGAAATGAGAATCTGGCATCCGATTCAACAGCAGTGTTGATGATTTTAAAAGTCAGGGGCTCTTACCATCATTACATGCTTTTCTCTTGATACTCAAGGATCCTGTATTTGCTGTAACATCTCCCACTGAAACACAGAAGACAAAAATAAGGTGACTAAGTATTTTGCAGAGATTCTCAGGGCATAGCCAGTCACACACCAAAAAGTTTTATACTGCAAAAGCAAATACACTGGGACAAGTGACCTGGAGCACTAAGAATATACTAGAAAAGTTAGGTGCTCGCTTGGCACACAAAATCAGGGTGGCAACACATTTATTTGGCAGATGCCTCAAACAGATTAATAACTAAAGCTTCTTTCTTGAAACATTATTGTTTTACTGTCTCTGCATCAGCATTCACAGCCCAGATTACACAGTTCTTTTCTAGCATGCTAAAATGTAAACCATCCAGTTTGGTTCAAATACTCTTGGTGTTGACAAATTCCATTCATGAAGAGCAGAAATGAGAGTCATATCTTCAGTTTCTGCATTTGGAAGAAAATATGTCTGTAGATTGAGACTGAGCACAAGAGATAGGCAGGGGAGAAGCAGTGTATCGTCCCACAGCTGTGTGGATGTCATTCCAGCCTCAACTAATACACTACTGTATGGTGCCCTTGGACACCACATTAGGACTCTGATTCATGAGTGAGGACAGCTGACTTGAGTTCCTGCTCAAGCTGTTGATCTGGCCTCTGCTGCAGAAGGGTTCAAGTCCTCAACTAACATTTGTGGTGTTGCAAAGTATTATCTAACATATTAAGAATGATCCGAATTAGTTCTGGTTTACCATAACTCTCTGAGCTCTAAGCTGCAGAGGTTCAGTTACTTCTACAAGAGCATCTCATCTGCCTGGAGCAGGGGCAGATGCCCCTGAGGGCTGCAGCAGCTGGCCAGTCATGGGAACCCTTATAGCAGACACAAGATTAGCTGTGTGGTTCCTAGATCACAATACTTTTGATACTAAAATAGAAGCAAACTCTGTTTTAAAAACTGAATCTGCTTTAGCAAAATCAGTATATTTACAAGTGCTCAAATAAACATCACTGCCCTGGATTTTTCTGTCTCTTGACTGTGGTGTGAATTGAATTAATATAGTTTGGGGGTTTGGAGTCCTTGCACTTGGCTTGTTGCTACAGATTTTTGCAGTTCTAAATGGTACGACCTTGCAGCTCCCTACCCATCAGACTTTACATGCCTGCTATATGACCCCCAGAACCTGCCCTGTTTTCTAGAGCCATTTCATTGCATCTCATTTGGGCTTCCAAAGTAAAGATTCTCCGATAACGCTGAATGCTTCGGGTGCTTTCTGTTTTTGTTAATATTCTCACTTCTGCATGCCTGTAGAGACCATCTGTGTTCACTGAGTATTCCCTATGTAACCATGCAGATGCAGCTTCCCCAGTTATTTTCCCTCCCCACTTCTGGCCACACATTTTACCCCTACAGCATGGCTCAACAGGCAACCTTAAAATGTTTCACTTTCAGCACTTTATCTCATCACTGAAGTTTTTAGTACCTGATAGGAGACTTGAACTTTCACATCCCCAGCTTGAAGGACCCAGAGGTTGTCTTCTTAAGATACAGTCAACTTCATTGTAAAATCTCATTTTTCTCCTGGGATTTCCAAGATGCTCATTTTCTTTCTGGAGTGCACGGTATTCATATTTTAGGTTCTTGTACTTTGTGCGACATTGTTTCCAGTCTCTGTCTATGCCACGTTTCATTAACCTTCTGGCAATTTCCTCAAAGATTTCTTTATTTCTTGTGGCCCCTTCAAGCATTTGTTGTATCTTTTCATCTGACCATATGTTTATCAGAGCTCTAACTTCATTATCACTCCAGTGTTTTCCTGCTCCAGTGTCATTAACTGTAATAACTTTAAAGTGATTCTGTGCTTCTTCTAAGTGAATGTGATTGTCTGAAAATATAAACAAAACAACAACTAAATATAAATGCCATAAATATTTGCTAAATATACACATATTAAAGTATAATTGTTACTAAAGATTAATCTTTTAACTTTACAATATTAGTATCCATAGGTGATTACTTTTCTCTTAAGTATGCAAAATATGTAGCAAGTAGAATCTCTTGTTTCTCCAAGGCATGCAAAACTCAACATTTTGTCAGTGTAATTTTGTTGCTGTTGTCAAATTAAATACAGATGTTATATGTAGGAAAGCAATAGCCCTTAAGCTTTAAAGCAAAAGATTTAAGCACTGTTAAGAAAATAGCTTTCCAGTGTGGTTTCCAATTAAAATGGAAAGGCAAAATATCATGCAAATAAAAATGCTACTGGGGATTCAATAGAAGAAAAAGAAATATTCAGATGCAAAAATACTCAGAAGTAGGCAGCTATTGCTCATCAGATGAATATAGAAGGCAAAGTTGTACTACAGTATTAATGCAAGTTTTGCTCATGATAGGGAACAGAGCTATGAAACTAATTTTTAAGTTTAGTAATAAATCTAGATTGGAGTAAGAAGTAGAAAAGTAGAGCTGTGTTTACAGTAGAGATCTGGTTGCTCCAGCTTTGGTACTGAAATTACAGTGCAATTTATTTCAAGATAAATGCATGGAAATTAATACTCACCTGTTTCAACCATCTGTTTTGCTACTGGTGTACAAGATCTGTCTTCTGAGGTAGTGCTTATAGAATCATCATCTATGGAAACACACAGTTTTAAATAAAATAGACTTAGATAAATAAATTGCTAATATTATTGTCATCATCACTTAGACAAATAAATTGCTAATATTATTGTCATCCTCTGGAGAAAATACCTGCCTTCACTTAAAAATGTCCTAACCCTTTAGTCTAACCTATTAGTTACAGAATTGTAGAATCACAGAATCATAGGATCATTTAGGATGGAAAAGACCTCTAACGTCGAGTCCAACCATTAACCCAGCACTGCCCAAGTCCAGCACTAAACCATGTCCCTAGGTGCCCCATCCACATGTCATTTAAATACCTCCAAGGGTATCAACTCTACCACTTCCCTGGGCAACCTGTTCCAATGCTTGACCACACTTTTGGTGAAGAAATTTTTCTTTGTATCCAATGAGGTTATTTCCTCTCATCTTGTCACTTATTACCTGGGAGAAGAAACTGACTCCTGCCTCACTACAACCTCGCTTGAGGTGGTTGTAGAGAGCAATAAGGAAGCCTCCTGAGCTTCCTTTTGTCTAGGATTAACAACTCCCATTCCCTCAGCGTCTCCTCATAAATATTGTGCTCCAGACCCTTCACTAACTCCATTGCTCTTCCCTGGACTTGTTCCAATGCCTCCTTGTCTTTCTTGCAGTGTGGGGCCTAAAACTGAAAACAGGATTTGAGGTGTGGCCTCACCAGCGCCAAGTACAGGGTTACAATCCCTTCCCTGGTCCTACTGGCCACATAATTTCTGATACAAGCCAGGATGCCCTTGACCTCCTTGGTCACCTGGGCACACTGCTGGCTCATGTTCTGCCAGCTGTGGACCAGCACCCCCAGGTCCTTTTCCACTGGGAAGCTTTCCAGACACTTTCCCCAGCCTGTAGCACTGCAGGAGGTTGTTGTGACCCAAGTTCAGGACGCAGCACTTGGCCTCAGCCTCATCGATCCAGCCTGTCCAGATCCCTCTGCAGAGCCTTCCTGCCTTTCAGCAGATGAACACTCCTCCCCAACTTGGAGTAGTCTGCAAACTGACTGAGGGTTCACTCAATCCCCTTGTCCAGATCATTGATGAAGATACTAAACAGGGCTGGCCCCAACACTGACCCCAGGGGAACACGACTGGTGACTGGCCACCATCTGGATTTAACTCCACCACCACTCTCTGGGCCTGGCCATTCAGCCTGTTTTCTACCCAGTGAAGTGTACACCTGTCCAAGCCATAAGCAGATGTTTTCTCCAGGAGAGTGCTGTAGGAGACAGCATCAAAGGCTTTGCTGAAGTCCAGGTAGACAATATGCCCAACTTTTCCCTCATCCATGAAGTGGGTCACCTTGTCATAGAAGGAGACCAGGTTGGTCAAGCAGGACCTGCCTTTGCTAAGTCTGTGCTGGCTGGGCCTCATCCTCTCGTTGTCTTGTACATGCTATGTGGTTGCACTCAAAGTGATTTGTTCCATAACCTCTGGCAAGGAGGTCAGGCTGACAGCTCTTCTTGTAAATGAGTATCACATTTGCCAAACTCCAGACAATGTGGACCTCCCTGATTAGCCAGGACTACTCATAAATAGTGGAAAGTGGTTGAGTGAGCTCTTCCACTGGCTCCCCGGCAGAATCTACCCAAAGGATCCACCTTTGGGTGGGTCCCATCCTGCCCTAAAGACTTGTGTGTGTCTAAGTGGTGTAGCAGATTGTTGACCATTTCCCTTTGGATTATGGGGGCTTCCCTGTGCTCTCCACCCCTGTCTTCCAGCTCAAGGGGCTGGGTACCCTGAGGACAACTGGTCTTGCTATTAAAGATTGAGGCAAAGGAGACATTAAGTACCACAGCTCTTTCCTCAACCTTTGCGAGTATGTTTTCCCCTGCATCCAACAAAGGATGGTGATAAGGTATCCCTCCTTGTGTTGCTGATGTATTTATAGAAACATTATTGTTGTCTTTTACAGCAGTAACCAGATTAAGTTCTAGTTGGGTTTTAGACGTTTTCATTTTCTCCCTGTATTAACCTCATGATATCTTGGTAGTCCTCCTCAGTTACCTGCCTGTTCTTCCAAAGGCCATAAAGTCTCCTTTTTTTCCTGAGTTCCAGCCAAAGCTCTCGGTTCAGTCAGGCCAGTCTTCTTCCCCACTGGCTTGTCTTTTGGCACATGGAAATTATTCCCTCGTGACTGGACTTCTCTGAGGCTGAAAGTTCACTTTTTTGTGGAATTACTTTTAGGTTTGGGAGGAAGAGAAAGATTAGTTCTCATTGTTTTGGTAGGGGATGCCATAGACCAATTATTTTCAATACTGTTTTCAGTAAAGGGTAGAAGTAAATATTCCTTATATGTTTTGAAAAACTGAGTGCTTAGTTTAGGCTCTGTCAGAAATAAGAGACAGTCTGTAAATAAGCAGGTTCATTTGATGTGCTTTTCATAATGGTACTTGCTAATATATGCACAGAGCAGTACTTGGAATTCCTATTTGCTCTATAACTTGTTTTCTCTTAAGTGATTTGGCAAATACTTGTTTTTCATAAGCATGTACAGGAATAAATATTATACGTATGGAAAACTTAGAATCAGAAATTATAAGCATGTGTGATTTACTTGGAGTACTTGAAAAAAAGTGGTTATTTCATAAATATGCACCCTGTAACTTTCTGTAACTTTTCTTGGGAAAATTCTTGCATCTTCCTTAACACTTGCAGCTATTGGAGATGGGCCAAAATTGAGTTGTAGGTTGCTCCTAGGCTCTTAATGGATTTTTTTTTTTAATTTCAACTATTACCAAAACCCCCCCTGGCTTTCATTTTATGTGCTCGTTCTCTCAACCGTACTGTCTCTCTAATCTCTTTCTGGTTTTGGCAATGGCACCTTTGTAGTGCTTACTTGTACAATTACTATCCTCAGTTGGGTATTACCTGACAGGAACAGGGAATTTGTGTGTATAAGTTGATCTTCATGACATTTTATTCTCTGCTTCACATTCGTGTGACCTCACTATGTCTCAACTTTCGGGGTCACATATTAACTTTATCCTCAATGTAACTTGTGTTTCTGTGTGTCATTGTTGTGATGGCACTGCTCTGATGTTGTCCTCAGTGTCATACTCACCACAGTTGTCTTTAATAATCAAGATCAGCCAATGCAAACAGTTGTAAAGGCTGTGCTGCACTGGGTGTCTCAACACCCAAATTCCAGATAACGTAATTGCTGAGAAGGAAGCTTTTCCCTGGTATGCCTGATGCATACAATGGAAATATCCTTATGGCAGAAACTTTAGGTGTCAGAGGACAAAGAACTGTTCAAAGAATCATTATAATTGAAATTTTTTTTTTTCATTAACTTCTGCATGCAAACAGCACTACTGTGAAGTATATTTTGATCCAGGGGGTCAGGTCACTAGATTTCAATGTCTTAATTATTTCCTCTGATGTATTTTTTTTTCATGATCTTCTGTGGTTTCTATGCTCATTTATTCCAGAATATTGATATCCCTGCTGTGTTCTAATGTTAAATTTTAACATTTTAAATAAAACAAATCTTCTCCTGATTACTTGTGATTCAATATATGATTTCTTCATATTGCTAAGGCTCTGATTTCAGTTTTACTTGTGAAGTTTGAAAAGACAGATGAGGTATAAAATGTTCTGGGTTTCTGAGACAGCTATTTAGCTCTCCAGTTGATCCTCTCTAGGTACTGTGTAAGAAAAACTGTATTTGTATCAAAATCAAATGCAGACTAATCACATCTAGCATAAAAAGAGGCATGTTGTCTGGGAAAATAAGATTTTGTTATAATTATTGGAAGGAGAAATAACAGTTTATACATTGTTGCACTGTGAAATCAAGCAAAAACCATATTTTATCATCATCAAGACGCAGATTGAGTATAATTTGCCAGGATAACATGTGAACCTTAGAAATCTGCAATTCACAAGACAATCAAGACAAAGTCTTGACCTACCTATGTCAATTGTCTCCTTCTTTATTTGTGTGGCTTCCAGAGCTGCTGGAGTGGAGTTGACAAAGTCCCCTTCATCCGCAAGGATTTCTGTAAAAAATAATAATTTACAGAGTTCCTATTAACTAAACAGGTTTTGAGTGATGTCTTTAGAATCACCAACTTCAGAATGCCATTCATAACTATTGTTCAAGATTTCCTCTCTTAAGAAAATAAAGCTGCCATTTCTCTGTAGTAGTGGGCTGCAGAGTGTAACCACTTGTTTATTAAAGTACAGCCAGAACACCACATAACAGATGCATAATATAAGTTTATGGGATAAATGTGCAAACTTTTAAGTTATTTAAACCTGGATCAGAATTTGTAGAATGGTTCGCTGATTGTGGCTGAAAGATACAGAGTAACTGATGAACATGTGGGCTCCAGAACAGGCAAGACCGTGACTTTCGTAAGGGGTGCAATACATACTGAAATTACTGAAAGACTCCCAAGTGATGCCAAAAGTGTCTGAATCAGCTTCAAAAGGGGCAAGGGCCCTGACATTGAGTCAGAGTGCTGTGCCTGGACAACTGATCTCCAAGGCTGCCTGGCTGCCTGATGAAAACAGTGTCCTAATGCCTGTCTGAGAGCATCTCCCTGCTTCAGCTTGCGAGGGGTTTACATGACACAGCTGGGTGACAGAAGTGTCCCTGGGCTCCCCTCCATGGGGAGGAGATCTCTGCTACTCTGCCATTGGCCCACTGGTGTTTAAGGGAGAATTCCACCCCTCAGGCAGGTGGATTATGCAACTGGTCTAGCTGATCCTCGCTTCCAGGTGAGGACACTGCTCTACAGAGATTAAATGGTGAAGGCCACACCACGGATCAATGAGAGCAGTTTTTGGCTCCCAGCCTGTTCTCGTCCACTCAAGAATATTGCCCCTAAACATTGGGCAATAAAGTTTAATCTAGAGCCATGTTATTAAAAATTACCCCCCCAAATCAATACAGCCTTGTTTGCATCAGATGTTTTTTACTATGTGACCAGCATCATGTGCCTTTTTCTTTTCTTTTTTTTTTTCTTAGCGAGCCAAGAATGTGGGTAGGGAGCCTGGCTTTTTTTCTAAGGCACCTTTCAGGGTTTTTGGTGGGAGGGCACGAGAAAAGCAAGACTGAGCCAAACAGAACAAGCCATCGACAATTTCTGGCATGGATAAAACAGAGTGGCTCCATCTGCATTGTTCTGTGAACCTATAGACAGTTGCCAGCAAATATGCTTAATCTCTGCTTTGTGTTTGAAGCATTGCTCTCAAGGCCACCAGAGCAATGCTGTCACAGTCTTTCCTTTTACCCACTCAGACTGATACAAGCTCTGTTCTCTTTTGGCACTCTGTCACTACCACTAATTATCCTGTTTTCTGGCTCATGGGGCAAGATTAGTAATTTGTCTCCTAATCCTTACTCTCATGTGTGTCTTATATAATATAAAAGGAAAGTGGGAAACTTCAAAGCTATGGAAACTTTTCAGTGCATGGCTTATGTTTACTCTCCAAGAGCTTGCAAAGTTGCAGCCATCTCTGCCATACACATCTATGAGTGTGGATACAGAAAACTTGAATGCACAGTTAATTAAGAGTTTGTGTCTGCAGCCCTAATATGCTTAGGCTAAGCCAGTGAATAATCAAGAATTTTTGGTTTTGCACATCTCTGAAACACTACTTCTCACTAGCCTGGGACATATGTATTAAAATATTATCTTTTGATTTTATAGCTGTACGTTTCAAAATTCCAAGCACACAGCAGGAAGTGTTCAAGCCAACATTAAGTACCTGAGTATGAACTGACTTAAGATCTTAACTTTAAAAAACAGATTTTTAAAAAGCCCTTGCTCAGGAATGTATTTGGCAATGTCATGACTTATTCCAAATTTGTTCTGAGAGGGACATATAGTAAGTGTGTGGGGCACCAAAAATCCTAAAAAACAATGACAAAAAAAGTAATTTGTTTAAAGCAAAATACTTGCTCTAGATATTTTTAAGAACATCAGGCTACTGGCATTCCTTAGAAATGTGTTTTCATCTCCACTATTATTACCTGGCAGTTCAGATTTAATCAAAACACCTATATGCAGTCTGTGGTCATACTCCAAAGTCTGACCCATGTGGAATGTACATGGAGTTTGAAGTGATGGACTACTACCTGTGCAAACTGAAACGATTGGCTCTTCTGAATAGATTTCCGTAATTAACTGCCCTCTAAAGTGATACCATGAAATAGAAAACATCAGTGAGAATAACTAAGTAAGGGTTTTTTTGCAGATGGATTCAATGCGGGGTGTGTTTTACCAGAAGAGAGAGCAATCAGCAGTGTCCCCAGCCTGTCCCATCCCAGGCGGCTTTAGCTGAAAACCAGCGGCGCTGGGGATTGCTGTGGTGCTCCTGCTCCCCCAGCTGGGCAGTGCTCACAGCGACGTGCCAGTAACAGCGACAGGCTGTGCAAGGAACAATGTGTAAGGATTTATTTAGCTCTGTCTTTTCCTTCTCAGGTGGGCATTTGCTGCTCTTTGAGTAACAAATACATGTGGATAGAGGAGAAAAACAATACCATGACACATGAAATAACTAGGTGCTTTCCTGAAACTTGTGTTTTTGTCTTTTGGCTAACACCATATTAATATTTTCCTTACTCTAGAGTATGGCAAACCTGATTGGGCTGTTTAATAAATATTATTATTTAATAAATATTGGCAGTGGTTACTAAGTTACTGTGGCTCTTAATTCAGATTCATATGTAAGATCTGAGAAGCACATGCGGTCCTGAATCTGGAGCATTAACTGGATCTCACAAAGAGCTGTTAATGATTTTTTTCATATTTTGTCTCTCTCAAAATGACGTCCCTATAGGCAATGCACTTTTCATGATAAGCTATTTTTCCTCCAGTGAATTCCTCGTGGTGATCTGGTAAAAGGCCAGTTACTTTTTTTTATTGATTAGTAAATTTAAATTCATAAATGTAATTTCTCTTGAATGAAAAAGCCAAAAATACTACTGTCTGGTATACCTCGAATTACCTCTCATGATCAACCATGTCTTTACTTACTTGTCATAGCTGTTTCTTTTATTATATGAGGAGCGGCCCGATTCTCTGGAGTAGTGTTTACAGTAACATCATCTGTCAGAAAATTTTTAATCTGATATTAAAATCTTTAAGTTGATGTTAGACCATTTTAAATTCTGTAAAACTACTCCTTAGTGCCTAATATAGACCACATTTTGCAGGGGATTTAAGTCTATCAGCCTTCATGTGTTTTTAACTGAATGTTAAACTCCTGCTTCCCCTGAAAGTTATGCTTTCAGATGTAAACCATAATGTTTCTTTGTAAAGAGCAGAGCTTAGGACCTTCATATTCAGGACTAGTAGTGAGACACCTAAATGAAGTTTTCATCCCCTGACGTGAGCATTTACACAATTATATTATGCACTGATCACATTATATTGTGAGAAAAGAATGCTGTAATAGTTCATGCACACGAGACTGAACAATTCTAATCCATGGGAATACAAGATTAAGGAAAAGTAAATGCAGTAGTACATTGCACTCAGCTTGCTTAAATCAGTAGTCTCTTATTCTTTACATCTTTGGTCATGAATCTTTGAAATGATTAATTACTATACTGTTTTTATAAAATTCAGCAGCACATAAACCCGTTATGGTTATCACTATGACATTAGTTCCTGCTAATAAGTTTTTTTGTTTTGTGCATTTTCTAACCATAATTACAATCTGGGCTTATTTTAGAAATAATTCTTAATTTACTAAATATAGGTATTTATATAAAATAGAAGACTTTTTGGTTTACCTGAATCAGAAACTTTCTTTATATCTGCAACCTGTAGGTCTTCAGACATATTACTAACAGAATCCTCTTCACCTGTGTCTCCAGGCATTTCTGTGTAAATAATGCTGAGTTAATTAGGGCACTGAATTTGTGTACTACATAAGAATAGCTGTGCTGTGTCAAATCAAAAAATCCATCCAACCTCAGATGCTCTTTATGCCAGCAGGAAAAGTAGGTGCATTAGCAAAATGTCTGGAAACGGAAAGTGAAGAGTGAATCTTCCCCCAAAATGTTCTCGTAGTTTTCAGCCAGAGACTGTCTTTGTGTTATATTTTTCTTACCTTCTTTTATTTACTAACTTCTAGTCTTACATTTAGCAAACATAATGTCAGCCCCTGTGTAGAATCCCTACTGTGCAGTAAAGAGTTTTAACGTTTAATTCTGTTCTTAAACAACAGGCATGTTTCTGTTTGTACAAAATAAAACAAAAATATTTTAACTCCTGGGTAGTGTACTCCCATCAGTTTACTCTAATTCTTCACTGATCATCCATTACTATGTTAATCCAAAATAATCACCCAAAACCAAAGGCAGGCTCTGCCAGCATTCTTGGCACTGCTGCTTTTTCCGTTTTGACAGTTCTCTCACTAGTTTGGGAGAGGCTAGTAAAGGCTGGTAAAACTGAGCTATTTGGCAACATAAGATACAGTTTAAATGTGGGAGTTTTTTAACTAATGTCTAGAAATAAAGATTTCTTTTGCTCAAGCTTTTAATTTTTCCAGTAACATAGTCTAACCATCTCTCTGATCCATTTCTTTTCTCTAAACTGGAAACAGTTTCTTCTGGTGTAGTTTTGACTGGAATTGTCACTTTAACTTATCCTATGTCTTCATCTTTTCTTCCTCCTTATGTCTCTCAGTTCTTTTAAAAGTGCAGGGCAATCACTGAATGTGAAATAGTACCTTATAAGACAAAACTACTAGACAAAATAGTAAATTCCCATTCAGTGTTCCCTCCCCCCCCCCTCCCCCCAGCAAATTAGTTAATCCTTCTGGTTGCTTCTTTTGAGTTGTTTTAAGGTCTCTCTAGTTCGGGAAAATTAAAAATTTTAAATTATATATGGGTGGTTGAAGTACTTACCTATGGAGTCCTTTCCTGATTTTGCTTCTGTCCATTCTGGAGGCCTCTCACTTTCATCATTATCTGATTTACTTGCTTGTTCCATGGTGCAGTGCCCCAGAATAGCATCCAGTTCATTAAAAAATTTCATACTTTTACTTGTACTCCCTGAGTCTTGGGCACTTTTTACACTCTTGTATTCATGTTTCAGATTTTTATATTTTGTCCTGCACTGCTTCCAGTCCCTGTCAATTCCAAACTTTTGAAGTCTAGCAGCAACCTGTTCAAATATTCTTTTATTTCTCACTGTCCCCTCCAGTTGTTGCTGGATATTTTTGTCTGACCATATGCGTATCAAAGCTCTGACTTCATTAACAGTCCAGTGTTTTCCTCCTTCATTTGCTACTGTTGGAATAAAAGCCAGTGGTTTGGAAGCCTCTATTGCTGACGCTGGATTACCTGCATTGTGTGGGGTAGGGGAGAGACACAGATATGGGTTACCTGCATTGGCTGGTTGGGGTGGGGAAAGAATAGAGAATGAGAATGAAGTATGCTGTTTCCTCATTACTTGTCTCTCCAGAGAAAGATGGAGCAGAGGTAACATTAAAATCAAGCCATTGGTTATGAATTTGTCAGCATTTTTGTTAATTCTGATACAATTTTTGCCTTCTCTTGAAGACCAACAATCAGATAGCACATGCACATTTAATTAATCTGAGAGGAACATTTCTTTCTTCTGTGCCTTGATACCCTGAACTTTAACTTTTAACGGATGAGCTGTTTTGTCCTTCAGATATTAGAGAGAAGAGTGCTGTTGGGAAGACTGGATGTGCTGCATTAGCACAATAATAAATCAGGCCCCAAGTCATTGATATTAGCATCAAGACTTACTTTCTGCATTCCTGCCATACTTTTGGTTTTACACAGATGGAGATATTTAAACTTGGTAAGGATCTGAAGAATCTGATCTTTAACTCTTAACAAAACACCCTGGTTTTGGGGAGCTGAGGAATGGAGACTTTTGCTTCAGTTGCACAAGAACATTTGTGTGACAACAAACTCAGTTCTCACGCCACAGGACCTCCACCTTTCTCAGGGTAGGTCAATCAAAAATAAGTGTGAGGTTTTTGGTAAAAAAAAAGAGTTTGAGTTATCTTTCTCTGCAAAACTAAGATACATTTCAGTTTTCTCCGATCTTCAATTTTATTTTTTATTATTATGAGGTAAAGCCTGCTACCCATGCAATAACTTAAAACACTGAAATATGATATCTTTCAGTTTTTTAATATTCCCTTGTTTCTAATTATGAATTTTCGGTAAGACTTCCTTTTGATTATCAAATTAGTTTGGAAAGTGGCTTCCTAATGCATTTGCCAAATCTTTGCAAAAATAATGATTAAAAAAAAAAGACCAAACCAAAAAAAAATCCCAAAACCAATTCCAGGGCATCATCATGAAAGAGCAAATGTGAAAGTGCACAGTAACTGACATTTTTTTTGCAGTCATACTGAAGTGATAAATGCCTTTGCCAGTGTCTTATTCTACAAGGGCAAGCCAGATTATGAAGGTTGGATACTTCATAGTCACAGAGCTTTGTGCAGTGGCAAAAGTACCTGACCTTTGTTTGTGCACAGAGCTTCAGTGGAGCATACTTGTATATAGTAACCCATCTGGGGACAAACTTGTCCTAGATAGTGCCATTCTTTGCTAGTCCCTATAGTTCATTCTAGTTCTGAATAAGCTGTACTAACAGGTACTATTTTTTTTCCCTCATAGTCCTTTGTTAATCAGGACTCTGCAACAGCCAGCTCACTCATAAGTTGTTGAGGAGGGTAATTTTCAGGTGACGCATCAATTATGTTTTCTTCATTTTTTCCTGAGGGAGTGAAAGAAAATGCTGATTTACAGGTGAATGAAACCATAGGAATTGCCATAGCTGATAACTGCCAACATCATGATAGGCCAGAGAGGAAAGGCCTATGGGAGGAAGAGGGGAAGAACACAGGAGGTGCTCCCTCCACTTCCCAGTCAAAGCCATAGAGCATGGGGCAATTTGGGAGGAGTAAGGTTTCTTTAGTCTTCGTGGAGGCCAGTATTTCTCAGTTCATTTCCAACTGAGCTCACTTTCAGTTGTGGATATTAGTTCACATCAGTTCTGGTGACTCAGTATATTGAACCTTCATTCTGCTGTATGCAGAGTAGAAAATGGTGGGTATGTTTATTCCCCATTTCCTTTAAAAAACATTGTAATTCAAGATATCCTTCCTACAAGCACTGCTTTGAAACAAAGTTGTTACAGTCAGTGTGAAAATTTTTCTTATGTCTTAACTGTATTTTTGTTCTAATTTGTTTTTAAAGCACATTGATTGGACATATATTATTACTTTATCTGAAAGATGCATTTATGCCATATTTAATTTTTTTCTAAGCTTCTCAAACCTGAGAAATCCGCTGAAATAAAACCAAAATATTAACAATATAGAGAGAAAGGGCTCAACATTTTTCTTTCAATGATGTCTAAAATAGTGCCTGAAACCTAAAGACTAAACGAGGTAACTAGGGGAAGGAATTTTAGTACCAGTACATACTTGAGATTGAGAGCCCATGCAATTAAAGTTTTGTAGAAAGCAGCTTCCTCAGAACGGAACTTTTCTGCTTGTCAATATGCTGAGCACTGAGAAACACTGGAATATTTACAGACATATTCCTGTAAAATTTAATGCATATACTTTCTGCAAGAAAAGTTTTCTTTATGTGCGTGAGGTATTTTATGTGGGCATAAATTCCATGTGAGATTCTGGTCTCTTCCTTAATTTCCTTTTATGCAGACAAGAGGGGTGTAGTGTGTAATATAAAAGCTGTAGGCTTAGCTAGGGCCTTATTTTTTTCCTGAATACAGCACCACAGAGATACTGTAATGAAAGTTGTTGTAACTGGACTGTAATGTATGCGAAGGCATACAAGGTATATAAAAAATGGAAAAAGCACGTAGGAAATTCAGGACAGTGGTGCTATTCATCCAGGTAAGGAATTAGCTCATCAGTTGCCTAAATCTGCCTAAAATGTATTTAGGTTTCTCCATTCCCTTCAGCCACCCCTTGAAGGGGCTCACACCGAGGCTCCTCTTCCTCCTTCTGGCTTGCCAGGTTTGTGCCTTCGCTCTGTAATGCCTTTCCTGAGCAAGACTACTAGAGTAGTCCATTTTCTGAGTAAGTTATTCTGCGGTTGGTTGGACTAGAGCATTGCTGACCACCCCTTCCATGGAGAAGATAAGCTAGGGAAAAGCCACAAGTTGATATGGGTATCCACCCTAGCATTTGGCATACTTTCCACTAGCATTTAACAAAATTAATGTGTTTAATGCAGTTAATATGGTTAAGCTATAGCTTGGGCTGTGTTTTGCATGTGAGTGGTGGTCACACAGGTGTTACAGCATATACAGTGGTCAGTGTCTAGTGATGCACGAGGCTGCTGAGTGCCAGCACTGGGAAGGAGATGGTGCAAGACTGTCTTTATTTAAGCTGTGTTGATCAGAACAGAACAACGGCATATTCAAGCTATCAGAAAGTGCTCTGACAACCCATGCTGGCTTTTAGTTTTTGATTTCTCTGCACCATCATACTATACCTAGTTGAACTGGTCTGACATGAGACATAAAGAGTAGTGGATCTCCTGGAGCATCCTCATCATCTTCTAAAGAAACAGATAGTTCACCTGGGAAGGAAAGAGTTTTTAGGTGAAAAATAGGTATGGACTAATTTAGCTTAAATTAGTTTAAGTTAAAATGTCCATACACAGTGAGATGATCTTGGTAATCTCTACACTTAACTTGTAGTTAAATTTAATTTAAAATAATTTTGCCTCTCCCCATAAGAGGACATGAGTTACAGGAGGTAAATTATTTTATATCTTGCATATGAAGCCTGTTTGAAATGCTTTTTAAAATTCTTGTAGAAACTGGCATGATTCTAGTGACTTGTACGCTCTTCTGACTCAGTGATCAGAGTAGAGAGCACATGAAATGTATAGTTTGAAAGTAGATAATGTAAACTAAGAGACATAAAGGCAGATTTTGCATATAGTTTCAGATAACCACAATTTCATTTATACAATAAAAAAAATAATTCATAGAAGAGTTTGAAGAAAACAGTAATGTTCTGGAAGGAGTTCTGGAAATCTATGAAATTCATTAACAGTATAGAGAGACTGTGAAAGTATATATTGTGACTTGAGAACAGACATATTTGGAGCTGACAGGATTCAGTCTAGCTTTTTCAAGCATAGTATTTCTACATTTGTTTAAAAAAGCAACATTAGAGCAATTGCTATGTAAGGTTGGAAAGCAGGATAATGTAAGTCAGGTTCTGAACCAGCTTAGTTTTCACAGAGGACAAACTTTTAAATTGTCCAGTGATAGTATGCTGTATTCAACGTACCATTTTGACAGGAGGTTTGAAATGTTGGTGCACTGTACAGAGAGCTGAGCTACTGTGAGCTCCAGCCAGGCAGGGCACACAGATCAAAGCTGCCTGCTCCAGGGCTCTGCCCTAGTTCGTCACAGGGAACAGTAATGAGGCGTGGTTAGGATGCAACCTTGTAGTCCTGACGTAGGTGAAACTGAAAACTGCATTTGAAAACATTATCCTAAATCCTCCTGACTTTCAGCAAGGCTCACAGTGACTCATAGATGCAGTGGCCTGATCTCTGACTGCTCCCAGCTGTCCGCTTGGCTTCTCTGGCAGGAGCTGCTGCTCATGCCTCCACCTCCAGCGACAGGACGGGCGTTTTAGCTACTTAGGAGCAGCAAAGCAAACCAGGGAGAAAGAAATAAATTCTCTCTTGGAAGCCTGCTGAGTGTGCTATCGGCACTAGTATGAGCAACTTTAATTACACTGTCATATTAAAAAATAACTTTGTATTTTAATTAAATAAGAACAGTTACCACAAAAACATATTAGTATCTTTGATAGGGGAAAAAAAAAAAAAAGCATTTGAAGAGTAAAAAAGTTAATATAAGTACTGCACACTTATTTTAAAAAAGCTTTATAAAATACTTGTCAATCACATGTTTAATGTTAAAGTCCAGACATGGAATACTATGTATGAGTGGCACCTTCAAGTCAGCATTTCTGCATTTTAGTAGCTGTCTAAGTTTTGTGCATATGATAACACTGTTCTTATGATGCATTTCTGCTCAGACTTGATAAGCTTTTTGCATTTGTTGAAGTAAAGTGAAGGTCAGCCAAGGTGACCAGTACCTTAATACTTAAACATAAAGAAAGAAATATAAAAGAGACTAAATAACATTAATTACTATGTGAGCTTTAATTTTTCTGTAGATAATATATTGATTTATTAATACTTGGTTTAACTTGAAACAGTCAAAACTGGTTAACAAAATAGGAAGGTCGTTCATTTGAATTCTAATGCATGATACCATTTTTCATAGTGCACCATCACTCTACATGGATTTTCTTGGTTGTTGATTACTGGAATAATACACAAACTACATTTTAAGAGAAGTGAACATGTTTACTTATGTCTTTTTTAATGATAATTTAAGCTACAAATCTGCCTCTGAAAACGTGTTTTGGGAGGGCAACATGAACATCTCTGTTTGCACTTCTATATGTGCTTATGTATAAAGTGTCATCTTTTCATGAACAAGCTGTATGTTGCTACCAGGTTTGTCCCAAGACACTCCTCTGAGATTTGATTGAGATTTTCAGTAATAATTTCTTCAACTACACTTTCAAAAGAAAACTGATTTTACCAGATAAGGAAAAAAAACAAACCTCAGGGAAACACTACTGAAATACCATTCAATCCTGCTAAAAAAAAAAAGTCTCTTTTCTTTCCTTCCTTCCCCTTCCTCGCCCTCCCCAGTAATCTCCCAGTAGCTGAGATAATGCAAAGATGTGCTATGTATCTTTACTTTAAGAATGTGTATGAATATTGAGACTGTGGCTAAGCAGAATGGTAAATATGTGGTGATTTCTTTGGGAGCTTGCCCAGTTCCTTGTCATGCTTTTTAACAAAACAAATTATTATTGCAACCAAGTTCTTCAAATAAAATAAGACTAGCAAGGTGAACAAGTATTATTCATCACAGGTTTTAGTTTCTTGATAGCATTTTGTTCTTGCTACCCAAGTCACAAGCTTAGACATCCTTGATTCCTCAACCCCTGTCAAAATGAGATGTCTCTGCCTCTTTCAAAAGAGAGGAGGGACCATTTTTTCCTCCTCTCCCATTACACTCTGGTTGAAAGCCCAGGAGGGGAGGTGCAGTCCGTTCTGGGGCAGGGGCAGTGAGCTGCCCTCGCCTGTGCAGAGATTTACCTTCTCTTCTGTGGGAGCGACACTGTCAGATCTGCCCCCACAACAGAACTTGAGAGCATCAGCTGCAGAGCCACTGATGACATTTTAGCCTTAAAAGTGCCCTTCAAAGGGCAGGGCACTGGGCCCCTACTGGGCCGGGCAGGCATGTGGAGTGGGGCTGAGCCTCCAGTACAGTGTTAGTTACTTGACTTATAGGCTTAAATAAGAAAGTTGGTGATCTCACAGCTGTTCCCTCTGCCCCTTGTTATGGATGTATGCACACATTCTGCATAGATGCAGGACACATTTCTAGCTTAGTGTGTTTGTGGCTGAATTGTAGTTGTTGCGAAAATCTTTGCATTTCAATTTTTGCCATTAGTGTTTCAGTTATTACAGTTAGATGCATTTCATTTTTGTTTATCCATAAAACTTGTTTGTTGCTATTTTTTTTGGAGGGAGTAACAGAAATGCTGGTGCATTTAAGAGATATATTTAATTATATCATCTTTAAAACCAGACTGTCCTAATGCTTCAAAATGAGGTATGTCTTACCCAGTGATAATTTTTTTAATATATATTGTACTTTGGGATTCACAGCTTAAATTATCTTTTGCTGATTTAAATTCGCTAGACGCCTAATGCAGATCGGAATTAGAATTACCAGGTGCCAACTACAACAAAACACAGAGGATAATCTAATGGCTGATCCTCAGGTGAAGGACATTATATTAGTTTTGTGTAGTCCTCAAAGTGTAACAGCCTTGTATTAGCCTCAGTTCTGCACATTTAAAAATAAAAAAAGGATTGCAATATACAGTGCAGAGAGCACATTAAAATATTATAAAATGGCCATTTTAATTTGAAGTGATATTGACAGATTCGAGGCTTTCTGCTGGTGATGACAAATTAAGGTCAAGCTTTTTGTTAAGGTAAATAATGACAAGAAAAATGGCAATTTCTTTTCCTCAAATCTGTAAAGCATTATTATCAAGAGAGATGTGAAAGGGTACCAGGACAAGCTAAATGTCCAGTCCCTCTCTCTGCCTTTGACAATCTCCCCTGGCACTAATGTTTAGTTTTTTGTTTTCTTGAAAAAGATTCACAATCTTAATGTAAATTGCCACATACTGTGGGAACAAACAGGTAAGCTTTTAATTTCTCTTTTAGTCATCTTATTTTAGTACTTTATCATCAGGACTTATGCTTCAATGGCATTTAGGATGTGACATGGAGATTTGAGTGATGTCAAATAGCAGATTGACCCTAATAAAATGTTAAGCAGAGCTTAAATGCATATGTAGAGAAGGTTGAATAAAACAAGAGATGCAAATAATTTAGCGAAACCCCCTTCAGAATAAAAGCAGTTGTATTCATTTGATCTGCCTCAAAATAGTCTGATAAATATGATAATTTTTTACTTTCATTGCAAAATTAGAGTTTTTAATGAGAAGTTATTAAGCATCTGTTTCTCAAGTATTTAAGTAAAATTGCTTACAAAATAATTTCATTTACCTTGAGTTTTCATACCTAAATATTAAGTTACAGAGAAACAAGAATAAAAATCCTAAATCACTTGTATTACAAATAATGATTTTTAAAACACCATGACAGTTTTAACCTTTTGTCAGTACATTTACATCTGAATTGTAAAAACCTGCTTCCAAAGTGTACTGCAAGCGAATGGCAAAGGGAAAGAAAACAGCTTTTTTTAATTCAGCGTTTCAACCCAGTGCAGGAGCCTGGACACCAGCGAGTACTCACAGAAGCTGCAATACAGGCAGCTAGCATAATTTTGCTGGAATTACGCTGTATTTACAGACTTCGACACTGGTGGGTGCTAACATTTTATTCCCCTGTGCGAGGAGTGCATCCAGTCACTTCCAGCAGTGCTGCCGGGGCTGCGCAGCCTCCACTCCGGCACCAGTGAAGTCGGGCTTCGGTTTTGTTCCCTTTGTTTTTTAAGCAAAGAGAGAAAAATAGAAGCAAAAACAGGTTTTTTACCTTGTGCGCTGTCTGTTGTGGGGCTTGTGTTCAGCTGCGTCTCAGTCGCAGAACACCTGCCGTTCTCTTCTGCTGCTAATTGTGTGACAGGCTCATATCGCAATATGGCATCCAGATCATGGAAAAACTTCATGGTTTTAGTGACATCCCCAGAGTTGTGGGCATATTTAACCGTTCTGTATTCGTACTTCAGGTTTTTGTACTTTGCACGGCACTGTTTCCAGTCCCTGCACACTCCCAACTCCTGTAACCTTTTAGCAATGTAGATAAATATTCCTTTATTCCTCAGGGTGCCGTGCAGTTGCTTTCTGATATTTTTTTCTGACCAGACGCTTAACAAGGCTTTAACCTCCTCCTCAGTCCAGTGCTTCCCTGCTCCACTCTCCATGTTGAAAGTGACCTGGAAATGATTCACTATTTCTAGCCAAGATTTTGTTTCCTAGGAAACCAGACGGCTGGTTGTCAGTAAGCTCCGCCGAGATGAAAGGATCTGGTTTTACTGGCTCAAGCTGCCAGAGGGGAGTAACTTGAGACACTGCCAAATAAGCAGGCTCGGCGCTGGAGCCCGGCGAGGGAAGCGGCTCCGGCCACGGGGAGGGGAGACCCCGGCTGGGCTGGGGCTGCTTTAACCCTTCTTGGGGACGAGGGCGTCAGTGCGGGCACCGGGATGTGGGGANAAAAAAAAAAAAAAAAGAGTCATGCTATTTCGTTCCTTTAAGGGAAAAAAAAAAAAAGGCAACAAACAAACGAAAACAAAGCAACATGACACCCAGCCGCCCCCACACACACTCTTCTGGCCTGCCCTTTGCCGGGTGGGCGCAGAGCATCTCCTGCTCCCGTGGGGGGGCACGGGAAGGCCGCCATGCTGAGCCTTCCCCCAGGCAAGTGGCACATCAGGATCACCCTGCCTGGCATCTTCACATCTCCACGCTCTCATTGCTTTCGAACTGATGGCCATATATACGCGGTTTTCAACTCGTATTAGTGGGGTTTTAATAAAAAGCTGGCGTACTTAAAAGTCTGGCTCAGCTGGCAAAGTGATGTAAGCTTTGTGGCAATGACACTGAGCTCCCGTGTCTTTTGTGTGTGCGACATGTAAGGTGTAACCCAGCACCTTGACCAGGGCCTCCTTTGGGGTGTCTGCTTCCCTCTTCCTCCCTATTGATTTTGTTAATATTTAAAGGGACCATGACAGTATTAAAATGGAAATTGCCTGTAATGTTAACATTGTGACTACAAGTTGCTGAATGCAGTGTTATCAACCCTTAAGTTTTACCATCAGTCTTTGTGTTTATAGATAGGACATCTTCTCGAGTTAAATTAAATGGCTTTAAAAATGTTCTCATCTCTGAATTTTTTCTTTGAAGATCTATGTCACACTAACAGGGTAAATTTGTTCAGATATATGTGAATTTTGATTTGTTTGCTTTCTCTGAGCAAATGTTCTTTAAAATGTTTGCTTTACATACAACTGGGACTAGTAACAAAGGGATTTTAGGAACTGGAGAAAATTGCTAATGAGCATGGTCAGTTGTAGATTAGCATCCATCCATTCTGTAGATTTTTTTTGTGGCCAATTTTATAGTTGCTTATAGTAAATAATTCCAGTGACTTCAATTGTGTTAAACTAAAATAGGATCTTTGGATAATATTCTAAAAATATTTCAAGTCTTTTTTAAGAAAAACATCTTTCCTTTTCAGATATTCTTATATATAAGAGTGGATGGGAACTCAGTAGTCCACCAAAGTTCTGATGAGTATTAAAGGCACAGCAGGTACATAGCAGCAGTTTTATTAGAGGCAACACTCTACCTTATTCAGGAAGCCTTTTAAAGGGAGATGGAACAGCCTGAACTGTTACCCACAAAAAAAATCCAGCCTGCAAAGCAAACATTTTCAATGGATAAGGACTGAATTCCAAACCATGGGCAGTTGCACAGAGTTCTGCCTGCCTTCAGCAGGACAGCATCAGGGCACCTGGAGTGCACCCAGGGGACCGACCCAGCGTGGAGAAGGGCTGGCAAGGACAGGCAGCAAAACAGGGAAAACTCCCTTATTTCAGCTGAATCAGCTCTTCTGCTCAACAAAGCACAACTGCCAGCCTGAGGCTGATGTGCTGTAAGAGAAGTATTTCCATTTGCAGTAACGCTTTTACATGAGACTTGTTTTGCTTGAGAAGTGGAGATGCCCAACATTAGGTTTATGCAGTCAAACGCTTTTATCAGAGGGTCTGTGTAGCTTTTCGAGGTGTAAAAGCTAGCTTATCTGCTAAAGTGCAAAAAGGCAAAAGCTTCTGCATAGGTGATCAGTGGAAAAGATAAACCATTCCCATAGGCAAACCCATCAGTTTTTAATAACATCTCCCAACCCAAAGCAGAAATAGAATAGCACTATAGAGCCTCCTACTATCACCTGTCCCACTGATAGACCACTATCCCTCTGAAAATGGCTTTTCAGATTAAGCATCTGTTTTTATTTTATGCCCTCACTGAAACAGGACTGCAGCAAGAGCCCGCACCAGTGCTTATTAGTGGAAAGATTCCCACTGAATTCAGTGGCTTAGGCAGAAATGTTATGTGACCATTTTGAAACAAAGCATAACACAGGCAAGGAACACATTGCAATTACACATCTGCAAAATACAACAACAAATAAACCTACCTTAAAATTTCATGACAAAACACCAATCCACTGTATGTTAAAGTATTTAATATTCTAAGCATTTCAGTGTTTTATGTTATTTCGTTCACAGGGGCCAGGAGAGTGCTGGAATTGTGACAAGTGATGGAGAGTCATCCCAGGCATTCAAAGTGCATAAGGTAAAATGCAGATGAATGTTTTGTACATTTTTTAACAGAGATGTGTGAAAGTTTGTTTCTGCTAAGAAACAGTATAATTAAAGAAAAAGTAATATGTTTTGATGGATTGTTTTGGTTTTGTCAGAGTACCTAATTTTGTTATTTGTGTAATTTCTGTCTTGAGTGTATGCTTAAAACAAACATGCCACCGTTGTCCTGCTGGGTGTATCTGTGCATACAGTGGCAGACACTCATAAGTTACCCAGATCATGCTACTGATGTCCGAAAAACTACTTACCAAAGTCACCCTGCATCTCAGCTGTTAACTCTGCAGATTTGGAAGAGTACTGATGCAACTTAATCTCAAGAGAAAAGAAATGCAGTTAAAGGTTTTGCACAAGGAAAAGGATGACTAAATCTTATGTTAGCAAGACTCAAGGAAGTGGCAACTACTTTACCCATAGGTAAAAATAAACAGAGTATAAGACTGAATGGAGGCCTGAGAAAGTCACACAATCTTTCTCAAGCTGAGGGGATCCCTGGGGATGTTACAAAACACAAAATGACCACAGCCTCTAAAGTATTATGTTATGCTCTGGGGATATTTCTGTTCATTCTTTATAAAATGTGATCAGGAAAAAAATAATGTCCACCTTATTCCATCCCAGAAAAGGAGAAGATTGGAAATAAAAAGGCATCAGCAAAAAAACATGGGGCACTTCTTGATATATGTCCTCTGACCACAATCAGAAAGCATTCAGAGTTCTCAGAGAAACATTAATTAAGCTGTTCAAATCAGTCCAAGACTAAGGACCACTCCACTGCAGCAGCATATGTATCTATGCATGACTGCTCAATGCCTCATACAAACCCTTTTCTCTCAAGCATCACGTTTGTCCCCTCTTCAGGCACTTCCCCCCTCCTATCTGTTATTTACAGCCTGATTCACATACACACATACACGCTTTTAAATGCACCTTCTCTCAACTTTAGCAGCATGTTATCTGTTCTTCATTCCTGCTTCTGCTTGAGCTTCAGTTTTCCTACAGGTTTACAGGAATTTCAGCTTCCTGTAAAGTGGGCTGCTCTAGAAATCCTGTAGTAAAAAGTGCTTCTCGGAATGAATTTCCAGTAGGTGATATAATAACTTGCAGGATCTCCATGTTACTGAGCTACAGTACTTAGCTGTCATGCTAAGAATTTAATTGGCTCACCATATCAACTTTGATATTTTAAGAGTTGCAGAGCATGTTTCTTTTATCCTTGAAATGTATTTCTCAGCTACAACACTTTTAAAAACTGTAATAACCACAGTGTATTAAAGAACCTGTGTAGCACAATTTATATGACCTGGTTAATCCTGGAAGAGGTGCTAACATAACAAACATTTGTGTCTGTTACACTGGTGAAAGCATTTTTAGGACTCTGACTTGGAAAGTAGTACAGAAAATATCAGCAGTTAAGATGCTACTGTACCTGTTTGTTCTCCAAACCCACTTGACTCTTCTTCATAGCAAACAGAATGCAAAAAGTGCTCGCTTCTCACTGCATCAATTTACTCACCTTTGTCAACAGTTTAAGGCAATACCTATATTAGAGTATGAACTGGACCATCTAAGGTATGGGTACATGTTCCCTTCTGACTGTGGTCAGCCTTTGACCGTGGATTAATAGGCCTTGACAAAGGCTATTAAATATTTGTTTTAAAATCTGCCAGAAAGACACGTCCAGATTTGTCTGTGGAAGCCTTTCAGCTAGACTCATACAACAAAACAATACTGTCGTAGATGTATTAGCTCAGGGAAAAACATATATCTTGTATAGATATAGTGATGTCAGTAAGAGAAAGATTGTTTCACACTTGGACATGAAAAATAATATATTAAAGCAGCAACTTATGAAACCATTATTGTGTTCTGGCACATATAAGGGCTTGTATAATACAGATGTAAGATTGTCTTCATTGGTATTTTTTTTTGCTACTGTAATTCACATTTGCTATCCCACACCAGTGCAATCTATATCAGAGGAGTATTTCAAACTGCAATTAAAAGATTATGTACTTGTGTAACCAAATCCAGTTTAAACCAGCATTGCTTGTGTAAGTTACTGCAATACTTAACTTTGCCACATCCATTAACCTGTAAACTGGCAGATCTGTCAGGATAAAGTTGGCCTAATAAATTAAGAGTGCATGGTTGCATTTCTGTACATACATGAGCACACAACTTTAGACCACCTTTATGTCATCTATTGAGACCACAGATGATAACTGATTTGGGATAAATTTTGCTGACCATTAAAGCAAACCCATACGAGATTGAGGCAGTAACTTTTTAACATGATAATAAATATCCTAAAACCACATATGCAACCACAGCCTCTTGGTACTCTGACTCTACAGCAGTTACAGCAGAAAATACCCTTAAGTTGAGCTTTCTTTAAGCTTCTCTGGTTGAGCTCTGAAAACAGCTCAGCCAATTTCCTTTCTTTCTGTTGTTGTATCTGCAGCACAGATTATGAGCCATTCGGAACTTCAGATCTCTCCTGTATATCTTTGAAGGTCTTAGAGGAGTGTTACTCATCATATGTACAACAATTACCATGCCTGATAGTCAAACCAGGCATAGAAGGATGTAAATATTTTCCACAGGCAGTGGCAGAAGCAGGAGTTTATAGGAGGGCCTGGAATTCAGACTGAATTGGTACTCTCGGTGCAGCTTTTCAGACTACTCTTGCAGCTAAATTGTCTTCACATAGTGCTTGTTGCCAAAAGAAGCTCCTGTGCTGAAGGCTGACTAAAATGTTTTGATGTATTTTTGCTTTAGATACTAGGCAACTTGGCTATATGAAAATTGCAAGTAAACAATAAAACCTTTTGAAAAAAAGCTTTACTTCTGACATTGGCAAGAATGACAGTGGAATCTAATAAACATTACCACAGATTCACTTTAAAAGTGAATCCAGTGTACCAATAACTTGTAAAAGATATTCTCTACCTAGAACTTCGTTCATGCAATTTTTTTCCTTCCTTTCCTGTCTTCTGGCAGTCTTTTTTCAGGTGTTTTTAAGCAACAAAACAGTGTGGTGGTGTTTTTCAGAAGATGTATTTTTAGTCAGGGAATAGACTGTTCCAGGCAAATCCTCAGCAAAAAAATGCATATTGCTTTATTTAAAAACAGGATTAATGGGATCTGATATACCACTGTGACACCTACTCAGCTTCTTTCTTTCCCATGTCTTTCAGATTATTTGCCCTTCTTTTGAAGTTCCATTAATACTGCTCCAAAACCAAACAGAAGAAGAAATGAGAAAGTTACTAGGAAAATAAAACCAAACAGAACCTTTTTTTCTTTTTCTCCTAAAGGGAATGGGCCTTATAAATCATGTCTTCAATGCAGACAGCCTGAAGAAGCTGTACCCTTCAAACCTTGGTATTGGGCACACAAGGTACTCCACCTCAGGAATTTCTGAGCTGCAGAATTGCCAGCCTTTTGTTGTAGAGACTCTTCATGGGAAGATCGCTGTGGCACACAATGGGGAGCTAACTAATGCTGCACAGCTCAGGAGGAAGGTTAGTACTTCCTTTGGGATGTTCTGGCGTCATTTCTTTCTGAGTGTGAGGCATCAGTGAGCAATAAGGTTGCTGTGACTCTTCCTTAATACCAAACTGTTTGGGGTAAGGAAAGAGTACCCTAGTCAGAATAGATCATTTTGTGGGGAAAAAACCTGTGCGGGGGATTCCGCCTTGATATCCCTTTCTGGATCTGCCATAGGCAATTTCATATATTCCCTCTTATGTTTTATCTCTCTTCCCAGAGCACAAAGCTAATTAAATGCCCCAAACATTAATTTGTGCCCTGAATTTTGGTGGCATTAATTCTGGGTACATGTGGAGCAAAGGAATGAGATGAAAAGGGAAAAATTTAGTACTAGTGTAGATGATTGTACTACCTAGTTTTATGTAGTTGGTTTGTTGGAAGAAACTTGGCATTATTATGATAGGATAAGCTGAAGCACTGGTAAGTTTTAAAATATTTGTTCATTGAACAAAGGTGTTATTAGATGAAAATCTGAGCAGTGTTATGTGAGAGGGTTTTTTTTTAATGCTGGTAACACTTTTGGTTTGTGTCTTAAAAGCTTATGCGGCATGGTGTAGGACTTTCGACCAGTTCTGACAGTGAACTGATCACCCAGCTGCTGGCTTTCACACCTCCTCTAGAAAATGACGACACAGCCGACTGGGTAGCAAGGTGAGGAGAATGGCTCTCAGAATCAAGAACAGCAATTTGATCTTGGCATGATACGCAGCTGTAAATGCACACAATTGTTCACATGACACACCTCTGTCTCGTTCCAGAATAAAAAACTTAATGAAGGAAACTCCAACTTCATATTCGTTGCTAATTATGCATAAAGACATAATCTATGCAGTACGTGATCCATACGGGAATCGCCCACTCTGCATTGGTCGCCTTATTCCAGTAGGGGACATGAATGGAAAAGGTAAACCATCTATAGATATAGATAGATAGATATAGATATAGATATCTCCATATGCCTATACGTAATTTGTGTGTGAAATCACTGGTATAAGTAATTAAAGCTATACTTACTGAGGTGTAGGTAGGAAGTCAGTTTTGAAAAATCAAAACAAAAAAAAAGTTGGTAAGGGAAAAAAAATTTGTAGGAAGTCTGCAAAATTCTGTTCACACATAAAGGGAATCCTAGTGGCCTGGTGACTGCCACAATTAGGCAGCCCAGCTGTAATACAATATTTGTGAAAGTTTAATTAAGGTCTCATCACTTAAACAGGAAAGCAGGGATGAACAGAAGGGTTGAGGTTGGAAGGGGGTTCTGAAGGTCATTGGGCTAAATCCCCTGCTCAGACAGGTCCACCTAAAGCCAGTTGCTCAGGATGATATCCAGTCCAGAAGCAAGTCTGGTTTCTTCCTTTCTCCTACAGTAAGGTGGGCAAAAAGTGCCAGATTGCTCACAATGTATTTCTGAATTCCAAGCACCCAGCCACATGTAATACAGTAATGGAACACTGTACAATCAATTTATGGGAAAAATTCCTTGTGTTCCTGTTTAGCTTGCAAATCAACATTTTCTCTTAAGTGAGACTAAAATATCTTAATTTGTTTAAAGCTAAAATAATTCAAAGACTAAGTAGTAAATGCTTCCACATCTTCATGAAACTGGGTGATTTTAACCACAAGAAAAATTACCAAGATTTTTTAAAGCACACAAACCTTCCTACCCTACGTAACACAATTTGATCTTTTCTGTGGTTGCCTCTCAAAACTCTCCTTATTGGAATTCAGCCCAGGATCCATTGTGTTCAAAAGCATCTTTCTATTAATGCATAGGAAAAGTAAAAAGTTTCTTGTGTGAACAAAATAAGTATGTATATCTAAATTTACTCAACTAGAATTGGAAAAGTTTGAAATAGTGCAGGGATAACAAAGGTAGTTACCTGAACTGTCTCTCTTCATGAACTGTGAATATGATGCTGTTACTTCCACTTCTGCCTAGTACAGGTTTAGGATGTTTATGTTGTGGATTTGCTTGGGATTTTTTAAAAGTAATGTTACAGAAACTGGGGAATGCTTTACCTTTCAGTCCTTTAATTGCGCACTTGGCAACCTAAACCATAGCAAGCCAGATCTGCGGCAGAAATGCAGTTGTGGGTGGTCATAGTAGCAAGAACTGGGGAGTCTAACTGCAGTCTTTAATTTCAGGAAGAGATAACACTGAAACAGAAGGATGGGTTGTCTCATCTGAATCCTGTAGCTTTTTGTCTATCGGTGCAGAGTAAGTGACCTGATTCTCACTTTATCTGAAAACTCTCTGCAGGCAGGGATTAAACATTAAATATCAAATTGCCAAATATCGTAATTTATAACAACATGAAAGACATCAAGGATTAGTTTGTTGTGGAGGATTTTTTATTGCCAGTCCTGGTTTTTGGCAGTTTAAATTTAAATTTTTTCAAACAGATGATTGTAAAAGAAGAACTATATGTGCAGAAAGTAACAGTAAAGACAACTTTACTGTTGCAAAATAAATGCCTCCTACTTGTTGCATTATGCCTGGTTATCGATATAGATTATTCATTTTAGCCTCATTTGCAGCAGAATTGTTGTATCACAAAATAATTCTTTAACTAAAAAAAAGTTATGGTGGTAGCTCACAGGCTGAACTAACAAGCTGTAGGATATGCTGATGAGCTGGCCTCCTTGTTAGAAAAAAATTACTGTTTTCTGAAACTTATTCAAAATCTCTGTTAAGAGAAGCTCACCATGTAGGACCATCAGCTGAAACATATGGGTTTTTAAAAAAGCAATTTTGTCTAAACTTCTGCTGTAGCCCGTGCTGCTGTCTGGTGCTGCTCCTGTCTGACCAGTGAATAAACACAGATTTGCTCACCTCTGATTTATATCTCCAGCATATATTTTGTAATAGATGTAGATTGACTTTGTTAGAATATCCACCTGAGGGCTCACTAAGTATCTAGCAAAATGTTTCGTAAGGTTAAACACTGTAACATAATAAACCTAATACTATTCTGTATTTCTTCAGATTTGAGAATTTGACTGTACATTTCTAGTCATCTCTCCGTCATTCAGGTGTAGCTGTCTGTCATCTCTGGACAGATATTTCCCTAGATTTAGCTTGTGAGAGGATTCTTTTGTCTGATTATATTTCTCATATTGCATTGTAATATTTATTAGCTCTCTTTTATTAGGAAAGTTCTCAAGTATTGATTCAGGACTATATGATTAGAATATATTCCATCTCAATTAAGCCTGTACTCTACGTCTCACATATAGGATGAACACCATAATTCTCCAGCACTAAGTATTAATTTACTGCTTTTGGATATTAATTCAGACTGTTTTAGTAAGGGTCACTTGTCTTAGAATGTTAGTCTTTAAATTCTCCAGGTCAAATCTTAAGATAAAAGCAAATTGTCATGTTAGGATGTTCAAAAGTATTTTCTCCTGTCAGTTGACTCTTATTTATATTCAAAATTATCATCCACATTAAGGGCATTTCTAACTGCTATGTATTTCTTTTTCAAGGTACTATCGTGAGGTCCTTCCTGGAGAGATTGTGAAAATATCCAGACATGATGTTCAGACACTGGATGTTGTACGAAGACCTGAAGGAGATCCATCAGCATTCTGCATCTTTGAATATGTTTATTTTGCAAGACCAGACAGTATTTTTGAAGGTACGAAAATGTAATGTACAGAGCTCCTCCCTAAATAGTGGGAGATGTTATCCTGGAGCACACATAGAAATTATCTACGATCAGACCACTGAATGTAAGCTTGCAGAGCACAGCTGGGATACAATGGGTTGGCAAAACTTTTGAGATAAAACTCATCAGGAGAAGCAAACTGGATTTTAATTCTCTATATAGTGATAGAAATGTGAAATGCTGGAATATGACAGTATAGAAGGAAATAAAAAATGACTCTATGCAAGTGACTGCTTATCAGTTCTGGAGCTTTTCCCACTAACTTCTATGCCTGCAACTTGCCACAGAAATTTGTACAGCAAACAGAGGAAATCTGAATTATGCATACTAAGAAAACCAGTTCTTCCTGTTCTTAGGTCAGATGGTGTATTCAGTCCGGAGAAGATGTGGGCAGCAGCTTGCTATTGAAGCACCTGTGGAAGCAGACCTGGTCAGCACTGTTCCAGAGTCTGCAACCCCAGCAGCTCTTGGTTATGCTCAAAAGGTATGTTACGTTTTCCCCCTCACCCCCAGCATGTTTACACGTATCTCTTTTTGTAATGCACTGTGATGATATGGGCTGCTAGAGTTGTGCATTGATAAAGCTTTATATCTTCAGTATGCAGGGTACTCCTGTTGAGTCATCTGCCTTGCTTTGTCTGTCATTATTCCTTTATGTTAAGGTATTTAAACATTTTTTTGGTTACCATGAAGTCATACTAAGTCCTAAGATTGATTTAAAAAAACAGTAACTGAGAATAACAAGTCCTTATATATTAATTCTGTTTAACTGTCTCCTGTTTGCAGTGTGGACTACCATATGTTGAAGTGCTCTGTAAAAATCGATACGTAGGGAGAACGTTCATCCAGCCAAATATGAGGTTACGGCAGCTTGGTGTTGCAAAGAAGTTTGGTGTTCTGTCTGACAACTTTAAAGGCAAACGAGTTGTTATCATTGATGATTCAATTGTGAGGGGCAATACCATTTCACCCATAATAAAACTGCTGAGAGAATCAGGAGCAAAAGAGGTAAGCTAATTTTAAGTCAGTACAGTATAGATGTAATGGAAGTTGATGGGAAGGTAAAGCACAGGGGTTTGTCTTAATTTGTACTATACATTGCTTCCTTATTTAAAAGGGAGGCGTGGAGAAAAGCAATGGCTACTGCATGTTTATTGTGATGATAGGTTAAATAGGTTCTTTTTTATGACTGTGACTTTTGGGTGATTAAGGCGAGAGGAACAGGTCTCCACTTAAAAAGCACTATGTGGCAAATAAAAAAAGAATGGAAAACATTAGTTAAGATCAGAAAACCAAGTATTTCTGATGTGTATCTTGTGGACCTTCATAAAGCACAACCACTTACTGCTGTAAATACCATATGCCCTAAGTTACCAGAGCACCATTGCTTTAATTGGTAAAGATTTTTTAAGGGAAACAAAGTGTGCAAGACAATCATTGCAGCAAAAATGTTACATAAAATGGTTGACTTTGTAAACTGAAATTTGTGCATCAAAGACTGAACACCACAGAAGAGAAGCAAATCCAGGATGAAACCTTTTAAGAACATTGGGAAATACTGTAAAAAAAAAGTTCTAAAACTGTCTTTCTTTCTCCTTCTGTCTTGGCATCTGAAAAAACTTTATCTTACTTTTAACCCTTCGATGATTTCTGTGCAGTGCTGTGTTCTGTTCATTATCATTTGCAGAACTGGGACTTCGGTATTGTGTTATTATCTGCTGTCATCTTATCCTACAGTAGTCTATTTTGAAATTATATTTTTATTCAGGTGCACATCCGTGTGGCTTCACCTCCCATAAGATTTCCTTGTTACATGGGAATAAACATTCCAACTAAAGAAGAACTCATTGCCAACAGACCTGAATTCCGTGATCTTGCAAACTATATAGGTAAATGTTCCTTGAGTTTTTTGTTATTTTGTTGTTGGGTGGTTTTTTGGGGTTTTTTTTGAGAGAGAAAGTTTTCACTTATAGGTATTTTACAGTCTACTTTAAAATAAAGCCCAACACAGCAAGGCAATAGTAGCAAAAGTGACTAAAAAATTGCAAGGTTGATAAGCTAGGTCTCTGCTTTGTGAGTGCCCTACAGATCAAACCCATTTAGCTACACACTTTTTTAAACAGAGTTAGGGAGCTGTATTTCTCAAAACAATAGAAAGTATTAAAATAATTGCATAAGCATAAGTTGCAAATAAAGTATGACAACGAAGCTCCCCAACACTTAAAGCTCCTTCCAGGAACCTTCACAATAAGGAGTTACAAGGAATAAAATAAGTCCGATAATGAAAAGCGGATGTAGTTTCACTTTCATGAGATACTCACAAAAATATGTTCAGAATTTGTAAACACCCACTGATTTTTCTACAAATTTAAATTTATGTAAATAATTTTAACTGCATTATATATTTTGCTTTGAAAGAAATGACATATGAAACCAAGCAAAGAATGTTGAAAAACTTCTCAAATTTTGAGTCATGTTTGCAGCAGAACAAAAGTAGAATCAACAGTTGATGTTCCACTGTAAACTCCAATTTCATGTGTTAAATACTTACTCTAATACCCTAAAATTATTGTGAAGGCATGCTGAAATATTTCAAGTTTGTAAGATCTCATTTTTAAGTGTTATTCACCACATAATGACTGCAAATGATAGAAAACTAATGATCTATCAAACTTTCCTACTGCTAGAAAATTTGCATGAACTGCATAATGAATTTTTTTGAACATGATGGTCTTCCCCTCCTCCAAGTCCCAGTGAGGTTTTGTAGTCATCAGTGCTCAGATTTGGGAAGCAGTAGCCACACACACGTCTGCTTCCAGACCTGAACTAGGGTCGCTCTGGGACCCTGCAGGGAGTTTAGTGAGTCTTAATACTGGACTTTGCTTCTGTTTCTCTAGTATTTGTGATCTATTTGTTCCCAACTCAGAACATTCTGTCTAGATTTCAGTGAGTTTGCTTCCTGCACAAAGCATTTGAGAAGGGCAAGGCACATTATGATCTGATAATTTTTCAGTCATTCCCTTTAAGTAAGGTGATCCACCTGGCATCCATATGATAATGCAACTGTATTTCCAAAGAGCATTGCATTTAGTACAATATTGCAGCTTTAACCAATGAATTCTTTATTTCCTCTAGGAGCAGACAGTGTTGTCTATCTTTCTGTGGAAGGGCTGGTATCATCTGTGCAAGAAAGCATCAAAGAAAGACAACAGAACAGCCCTAAAAGCCAGAAGTCATTTATTGGGAAGATTGGTCATTGCACAGCATGTCTTACTGGAGAGTATCCCGTAGAGCTAGAATGGTGAATTTTTAGTGGATGGACATCAGTTCATCTCTTGTTGAATGTACCTTTTTCAATGATGCCTTCTTGCTAAATAGCCTCCTTGCATTTAGGTAATACATAAACCTTATTACAGCTAACTGTAATTACTGTTACTAAAACACATCTTTAAGTAAAGACTTACAGGAAGTCTTATGTGCTGATGAAAACAATGTAAACAGATTAAAATACAAAATCATGTAGTTTTGATGCACATTTGTGCCTTCTGTTTTCTCACAAAATGCTATAAAAACCAAAGTTTTTTTAATTATGTAGCAGTCCCAGAGTTTGTTGCTTCAGTCTTGCCCCGAAAGATATATCCGTTAGACTTGTTCACAAATCATGAATTGTGTGGTGTAATTTCAAATTATCTTAATGCAAAAGCATCTGAAGGTTGCTTTTCTCCTTAGGAAAAATACCAGATTCTGAAGAATCAAATTGCTTCCTCAGCAGTTCTTGCTTAGACTTTTTAAGAATGGAAGTACCTAACTTTTGCATATATACCTAAAGAGCCTTTATTAATCGAGGCCTTTGTAACAGATTCTATGCACATAATGTCTAACATATAATTTTAAAAAATGAAGACTCAGGGAAATGCTCAGCCAAAAGCTCTCTAGTTTTGTAATTCTAAAATTCTTTTTTTAGAAGTCCAGTGTAATTATATTATCTCTGTGTGCTTTTATCAGTTGGCAATACAACGTGGAAGGAGAAAAAAAAATACTTGGCACTGCTTTTCTGTTTTCTGTGTGCTTTTCATGTGTCAACGTCCAAAGCAAACTAAAAAAAAAAAATAAAAAATTGTAACAGTAAAAATTAATTTTAACAGTAAAAACAATATATCAAACACAGACTGAGTTGTTGTGGGTATAGTCCTATTTTACTACATTACTGTTGTTAGAATAAATGTAATGTTTGAAAAAAACAAGTGTTCTGAAGAACCAGTAGCTGTTACATGCATTGTGTTCAGCTGATCACGATTACACGGTTGCTTCTATGCAGGAAGGTCACTTGGACAATGAACCACTAGCTGAAAATGGAAAAGCACCTTTTGAAAACTATTGCAAATCTACGCACAATTGTAAAAATATTTTGTATACCTCATTTTTTTCACTGAATACCAGCAACTTAATTTTAGATTTTCTATTTAACATTGTGTACTTTGGCCTTATAATTGTTTTTGATGCTGTTAAAAAAAATAAACAGAAAAGTTTAAGAGCTTTTTCCTTCCCCATCATTTTCCATATAGTTGAGAATTCCATTACTGGTGATTAAATTCAGAAGGGAGTTTTCTCAGGTGGGATTTGTGGCAATTGTGCCTGATAGACAATCACAACACAAAAGTGCTAGTTAGAAAAAGAATATAAATACATTTAATGAAGTCAAGAATGGCTTGTGCAGTAGAATCAGAACCTACTTGCAGTCAAGCCCATGGGAGAACTGAGATTTGATGAGTACTGGGCTTTTACTGTGCATTTTTCACCAGAGCCCAGGTCTGCATATTCAGGGGATTTATGTGGATCTCTTCTAATTAGCAAGTTTGGTTTTTTAACAGAAGCATAACAGTTCATCTGAACAGCAAAATTGAACAAAACCAGAACGGGCTGGATGCTGATCCCCCTCTTCCAGGGTAACCAGGAAGGAGTATCAGAAAACAGAAAAACTGTTAGCAACATTTTTCACTGTTCTTCTTTCCTGCCCCCCTCCAAAAGAACAAACATTTTTTAGGAGATCAGTTGAGCCCTTAGGTTATAAATATGTGTGAGGAGCCCTTTCTACTTGAGATAAACACTTGGGTGCACAGTTTAAGAAGGCTGCAAGCAGAAGTCTGTCTGAAATTGTCCACAGGACAGACTGTAAGTGAAACTTGTTCAAATACTCTTTCAACATGCTTTCAACAAAACTCTTACTTTTGAAGTCCAGTAATAATTTCTTCAATGTGATTTGAGCATTGGGTGGCATAAATCTGGTTTAAAAAAAAAGAGTCCTATTGTCTTTCCCCCTCTCCATGTTAGACATGTGAAGTTCTGACTGCTACTGTGAGCATTGTAATTTTTAGATGCACTACATGCCGAATCTTTGCTACATATTTTTGAAAACCTTAAGTTGAAGGGGAGATACTTAAAGTGTCATTTTATTCTGACAGCTGGATTTATGCTTCAGGTTACCAGGCCTTTTTGATCACATACAGCCAACACACACGCACCAGTGAGTATGCTTAAGGAGAAAACTGGCTTTAGGTGTTGCTATTTGTATTAATGTTTTACTGTGAAACCGTTTCTGCTGTATTACCAATGTGCAACTATGCCAAACTATCACTTACAGAATGTGACAAAACAGTGGAAAGCTAATGTTTAACTTCTTCCCTGCCTAACATTAAAAATGGTTGTGAACTGATCTCGTTCTCTCTCCCTTTGCGGGGATCGCTGGCAGCACACACAGAGGCTTCTTTAATAAAGCCACCTTGAAAGCACCTCGGAGCCGGAGCAAATCATTTACCGTGAGGGTGCTAAGACATTAAAAGAGGTTGCCCAGAGAAGCTGTGGATGCCGTGTCCCTGGAGGTGTTCCAAGGCCAGGCTGGATGGAGCTGTGATCTATGGGAGGTGTTGCTGCTCGTGGCAGGGGTTGGAACTAGGTGATGATTAAGGTCCCTTCCAACCCTTAACATCATTCCATGATTCAATGATTCCAGTCACTACCCGTGCCCCCTTCCAGCACGGCTCCTGCTCCCATCACTCTCACTCCTTTGTGACGGCCCGAAATCGCAAACCGTGGGGGAAAGTGACCCCGACCACCGCCGCTGGCTCCGCGGGAAGCCGAGCGGGGGCCGCTGTCAGGGGCTGCTCCCGGAGCCGCCCGGCCGAAGGGCAGAGCGAGGTCTGCACCCCCGGCCCCGCCCGGCCATAACATTCCCGCCCCGCCCACGGGGCACTGCTGTCAGGGAGGCCCGTACCACCTCCTGGGGGGGGGGGTACGGACACACGCCGGCGGAGACGACTGAAACTGTGAGCGTGGCGGCGGAATCTTGCCCTTCGCCACAGCCACCCGTGATTGTCTTAGCCCATATCCCGTGTCCGCCGGGGAGCTGAGGATAGGGGGACAGGTTCTGGCGCGCCCGCTGTTCCTCCCTCCCTCCCTCCGTATCCCCCTCGGGAAGTGATGGCACCGCCCCGCGTGGGACTCAGGCAGAACGGGCGGTACTTGTGGATGCCCAAACGGCGCGACGGCCTCTGGCCAATGAGAGCTCGGCCTTGCCGGGATTCAGCCAATCGGCGGCGCGTCCTCGGCCGGGGGCGGGGCCGGGAGGTGTCGGAAGTGCTCCAGGTGGGATCCCGCGGAGTTACGGGAGCCGCCGGGCCGGGCCTATCCCGAATGGGAACAGGAAGTCCTGGAAGGGACCGGCGTAAGCACAGCCCAGAGCGTCCGGTCAGCCGTGCGGGCGTGGCGGGGGGGCTCGGGGGGCAGACGGGCAGTGCAAAGTGCAGAGCCTGGGCAGTCCACGCGTCGTGGTTTCTGTTTGCAGACGAAGGATTCGTGTTTCGCTGTTCCACTGAAAGAGTTATTAATTAATTAAGCTTTGCTAATGGAGATACCAATTAAGTGGTGCCCTGCTTTAAAAATAAAGGTGTAACCGTGATGAAGCCTTAGTGAATTGCTGTATCCTGGGCTTTAGGATAAGACTTATGACAAATGAGTCAAGAATTCAGTTTTACACCATTGCAGTCTAAGATGCGATAGAGCTGTGTGTTCTCTGCCGTGAATCTTTTTTTTTTTCTTTCTTTCTTTCTTGGTAGTGTTTTGTGTGCGTTTATAATTTGGTTAAAGTATTAAAAGTGAGGAGGTGACAGTGCATTCTGGTTTGTTATTCTTCCAGAGGGACTGGAGCTGCGCAGCCGGGATGACGCTTCAGGAGCTGGTGGCTCAGGCAACCAGCCTGCATTCGGATAGAGCAGCAGTTTGGTTTGATGAATGCACTGGGAAACCTCCAGCTTTCCACACCTACGCCACAGTGGTTGAGCTGGCCAGGGAACTAACAGCTTTCCTTCAGAAGCACTGTGACCAGCAAGGCAAATGTGAAATAGGCCTTTACTGCTATCCAGGGATAAACCTGCCATCTTGGATCTTAGGGTAATGGTTTGAGCGTATGCAGTGTGTGTTGGGTTTTTAAGGGTCACCTCTATTAAGGCAAAGTTTACAGTTTGTTTAGGATTTTAGTAACAACAAAAACTCAGTAATACCGCAGTAGTGCAGCATTCTTTAAGGAAAAAGATGTCAGTATTACAATCTTTTGAAAAGCCACCGCTGAAATCTTTTTGAATCAGCTGTCACTGCCGAGTAGCTGACTGAGGTACGATGCAGGGCAGGTTTAGGTGCTCGAGAACACGAGTGGCTGTTCAAGCACACAGAGTGCTGCTGTTTCCATGTCTCCATTCAGGGTCTCAGCGTTACTGCAGTGACAAACTGCTTGTACAGAGAGGAAGTCTAACTAATTGTGCGTACAGCACAGAAGCCAGCAGTAGAAGAAATGTGAAGACTTACGGGGACCGTTCATGTTTTAGTGGCTGTGCACTCGCCTTGGCTTTTTCTGTGGTGGTAACGAATTCCAGGGCTTGTCGTTATCCAAGGGCGCCGCTAGAGGTGGGCAGTGAGCAGCTACAGGGCAGGGAATGAGAGCACAGAAGTAGCTGGTGCTCCACTTGGTTTTTAGGGAAGACGTTCCAGTTACATGCTCAGATTTTCTTATGCTGTTTAGACTCGTGGTACAGTGTTTTCAGCATGCAGGCTTTTGCTGTTTTTTAAAATGTGTTCCTGCTTGTTGTATATGTATATATGAAAAGCCTATTTTTCATAGAATCATAGAATATGCAGAGTTGGAAGGTACTCATCAGGATCATCGAATTCAACTCCTGGCCCTATGCAGGACACCCCAAGAGTCACACCATGTGCCTGAGAGCATTGTCCAAATGCTTCCTGAACTCAGACAGGCTTGGTGCTGTGACCACTTCCCTGGGGAGCCTGTTCTGGTGCTCAACCACCCTCTGGGTGAAAAACCTTTTCCTGATATTCAGCCTAAACCTTCCCCAATTCAGCTTCACGCCATTTCCTCGAGTCCTGTCAGTGGTCACGAGGGTGAAGAGATTGATACCTGTCCCTCCACTTCCCCTCGTGAGGGTATTGATTTCTCTTCCTAGGCAGTAGCAGAAAGTTTTAAAATGTGGTGCTGTTGATGTCAGTGATACCTTTGTCATCACTTGGCCAGAAATAGTATTGAATGTTTTCATCTAGCTTTCATTTTTTCCCTCGATGCAAAATACCAAAAGGCAACACTGATTATTCATCCTGCTTTATTACCAAAAAAATCCTTAAAAGTCATGTTATGACTACATTTTCTAGCCCAACCAACTATAAAAGTTCAAGAAATGTTGGTGAAAATGAAGAGGATTGCCTTACTTAAAAAAAAAAAAAAAAGTTTAAAACATTTGTGTCTTCTTAGAATCCTTCAGGTTCCAGCTGCCTATTCCCCTGTTGATCCAGATGCACCACCAACCTTATCCACTTACTTCATGAAGAAAACCAATCTGCAGTATATTCTTGTTGAGAATGACAAAATAAACGTAAGTTTTCAGGCTTCTATGGGAAGCAGTAAAGAGCACTTAAAGAGCAGATATTCAGATTGTATTCTGTTTTAATAAGTTTGGATGGGATGCTTCTGTTTCTTCGTGCCAAGAGGTAGTTTTTCTCATTCAGAAAAGAGCATCTTTAAAATTAGAAGTATGAAGTGCTTCTCCTCTTCAGAAAAATCACCTTCTTTTCTATTACGCTGTTTTTGAGGCAGGCTTCTTGGGTACCAGCACTGGAAGACTTTTCCAGACTTGTCTCTTCCTATGGCAAAGTTAAGAGTTGGAAATCTGCAGTAGTTCAAAAAAAATCCTGCGTTTAATACCTTAGTTTCTTTTTGTCCAACTCCTCCCAGATTTTATACCCTCACTCATTGCAAAGGGAATAGGCAAGATTGGACCATTTAGTTATAATTCAGAGTAATTTGTCTTCTGCAGCATTCTTTTGTATATTTTCCTTTTCTTTTTCTTGCTTAGAGAATTGTTTATTTCACATTTATAAAGTCAGTGTTTGCTCATATTTTATATATAAAAACACATGAGCTTAAAACTGTCTGATATGTGTCCTCCAAAAGTAGAGGCATGAAAAATCACTGCTTGTTTGTGTGAAATGCTTTCTCCTATTTCATTGCATACAGTAGAAAAACAACAGTGCGTCCTGAGTTCTGCTGTTTGAGTTGTGTATTTTCTCTTACAGAAATTCCGGATGTCCCATGTTGGATATTTTTCCCATGATTCTTCCACAATAGAACATATTGGTTTAACTCTCTTCCAAATGAGCTCAAGTAACACTGATTTAAATTCACAAGTTGATGATATGAAAAGTAAATGTGAACCTTTCAAAGCTGTGGGTAACTCACAGCCAGGATATACCGTTTGTCCAGATCAAACCAAAGTAAAAACATCAGAAGGAGGATCCATGGACGTCAGACGGAAAGACATTTTAGCATATGTCTTGCATACATCAGGAACTACAGGGATCCCCAAAATAGTCAGGGTGCCTCATAAGTGCATAATGCCAAATATTCAGCATCTTAAGTAAGTGTGGTTTTCACTTTTCCTTTCAAACGCTTTTACAAATTTGATGTTGAGGAAATGTTTTTATTTTTCTTTTAATACTTCAGAGGAATGTAGGTAGGGTTTTTGCTAGCACAGCTTCACTTCTTCCTCCTTCCCTATGTTTTCAGATTTATTTGTATTTTTTATTTTGTTTCTAAATAGAATCACTTAACATTTTGTTTAACTGAGGGCTGTGTTTCAAATAATATGCTCTTGTTGTAAGTATTCTGGCTTGTGGCTTACAAGAAACAGATAACATGAATTAAAATAGATAAACGAAATCAATTACTTGTTCATAGTTATATTCACTGTGTTCTGTTGGCTTTTAGTCGTAATTCCTTTTTAGGCTACCCAGGTTTCTTTCTGCTTCTTTTAATACTTTAAAAAAATTATTATGGAAAATACCATCTTTTTTCTTTCTTTTCCTGTTTTTTTTTCTTTTTCAACACGCTTCTGTTAGTTTAAATATGCCTCTCAGTGAATTGTATTGGTGTGTAGCATGGTGGATATCTTTGTAGATGACAATTAGTTAAATCAATAGTTACAGTTCAGGAGCTCTTGCTCAAATTACCTGGCCTGCAAACGCCTACGTATTCAGGGCGGCCTTTAAAATCTGAGCTTTGCTACTATGTATTTCTTTCATGCTTTCATTGGTCTAGTTTGGAAGTGGTTTCTGAAGGCATGTGTCAGATTTGTAACTCCTAGCTTTCTTATTTTAGATCCATATTTGAGATCACACAGGAAGATGTGCTGTTCCTGGCGTCTCCTCTGACATTTGACCCATCTGTGGTTGAATTGTTTGTGGCTCTGACAAGCGGAGCCTCTATTCTCATAGTACCAAACACTATTAAGATGATGCCTGCGGAGCTCTCTGCTGCTCTGTTTCACCACCACCATGTGACAGTGTTGCAGGTAGGCAACACCTGAGATGACTGTCTTCAATGTCTTGCTTTGCACTTTTGCTAACACGTGCTACATTTTCATCAGCCTAAATGCTGCTGTTAGGACAGGAGCGTTCTTCTGAAGGGAGGTTGTAGCCAGGTCAGGGTTGGTCTCTTTTCCCAGGCAGCTATCATTAAGACAAGAGGGCATGGTCTCAAGCTCTGCCAGGGGAGGTTTAGGTTAGATGTCAGGAAGAAATTCTTTACAGAGAGGGTAATTGGAATTGGAATGGGCTGCCTAGGGAGGTGGTGGATTCTCAGTCCCTGGAGGTATTTAACAAGAGACTGGATGTGGCACTTACTGCCACAGTCTAGTAACAGTGGTGGTAGTGGATCAAGGGTTGGACTTGATGATCTCAGAGGTCCTTTCCAACCCATCTGATTCTATGATTCCTCAAAGGAAGTAGCTATCCCTTGTGTTGTGGAGTGTTAGCTGTTTAGAAAATTACCTCTTGATCAAAACCTCAAACGTTTTGTGATAGAAAACAATGAACTAAAGATTATTTTAAGAAACCATTAGTTATTAAAAATTAATCATATTATTTGAACTCTTTTTTCTGAAGAATCTGATAATAAGCTGTTATAGACATTTTTAGCACTTTTTTGTGGACATGATCTTAGAGTCTTTCCTCATAAACAACTTTAAATTGTAATTGTAGTCTTCATGCTAAAAGTACAACTAAACCAGTGAGATATATATATATATATAGATATATATATATATATATAGGGTGATAAAATGTCTGTTGGTTTTACCATAATGAAAGCAAGAGAATAATTGATTTCACAGCATCACATTTTTTTCCACTTAACCTGTTTATGTGAGTCTTCCTGTGTCTCTTATGTCTTACAATATCTCATATCCTATATGATTTCAATTTTAATAGTTTTAAAGTTTGCAGAGTTTACTTGAAGCATCCAGCTAAATAAGCCTTGCCCATGCCCTGTAGTCCTGTCCTGTTACTCTCATCCTGTCACTAGTTGCCTGGCAGAAGAGACCAACCCCCGCCTGGCTACAGCCTCCTTTCAGGCAGTTCTAAGAGTGATAAGGTCCCCTCTAAGGCTCCTCTTCTCCAGGCTAAACAACCCCAGCTCCCTCAGCTGCTCCTTGTAGGATTTATGTTCCAGACCCTGTTCCATTTCCTTTTCTTTTGAAAGAATGGTACTAGTTGAGATTGTAGGGTATAAATTTAGGATTAGTGAAATGGCTAACTGAAGCTTCCATACCAGAAAAAAAATCAACTAATTAAAAATCTGTTGTAATTATTCTCTGCTCTTATTTTTATTTGTCAGGATTGCTATAAATTGCAGTGGTGTAGAATTTCCTGTCGTATACAAGTTTCATGGTCAGTTTGGCTCACTTGCTTTTAGGAAAAAAATCTGAGATATTGCTCTCTATTTAGCAAGATTTTTTAAATGTGTCTGTTAAGACTTCTAAAGATCTATTTTTTAATCACATTGAGTAATAATAGAGAAAGGCAACATTTGGTGAATGAAGGTATTTAGATGTTTTTCTCAGAAAAGTGTGACTTTGTGGGGTTTTTTGATCATTGTCCTAATTAGTGAAGGAAGGGCTTCTCATCTGAATTAATGACAGAAATGTTTTCCTTGTAGCTTAACTGTTGATGAATAATTTTATGATGTTTCTTAAATTATAGAAAGACATTACCTCCACCCCTTGACTTTTTTGAGCAGACTCAAGAGATCTAAAACGTGATTATGAGGGAGGGAAGAGTATAAATTTTTTCCCTTTTTTTTTTCATTGCTATTATTCACTAAAGTTAAAATTATCAGTTGAAAAGAAATGGTCTTCATCTATTACTAGAAGAAAGGAACCTGGTAAGAAATAATTTCATTCATTTTCTAGTCCTCTTAATAGAAAAGTAGGCAGGAATAAGAGTGAAATGTGTCTGATAACGTGATTTATTGTGTTTCAGTGAAAGGACTCTACATCACCAAAAAAGTTTCATAGAAGTAGTTGCTTAAGGAAAGTGGTTTGGGTTTGAGGGGTTTGGTATTTGTTTTTATCTCTTTTTCTCCTGCTTATTTTAGAATGTGATGTGAAAGCTTTCAGAAGAACTAATCCTTGTAAACTGTTATATTTACACAAATCAAGGACAACCTAGAATCTGACATCCTAGGTATTTTTAGTGTTATGTAAAGGTGTTCTGTATGCAGGTGAATCAGATGTATAGATAATATTTTTGCTGTAACATTCTGATAAACAAGAAACTCCGCAGAAGAACACTGATTGGTGCTGATAGTATTAATGAAAGGCTTCACATAAGAAACAAAACACCAATGTGATGTATATGGTATCAGGTGGTTGATGCCATCTACTATATGTAAATGTTTTAAAGTACATCCACAATACAGCTGTGAAGTGATTATGATAAAACAGGAAGAGATGTACACATATACTGAAAAAATGTATCAAGTCTTTCTCTTCGGTTTTTGGTTTTTTTTTCCCTTTTGTAATATATATTATTCAGGCAACACCAACACTTCTCAGAAGGTTTGGAGCTCACATTAATAAATCAACAGTGTTGTCTGCAAATACTTCACTTCGTGTCTTAGCCCTTGGGGGTGAAGCATTTCCTGTACTGAATCTCTTGAAAAGTTGGAAGCATGAGGAGAACAAAACAAGTATCTTTAATCTCTATGGTATTACTGAAGTGTCAAGCTGGGCCACTTGCTACAAGATTCCTGAAGAGGTTTTTCGTGCTGATTTTAGGTAGGAAAATTCACCGTTTTCATGGCTTGGCATGTGAATGATGAAAATCACAGAAATAGAATCTCAGTCTCGTGTTACCAAAGCTACTGAGTCCTCATGTGTGTTTATACTGGTAGAAAATGGGATGTTTCAGACAAATGACATGATATATTAACATCGTGCTTAAAGCCTTGAAGACTGAAAATGGTGGATGATCACAAAGTGTTATTAAATTCTCATGTAAAACTAATTTTCATTCTGATTTCTCTGAATTCAAATATAAAATATATAATACTTTAAGACAGAAATTAAACTGGAATCCATGTAGAAGTTAAAGTTACTTTACTTTTTAAGTTTTGCTTTACCAAAGAAAATAAATTATTCTATACTTCCACTCAGAAACAGCATCTATATTCAATATATGAGGTCCCGAAAGGGCAGGAAGAGGCTGGAAAACGAAGGGAAGGAATCAGTCTTCAGTTCAACAGAAGTCTGTAATAGATAAACGACAGTGAAATTACAATTTCTTGTATTTCTGAAGGAGTCAACTATACTTATTACCAGAACATCAGTAGTAAAATAGAGTAAAGCAAAGTAGGTAAGACAGGGAAAGACTGAGTTAGAAAGCAGTTACACATGCTTATATTGGTTATTTTGGTGGAAATTTCGACCTGGGAGACTTAAAAACTAGCTGAAGCTCTTGGAGTTCTCTCAGGGTGTTTCAGGGTCCATTCAGGCCTTATTTTCTGTCCCACTGCAGGCTTTTTTTGGCATATGATAATGAAATGCATGCACATTTGATGAGGATTTGAATTTTTAATAAATTGATACATTTTTAAAGAAGAAACTTTTGTAGAAAGAATCCCAAGCATCTACTTTAATAACAATCTTTTAAAAGATTGTATGCTAACTCATTTCTAGAACAATTATTTTGTGTTCAGAAGGGAGAGATTTTTACTGTTTCTCTCTTTAATATATTTAGAACAGATTTTCCTATACCTTTGGGATCACCGCTTCTTGGAACAAAAGTTGAGGTCAGAGATACCAGTGGATCTGCAGTTCTTGAAGGCGAGGGACAAATATTTATAGGTTGGTTTATATTTCTAATTCTTCTGAGATTCTATTCTTAATTGATTAAGTTTTAATAATGATTATTTTACTTGGTGTTTGCCACTGATATGCAGATTAATATATCATTTTAAGTTTTGATTGTGTTGGGAACTTTCTGATGGTATTTTAGGTTTTTGGAATGATTTTATCTGCAGACTGTGCCTTCATTATATTGTCTTTTTTTTTTTCGTGCTTGCATTTTGAAATTATCAGCTGAAAAAATTTCTATGTAATTAATTGAATTAACTGCGTAGCCAAATTTGTACATTGTAGAAATTTAGGCATTGATGATAATCTTACAATATTTCTTATATGGTGCTTTTATAGTGCTTGTTAGAATTCAGGAAAATTTGATAAAACACTTTTTATAACTTTCATTTACAGTAAGCCATCTAATGTATAAGACCACAATCTTTTCTTGTGTAGGTGGTGAAGAACGAGTCTGCTTCCTTGATGATGAAATAACCGTACCGCTGGGTACAATGAGAGAAACAGGAGATTTTGTAAGAGTGCAGAATGGGAACTTGTTCTTCGTGGGTCGGAAAGACAATCAGATTAAACGTCACGGCAAACGTTTTAATACTGAATGTTTGCAGCAGGTAAGTGCTTGCATCCAGTGAGTAGAGTATGACAGTAGAAAAAGACAGGTATTTAAGGAACACATTGTTATCATCAGAAATGGGTATTTATTTATTTTCACCTGACTTTTAGGAATCTAAAAGGAATTTGCAGGGTATTATCAAAAATCTAATCAAATAATTTAGGGAGGAGTTTGTTCTGAGTTCTCGGGAATCTATTTTATTGAAAACTGCATAAGCACTTGAAAAGTAGTGAGCGTTGCGCTGCAATGCTTGTATAGTGATTGTTCTACCAGATTGAGTTCAGACTCTTGGATTATTTCTCGTTCATGGTGTTTTGGCAAATAATACATATATCTCTGAGGACATTTTTATGTGAAGAAGTACGAACTTCAGCTACAAGATGATTTCATGGGATGTTCTGTAGGAATGTGAGAAAAGTATGATTTTTAAAGGTGTGCTTTTTTTTCATTGTGTTTTTTGCTCCTTTTACTCTTTCAATGAACAACATTTCAAAGCAAGAGTAATATCTTTTAATTACAGGCTACTGAAGATCTTTGCCAGGTAGAAGCTTGTGCAGTGACCTGGTATCAGCAAGAAAAACTTATCCTGTTTGTTTTACCCAAAGATGATTTGGAAGAGAAAGAAACACTTAAAGAACTCCAGAAGCATCTACCAGCTTATGCAGTCCCTGATGAGATTGTAGTTATTAAAGCTTTGCCTTTAACATCACATGGTAAATGAATTTATTAAGTACCTTTGACACTTATTTTAATGATATCTATTGCTTTTTTAATATTTTTTTAATTGACCAAAATTCAGTACCTGAATTACGCTTTTGAAATATCTACATAGGATAACTAAATCCTAGCAGGAAATCATGTCCATATGCTATGTTTTCTTGATAATGTTTCATTTGAGAGTCAAACAGTAGTGGAAAAATAAGTTTAGTTTTAACACTGCACATTTCTTTTCTCAGTCATTCCTGTTGCAGTCTGCAACAGAACCCTGACTTCAGCTGGGGAAAAATCAGACCTTGAAGATGGGATTATGTGGGAGGCTAGAGTAAATTTTCCAAAACCTGACTGGGTTTCATGTCGTTGATCAACTGGGTAAAAAGATATTCATGGAGTTGACTATGAATAAGGAAATATATACAAGAATAAAGTGACTCTTTGGGCAGAGCAAGTTTTGGAAGTGTAAATGCTAAAAGAGCAATGAAAAAAAAATCGTACTTTATTTTCTACAAAGGCAAAGTTGATATATCTGAACTGAACAAGATTTACCAGAACCACCTAAACTCCAGAAGGCGTGACAGTAAGCTGAGTGACGCAGAGGAATTGTGGGAAAGATTGCAGTATTTATGGAAGGTAGTATTTTGAGCTGCCTTTTTATCTTTGCAAGTGGATCATTATACATGTGTCAGGAATTAAACAGTTCTAAGAAGTATGACTAATGCAACCAGATTTAAGCAGTACAGCTCTTTCTGTTCAGTTAATACTTAAATATAGTCGCTCTGCAGTGGCCGAGAGGGAATCGTTTATATTTTTCTGTCAGATAAAACTGTGGGCTTTGAGGTATAAGCAATTAGCATGGGAAGGATATAACGAGTCAGTAGCTTTTTCAATATTGCTTCACCTAACAAAGAAGGTACCACTAAAGGAAAGAAGGAACTGGGACATGGAAACTTTGTACAAAACAGCTACTGTGTTAGTAGTTTCTTATTTCTCAAGATAATTATGCATTGAAGAATTCTTCTCTTAAATAGATGGCACAGTTGCACAGTTGTCTCTTGGTCTGTATGATTTCTAAACTTCTGTGCTAAAGACTTGTTTTTCAAGGTATTGAAATGTGATGTCAAACAGTACTCCTTTTTTTTCAAAGGTGGACTTCCAAGTTTCACCTGGAAGTGGGATTAGCTGTGGCTGGGACTTGAACAAGTAAATGTAGTGAAATTATTTATGTGTGCTGATACTTACTGTATTGATGGCAATACAAATGGTAACTTAGAGGGATGGGATGTGCCCTAGGCCCATTATGGACAGCAAAAGGCAATTTCCAAAACCAGAGGATTTGGACTTCGCACCCAGTCTTAACAAGCAGGGAGTGCAGTCAGAGGAGACACAGGGATTGCTGTTTGTTGTAATAAGAGTGTCACATCCAAAATCCTTCATCTTTTGAAGGGGTTATAACTTGAAAAGTAGGTAGGTAAGTAGGTTACTTAAATAATTCAGAAGTAAAAGAGAACAGTTTATATAAGTTTTATTAATAATATAGCCCACTTAAACCAATTTTATCAAAATGCATCTAGGTTTTATCTACCAAACTGTCATTAATAAATGGTACTGAGATTTAAAACAGCCAATCAATATAGAGCACAAGTTGCTTTAATTCCATAGACTGCAAAAGTGGAATTGAGCAAAACATTTTGCAGTGCAGAACTAGTTTCTCCTTTCCTCCCCAACTCTTGTTCCATCACTACCTCTGTTAGCATTAACATGTTTCACATGATATTTTTTGCGGAGTAGTGAATTTACTCAGGTGTTGATTTTTAGCAGGATTTGTAGCTGTTCAGGTTGATTCTACCCAAACTGAGTTTTTATGTATGCGACACGGTGTAACACCCATGGACTGGTACCTCTTTCCTTCTTCTTTTCTCTAGTCTGTCCTCGGTCTTCTGGGTGATTCCACTGAAATTTCCAAAGATGCAGTATTTCTGTACAGTGGTGGAGACTCCTTAAAGGCTCTACGATTTTATGGTGAAATTGAGATGCTCGTAGGCAAAGCTGTGCCTGGACTTCTTGAAGTTATTCTCAGCCGCTCGATTGAAGAGGTTTACAGACATATTCTTAAAATGCTCATTACAGATGAAGACCAATTAATGAATCCTGAAAATGTTGTGAAAAGAAAATTAAGTCAGAACAGTGGAGAGGAATTCCGTGGAAAAAATATTAAACTGACATCTGAAATAGCTCCTGAGGTTACTTCAGGATTAATTCCATTTATTGCACTAAGCAGAGGAAATCATTTTTTCCCTGCGAATTTCACCAAGGCTTATATGCAACCCAAAAATACGGTACAGGTGGGAGTGGACGTGCTACAGCAGCCATCCTTTCTGCATTCCGAGGCTCCAAGTATAATGAAAAGCCGCACAGAAGGGTATGAAATGGGAGAAAGAATTTTAACAGTTGCAAACAAGGCAAATAAGAACGACTGTTCCTCTGTACAGCAAATCCATGCAGAATGTAGTCAAGCAACAATGGCAGAGTTGGCATTGTCCGTAAGGTGGAAGTCAAATACAAGGAAGTGTGTTGATGCCTCACCACTGGTTATAATACCATCTAAGGAAGAAGTATCTGCATGTGTGTATGTGGGCTCTCACTCTCACGCAATGCAGGCCATTGATCTAGATTTGGGAAAAATAATGTGGGAGAAGACCCTTGGAGACCGTATTGAATCTTCTGCCTGTGTATCCAAGTGCGGAAATTTCATTGTTGTTGGTATGTCTTTTGTTTCAGCTTTCATTTAAAATTATTTTTCTTCTAAATATGAGATGAATGACAATCGTATTTCTTGCCTGTGAATGTCCTCCATAAACACCCACATCTACCTCAAAACTAATTTACTGTAAAACAAAAAACAGGAGGAAGAAGTAATTTAACTTTCATGATAACCAGTGATGGAGCTTATCTAATATAAACACTTGTGGCTTATTCTATGCCAGTTTATTAATGAAGACTAATCAATGGGTATGGCGGTTTTTTTAGTGGTTGAGTAAAGTGTGACCTTAATGAGTTGGGTTTTTTTTACAGTATGGAGAGGTCATACAGTCTCAAAATGTCTTTAAAAATCAATAGAAGTAGAAATTAGTACATGGTACTTCATATTATTTTTCAGAGTTTAATTATGTGACTCTTCTTTTTGGAAAATGTGAAGAATATATTTGGATAATTTTTATTTTGCTTTATCATATCCATTGTCAGTGGAGTTGATATTATTTATCTTAGTGTCAACTTTTTAACTAATGCATACACATCACTGGCTAGCATAGATGTCCAGGTAGTGCATTTTTTTATGCAAAGATAACGTTACCATCTTTTTGCTTGTATTTTGATTTCTCTTAATTCCGATATAACAAATGAAGGAGTTTTTAGAATAACAGTTCAGTTTGCATTAGAAAACATACTGACTATATTCTTTCAATACCTTGGTTTTCAGAAAGGAAAACTAGAGAAAGAGGTAATTAGAAAAACATTCATAGTCTCCCTTTTCAGCAACTTTCCACATCTTTTAATATTATTACTGTAAAGTCTGATAGAAAGGCAGTGAAATAAGTATATTCTAAATGTAACCTAGAAGGAACACACAAAACAATCAACTTTGAAGTTATTAACTATCAGGAAAGACTTTGAGCTAAAACAGCGGGAGAAGCTTTGGAAAATGTTTTGAAACTCTACATCATGAATAATCTTATTTCTTTCCAGCAGTGATGCACCTAGCAGCATATATCACACCATAAATGCAAATAATAATTATTCTTTTTTCCTCTGTCATGTTTTATTTCACTGTCATTTTTTCCTCTGTCATGTTTTATTTATTTAGGTTGTTATGATGGCTTAGTGTATGTACTTCAAAGCAGTGATGGAGAAATACAGTGGACTTTTGTCACAGAAGACACTGTGAAAAGCTCTGCAGTTGTAGACCCTTCCAGTGGACTGGTCTACATCGGATCACATGACCAACATGTATATGCTTTGGATATTTATGTAAGAACACTGACTATAGAAGAACAAATATCCAACTTAAACCCTATTTGTAGTACACCAGAGGAAGCTCCACTGGTGTTAGTATTCTTAGGAGTCCACAATCACACTTCTGAAATAGGCCTGCTTGAAGTGGGATTAGGATTATGTGGCAGCAGATAGTTTAAGTGGTGTTCTCAACTGTGGTTCTTGTGTTACTAGTCCTGGATGGAACCACATCTTAACTTTCTTAGTTATTAAATTCTCCATGGGTGTTTCAGAATAGGGTACCTGCCTAGAAATAGAACTATCTATGGCTTTATGGCTGGGGAAAGAATCTTACATTCTAAATGGGTAAATAAAGGGAGATGGAAAATAAAAGGGGCAGATTCTGCCTTTTCATTATGTGAATTTCTTTTATTTACTGGAAGAGAAAGTAGCCAACAGCATATGTGTTGCTCTCATAGCACGTAGGTTGTATTTTCACTTCTTAACTAGTGTCTGCTGAGTTAAACATAGTGTTTGATAAGGTTTGACATGCAAGGGTCTTTGTAAACGTGATGAGCTCTAGCTCCAATTGAAAATTGTTTATTAATGTGTTTTCTTGTGCTTACAGAAAAAGGCATGTATATGGAAGTCACACTGCGAAGGTGGGGCTGTGTTTTCATCTCCTTGTCTAAGTTCTTTTCCACATCATCTCTATGTTGCTACTTTAGGAGGACTACTATTGGCTGTTAATCCAGTATGTACCTTTTCTTACTTGTCTTCGAGGCCAATCTCAAATTCAAATGAAACTAAAACATGTATCTGAAGTTAGAATCGCTTTTCTGATGAAAGATGACCATATGTTACCATAAAATATTTCTCACTTGGGAGCCTTGTAATTATACAGAGGGTTACCATAATAATTTCCATATTTCAGAAAGCTATCTGGTGACAAAGAGAAGTGAAATGACTTGCTTGAATTCACATGCTCACTGTAGACCAAAGTTGCAATCAGTGTCTTCTCATTCCCATATACTGCTTTATGAGGTTGACTAGTGAGTGAGAGCATGTCTGTAGATTTAGTTCCCCCATGCCTTTTCTTTGACAGAAGGATTGGAAAAAAACCACGCAGGTATCAGAATAGAATCCAGAAAGAAGCCCCTTCATTCATTTTGCTGTCTCCCTTCCATAGTCATCTAAAGAGCTGTCCCCTTAATCTCAGACTGCAGTTCTAGTCTTTGCACTGGGAAAATGGCATTCTTGATAGATGTGGAGCAATTTCATGGTTTTCTGAGGCATTGTTTGCTTACAGCTGGTCCTGCCTGATAAAAGAAACAATGACTTGAAGCAGCTGTTAACATTTTTGTATCACACAACCAACTAAGCACCTTCACCTCCCACCCACTACAAATGTCCTCAGTAATAATCAATGTAGTATTAGAAAACCAGAATGTGGTTTTGCATCCCTAGTGGACTGTGCTTAAGAAAAAAATGGGGTTTTTTTATACTGTAATCCAGAGTAACAGGTAGTTGAGAAACCCAGCTACAAATGAGCCTGCACATTCCGATTTTTATAAATAATCATAATTCCTGAGGAATTTGCAGGGTCCATTAGGAGCATATTGTGACAATCATAGTCTGGGGGTTGTGGAATTTCCTACAGTATCAGTATGACTATTAGATATACTTTGCTTCATTGGTCTGTGTCACATACAGAGGAACTGGGAATGGAATAAAAAAATTAATTTGACATTTATTAGAACTACTACTACTGCACTGTTATCATCATTACTTTGCCTTGGGGGAGGAAAAATAGGGCAAAAATGGGTATTGAGTATCCTATGTAAAGCAGTAAACATTTTGTTAGAGTAAGATTTGAAGAGTAGTTTTGCTTCTGGTCTGTATTCTGGATGGGAGAAGCCTGCTTCTCTTTGATTTTTTTTTGTTTGTTGGTTTTGTGGGTTTGTTTGGGGGGTTGTTGTTGTTTTAGTTTGAGGTTTTGTGTATTTTTTTCCCCACACTTCATAAGGGCCGTGTCAGGCTGTGATGGAAGGGTTGTTTTGTGGTACTTCATAGAGTTGTGTTAAGCATCAGATATTCCATGCTGTCACTTACAGGTGACAGGGAGCAAGCTTTGGAAAAGCCTCCTGGGAAAACCACTCTTCTCCTCTCCTCACTGCAATGAGAACTACGTCTGTGTTGGGTGTGTGGATGGAAACTTATATTGTTACACTCATTCTGGAGAAAAGGTAAAAGTCGCGTTGCTTTTTTTATGTTCATGCAAAACCCTGAATAAGACGCTTTATTAATACTGTTTTCTGACGTTTAATGATTGGCATATACCTTTTTGTGAAATAAATAGAAGTGTCTATTGTTAAAGAGGGGAGAAAGTAGGAAAAAGTTTGCCTAAGGTAATCTATGCTGTTCATGGCAAAACTACAAACTCTCAAGTTGCCTGATGCAGTAAGAGAATTTTTAGTTCAGAACTTATACCCAGAGTAAATTGTCAAGTGTAGTGTCAGCAAATGAAATGGTTTCATTTGGGATTTTTCAAGCATGTTTAAGCCACCTCTTTGGTAAGATGGTGCTTATTCAGAAGCAAATGTTTCTTAGAATGTTCATGCATTTATCAAAAAATTACCAAATCATAATTCTGGCAAAATATGCGTCAGCCTTCACATTGAATTAAATTAGAGTATTTTTTTAGTTCCGCAGAGATGAATGTAATTTGTATCTGGTGTTAAGACAACTGACACCAGTTTTGTTTGTTGGCCTGACATGCAGTAGGCATGGCGATTCCTAAGCCTTTTCTGGTTATAAAGTATAAGTTAGCCCATGCCCTGCTCTCTGTCTGCTTGCAGCAGTGTTGCAGAACTGATACTCTCCTGGGGAGGGATCTGCACACCATTAGCATGAGCAAAGGAATTCTATATTACAAAAGAAATATCTGCCTTTCTGGCAAAGAATGGCATATTAACAGGATTCTTTAAGTTCATTACTAATTATGGTACAACCACCCAAAAATATCCTTTTCCCAAAGTGACCATCTTTATGTGAGCTTCACATAAGGTAGTAACTTTTCCATCTTCCACATCTATTTTATGAGACTTCTATTGCTTACTCTGTGTGTAAAAACTTAACTTGTAATTTGACAAGGATTTAGCAGCCTTCACTGAAATCTAGTATGTCTTTGAAATAAAATGCTCTCCTAGACTACAAGTAGTCTATTAAAAAATTATAGTTGCTGTCAAACTGATAATATGAAAAACCTTTGATAATGGGTGGTTATGTTCTTTCTGTAGGTTTGGCAGTTTTCCACTAATGGGCCAGTGTTTTCATCTCCATGCCTCTCAAGTTTAACTAAGCAAGAAATATTTTTTGGCTCCCATGATTGCTTTATCTACTGCTGTAACATGGAGGGTAATTTACTGTGGAAATTTGAAGCCACTTCAAGTGTGTATGGAACACCGTTCATTTTCCAAAGTGATGACTTAAGTAACAAAATTCTTTTGGCAGCAGTATCTACAGATGGCAAAGTGTGGATCCTGAATGCCAAGACTGGAACAGCACAAGGAGTAGATAAGCTTCCAGGAGAGGTTTTCTCTTCCCCTGTAGTATGGGGAACAAAACTTGTTGTTGGCTGTAGAAATGATTATGTTTATTGCCTAGATCTGTATATAACAGGAAAAAAATAACAGTTAAGTTGTTAGGCTGCTTTATTTTTATTGTTTACATTTGTAAACTAAGAACTTACATGTGCCCTCTACCTCTGCTTATTTTGCTGCAGGGAAGAGCTGCCCCTTGCAGGCTTATCAGGTAGCATTTTGCATCAGGCAATGTCCAGAGTAGGCTGTGCTGATGGAAGGAGGATGGCTGCTCAGCACCTTCCCAGGGAGGGGAGAATCTGCAGTAAGATGCCATACTCCGCAGCTTGAAACAGCGTGCTTGTCTCTGGTGGAGGAATCTGTTGCTTTCTCTGAGTCCAGCCTAGCCTCTTTCATTTATCAGGCTAGTGTTTGTCTAGCCTAGCAAGGTTTCTGTGCCAAGGCAAGGTAATCCAAGTCCTTTTTTGAATCTAACTTTTAACTTGATTTTTGAAGACGTAGCCTGCATTGCATATACCTGGTAGGAGTGACCTGTTTACTCGAGTTTGTACAAACTGTATAGTTCTTTTGTAAAGGACCTAGGCCCTCCATGACTTCAGTTCATTCTGGCGTATACGTAACTCCGTCAAAGTTAGTAGGAGTTACTTCCTGTATTCTGAAATGGAGAATATACTGTATATATTTATTAAATTTCAGTGACAGGTACAGTATGAGTTCCAAGATGAAGTGTGTGCTGCTCAAATCAACCATTGTCAAATAATTTTTAAGTGATTTCAATGAATGCAGTGTTTTTACAAGAACTTTAATAAATCGTTGTGTAAATTGGGTTTGGTTGTCTTTAACATCTTTAAAGTACGTACCAGTGGCCTTACTAATGCAAATCAAATATTTGCAGTGACAAAAGTATGCTTCCCTGAAAGCATTTCTGATTATGAGTCTTCCAAAAGAAGTATAAGAGAAACTATGATGTTATTCTCTCTGATGAGCCATCCATCTACTTTGAGTCCTATATTGCTTTATGACATTTGGTTCCTCCATTTTATTATTAGCAGAAATGCATAAGCAAGATGTGTAGCACTGTAAAAAGTTCTATTTGTAAAGCAAATCTGAACATGATTAGCAAAAGGAGACACAGAGTACATATATCGATTAGATAATTTTGACTGGGTTATAGTTTAATAAGAATTAAAATGACATTAGTATAATAAACAATTGCACTTTAAAACATTTGAAAAATTAAAAAAGTACACAACAAATACCCCACAATTATACATCTTATAGTTTTTGTACATTACTATATGAACATAGAGGTTAATCATATATAACCTTGTCGGAAGAAATGGTGTTTTGTGTTTGTATAAGTTACAAAAATTTGAGACAATATACTACATAGTGGCTTGTTCAGTTCTTAAAATATTTTTGCTGTTTTAAACTGGGTAGTAATGTTTTGCATTTATTTTTACAGTTTTCCAATACTTTATCAGAAATGGTTGCAACAAAGCTAAAGCAAAGTAACACTTCACTTCGTTGGTATTTAGTGCAAATTTTTGTTAATTTAACATGAAATGTCACTGTTGCACATGTACACTTTAGAAATGTTTCCATCGAGTACTGCACATAACAGTTTCCATTGTTACACTAGATACCTTTATGGTTGAAAAAACTCTCTGCTTTGAAGCTTCAGCTTAAGAACATCCATAAGGAAAGCTTATTCTATGTGCTGTAAATGGATTGTATTGGAAAATTGCATCCTTATGTCATGCACAATAGCACCTAACTTTGCTATGCTTTTCAGAGTATTTTTAATCCTGATTTACTTCGCCTTCTCTGTATGTCTACCTGGCTCCCCCTCCCAAGGAATAATTGTAAAGATGGATTTCAGGCAGTTTAGATTACAAATAGATACTGCAGGCAAACCAACTTGGAAAAAAAACTTAACTTGCAATGCACTAATTCCTGGTGCTAGCAAAGCAAAAAGAATTATGGGGCCAATTCTTTCTTCAGATGTTGAAGGCATTAAGTTTTTTTTCCCCCTAAGCATTTGAGAGCAGCATTGCCCCCTTTCTGTTTAAAACATAGTAATTACTTATATTAACAAACAGTAAAAAGTTACTTTAGAGATTCCGTTTTAAATATGAAACTGAGCAAAACTGATGGCTTTGGACCAAGAAAGCCCATCTTGCTGCTGCATATCTACTCCATCTAACACATCCACTGTGTTTGTGCTATTGTAAACCATGATACTGAGCTGCTGTTTGGTGGGAAAGGCTTTACTCGACAATGACTTGCTGTTTGATTCTGGGAACAGGAGGATACAACAGGTTTCATTCTGTTTTCTGCATAAAGTGCTACTCCTCGTGCTGCATACAGCAGTTTGGCTAAAACACTTCCATGAAGCATATGTGGTATCATTCTATAATGATGTGTGTTCTTTTTATGAAAATGTCTCCTTTTATGATGTTATCTCAAAGGAACCTTTGAGCCTTATGGTTATAAGGAGACATTCAGATTTTTTTAAAGTCTTCCTTGTAAAACCAACTGAAGTGACCTATTTAATGGGGTGACTTTTAAAAATGCAGACCTAGCTATTTTGATGGGATGTTGAGGATAGCGACATTTTTATTACATCATGGACTTTATCCTTTTTTGTAAGAGAGAAAGAGTGAACATTTTTATTTTAGTCAGGTGAAGTAATAAAGTGTTCAATTGCCATGGCAGATACCTGAGATGAGGTAAGTAACCTTTTCTAAAGTGATCTGGCTGTATTGGTCAAAGTACAGGAAGTTATCTGAACTACCTGAAGTTTCATGTGGAGTAAAATCGGGAAGAATGCCGAGTTAAAACTCCTGAGACTCTCACTGACTTAGCTTTCAGTTCTCGGTTAACTTCAGTTCTGCCAGTCTTACTCCTGTGGGAACTTAACTGAGACAAATTCTACAACTACATTTGCACAGGAACAGTTTAATTACAGTCATTCAATTGATTTAAAGTTGTAATCTGCAATCACTGTCTCTATGCATCTTAAATATGGCCAAGCACAAACAGTGATGCATTTAAATGACTAAAAGAAACACTGACTTCCTGGCTTCTTTCTGAAAACTTAATGGTATTCGTTTAAATAACTGTGGGGTTTTTAAAGTAGGATTAATAGTTTTCTTCCTAGGAATGAGGGAATATAGATGTAGTGTATTAATACTACGATGGAAGAAATTACCTCAGCATTTGGATGGTACCATCTTTCTCCTTATTATTTGCATGTGGAACGGTAGATCCCGAAATTCTTCATTAGGGAAAAAGCTTTCAAATAGCAGGCAAAACTGACAGTTCATACAGTTTAACATTTTTTTTTTTTTAATTATGAATAAAAGAAGGGAACATGCATCTTGCCTTAATTTTAACAACAGACTGCTGAAAAAAAAATCTGAGATCTCGATTAAAGTACAGAGATCTAAAATTCCAGAACCGAGTACCCACAGAATTTAAGAAGCATCTGAACTGAAGTTCTGGCCCTTATGATGCTCGCTAAAATTTATATCCAGTATCTGAGCATTCTTAAGTTCTTGAGAGTCTGGCTGTGAAATTTTCGCCATGACCTCATTTAGCTATTTGTCAAAGCAATGGAATATATGACTTGAGTAGGTTTAACAGTGAGCTGGAGCAAAATGGTAATCAGTTCAGTTTTCAGTCCTTCCATACATGCATTTTCAATTTTGTCATGTGTAAAATGCAGAATAAATAAAAGAAAGCAATCAATAGTCAGCAATAGAGATGTAGTTGTACAGTTTACTTGATGATCTGTGGACAGTCACTCCAGGCTTTTGCTTTCCTCTTGGCTAATGCAAGCCAGGCTGGTTCTGTTGACACAGGGTTAGCATCAGGCGTAGAGAATCTCTTGGCCACCTCTTTTGTCAGTGGGGTCGATGGAACAGAATCTGAAATTTCCACTGGTTTTGATGTGTGGGGAGAGGAAAAAGAAAAAAAACATTAGTTGAACCTGGTGCTTTTTTTGCAGGATTCTAAAGATTTCCCTTATATGTGAAGATGAGCTCAGTTGGTTAGAGCATGGTGCTGATAACACCAAGACTGTGGGTTTAATCCCCATATGGACCATTCACTTAAGAGTTGGACTCAATGATCCTTGTGGGCCCCTTCTAACTCAGAATATTCTGTGAAAACCATACTCAGTATCAGATCATGCCTCCTTAACTGTTGTTGGTTCTATATTCTGATCCAACACTTGATATTTATTTCTAACACTTTTAGATAAATCTTACTGTGTTTGCATAATAATCAAGTGAGGAGGAGCTAAGTTTCCTTTTTCAGAGGTGACTCCAAATAATCTAACTCACAAAAACAGGGACAAAATTTTCAGTCTCTGTGAGAGCCAGAGAAAACATTTGAGAAAACATTTCCAATTTCCCAGTGGTCCTCTTTACATAAACTATTTTAATTACATCTTCAACATCCAAACAATGGCAAGTAAAGCTAGGGGTTTTTTTCTCTTTGGTAATACAGCTGCTGCACAGGTTTAAGCCAACTGTATTCAATAGGATTTAGAGTCTCTCTTCAGATTAGTGTTCTTAAATAAACATAGAGAGGAAAGTGGTCCTATAGTTCCCTGCCTCAGTTAACCCTGCCCGTGAGACTATCCTGAAAAAGAAATCTGCTTTCTCCACTAGCTGTTTGACACATTTTCTTCTAAGTAGTATCTTTAAGACAAACAGCTGTCTCTGCAAGAAAATGTGTTGAATAAAGACCTGATTTCTAAGAAGCAGTTTCACAGAGCAGAACTGTAGAACATAACATAGTAGCCAGATGGGAAGATTAACTCTGAGACAGTGAATGCCCTTGAAAGCAACCTGGATAGAATTGTCTGAAACCTATGGAGTAACTCTAAAAATCATAGTTACAAAATAACTCCTCGCTCCTTACTCCTGTGGGAACTTAACTGAGACAAATTCTACAGCTACATTTGCACAGGAACAATTTAATTCCAGTCATTCAATTGATTTAAAGCTGTAATCTGCAATCACTGTCTCTATGCATCTTAAATATGGCCAAGCACAAACAGTGATGCATTTAAATGACCTTGCACATTTTCTTGTTTTGGAGCCAAAAAGATTGTGGGGTTTTTGTTGGGTTGGTTGGTTGGTTGGTTGTTTTGTGGGTTTTTTGTTTGTTTGTTTGTTTTTGTTAAATGTTCAGATTCAGTCCAAATTCCTTTAGTTGAATTTCATTTTCAGGTTTTGAATGCTTTAAAAAGCTTTAAAATTTCATGGATGCCAAAAATTGTTCATTTTTTTCTTTCTAGTGTGTCTTTAATCATACATTTTTATCTGTAAGAAAATGAACAGTAGCAGCAGCTACCGCTGTAGATGGACACTTTGAAAAGTTAATTATTTTAAATGCTACGGTAATTTATGCTATTTTAAAGGTTAGACACTCTTATCGGTTCCGGTTGTACAAAACTGAAGTGCAAGTCTGAAATACACCTTTAAGTTTTGGGTGTTTTTAATGTCCTTAAAGGAGGACTCAACAAACTCATTTTAAACATGTCCTAGGCTGGTCTTCTGTCTTAAATGCTCTTCTAACTGTGGGAAACCCAAATTGGTCTTGTCTTCTATAATAAACATATACTTATATATAGATATTTGTGTAGTTGCTAATGGCTGCCTGGTTCCAAATGTAGCCAGTAATCACAGGGAGATCCAGTCTCTGTTACCTTTAGGGCCAGTAGAGCTGTTTCACTTTAGGTAATTGAAAATTGGTAATTCCTCCTCAGTTTCCCCCTGAACTCTCATTCTAGTGCAGAGAGACTGATCTTGGAGAATTGGGTTTTGACCCTTCTTTGGTCTAATTTGGCATCATCTGTTGTGCTGGAGTTCGATTTCTGCTAGAATTGACCATGTTTGGCATAACATCAGATGGTTTGGGTTGGAAGGGACCTTTAAAGGCCAACCTTAGTCCAACCCAAGATGTTGCAAATTCTCAGGGATATCTGCTGTGGTGTGCAGCTGCAGTGTGAACATCCCAGCTGCTGAACAACTGAATATAGACAGGCAGAGGGGTTATTCAGCTTGGGACAGTCTGCAGTGTAGGAGGAGCACTGGTTTATCCTTTACTGTTACAAATCAGATAAACGAATCACCTCATTGCTTTCAAAACTTGCATTCCGTAGTTCCCTGGTTTGGAGTGGTACTGACTAGATGCAACTGATACATGTATTTACTTTCAAAGAAGCCCATGATACTTACTCTGCAACTTTTAAAAAGGTTTCTTCAACGCCTATCTGTACTCTTCTCCAAAACCTTTAGCCTAGGAATACTGTTAGCTAGAGAAATATTAGGCAAGTTTCTATTTCAACAATCACCTTATACCACCCCAAATATTATGCCCTGTGGAATATTTTCAGCTTAACTGGAGTGACAGATAAAGCAGTAGGTTCTGGTTCCAACCTTCCATACCAAATATTTGACTGGTAACAGGCTAGCTTCAACTTTAATTTTTGCATTTTTCAATGAAATGAGAATACTCATTTCCAGTACTGTGGGGTGAATACTTCTCCTTGACAAACTGGGAGGTGTGAGAACACAATATGCTCATTTCCTACACAAATACATTTTGTAGAAGTTAAATATCATTCCCCTGCTGTGCTAACCCCAACCTAAAGGCAAAAGAGTACTGCAATTTCAATTTACAATAAATCAGATCCCTCTAATGTGCATTAGTCATGTTCCAAAAATACTGTTGGGTACAGTTTTGGGAGACAGCCTAATTTTGTTAACTTGAACTGGGGCAAAACTAAGGAACTGCAGTAGTGCAGCCTTAATAACCTGGGGAACCTGCTAAAAACCTTTTAAAATTGTGTATTTCTAGCATACAGGCCAGCACATCAGACGGGGACAAGTTGTGTTGTTCTGTGCTGAAAGCAAATTAATTTGTAATTCTAGGGCTAATATATAAGAGGGAAAAAATAATGCGTTCACTTTCTCCAAAACATGCAATACCATTTCTGAAGTGCATTATTCCTAGAGTGGTTCTCAACCTCTCACTGTACCTGTCACAGAAGTTGGAAGAGTGTTTGACTTCTTTAGCTGCTCCCTTCTTTCTAGTCTTGACACAGCAGTCTCAGTTTTCTTCTCCCCTTCTTGAGTTGTAGATTTCTGCAGTGTGCTTGTTTTGCTGCTGCTGCTTTTGTTATCTGTCTGATTACTTACAGCAGCCTAGAACAGGGAAGGAGAACTGCTAAATGCAAAACAGTCTCTCATGTGATGGCTACAAATTTGAAATGACACACTTGGTTCTTTCGTTCATCATGTGGCCTTTCTTTAACCTTCATTTTTGGCAAAGGATCACAACACTGATACTTCTAGAACCAACAGTTATTAGAAACTGTAAAAAAAAAAACCACCACAAAGTTAAATTTGTCATGTTGTCATTTCAGTCAGAATACCGAACAATTTGAGCCAGCCCTGCCTGTTAAATACAGCACTGAAACACACTGTGCATCTGTGGGCAACTTCACACACACTGGTTTTCTTCTACCAGTTGCCTATATCAGTGGTTGTGCATGTATCCATCAGAAATTTGAGTCTCATAACAAACATCAAAATATATTTAGTTATCCACATAATCTCCCTTTTTACCATCTGTGGTATCTATATACAGCATCACTGTTTGCGTAGCATCACTTTGGTGCTGTAAGTGGAAGTGCTTTCCTTACTAACATGGAGAATACATAACTATTTGGAGAATAGGGGAGAAGTGATACTTGAATTCAGTGCCTGCATAAGGCATTTGGATGTATCACGTGATTGTTTATTTCTTTCATCTATCTGTATTTTATCCAAATAATATATGTTACAATAAAAATAAATTCAGACTTACTAATATTCACCTATAAAGGTGTATTTCAACTGTTATTCCCCAAGCATTAAAGGTTAACATCTTATTTACTCAAGCCCTAAAAGAGCCACGTTGCACACAATTTTTCTGTTCCATCACCTGCACAGTTGTGCTTATGATTGTCATTTTCTACCACCTGATATCATCAAAGTTTACACTAAAATTGTCACACTGTTGTGAAATTTTTTTTCCTGGAGGTCTTGGTTTTGCAAAAGCAAACTCCAGGCTTTCAGACTACTTTTTACTCACTGTCATTTTAGCTTTTATTAAGTCTTACAAATGAAGCATTAAAAAAAATGCTCCACATAACAAAATTAGCTAACAGTTTCATCATGGTGTCAGTATTTTTAATAGGCAGGTTCCTAAAGATTGCTTACATTTTCTTTAGCCAGCTTCTCTGCTTGCTTTGCCTCTCTGGCTTGTCTCCTCTCTTCCCTTGTGGCTTGCTGCTCACGAAATCCCTTTTGCTTTTGCAGCGCTAATGTAATCCAAAGCGGTTGTGAAGTTTCCACTTTTTCCATCAATTTAGAGCCATCTAAAGAGTGCCTGCTCTGGAGGACAGGCTTTTCTGAAAGAAAGCATGACAAGAATTGATTGAATAATGCACATCTCTTGTCTCAAAGAAACCTACAGGACTTTTGTACCTTGTAGAAACACTGGAGCTAAGCCCATTGAATGTTATGTCAGTCACAGACCCTCGTGGACTGCATGGCAAAGCCTGAAACAGATCTTATGCCTCAGGAATAAGACCTAATTTGACACACTCATACAGCTGTCAAAATGTATCTTTTTTTTCTTTTTTTTTTCTTTTTTTTTTTTTTTTTTGGTGAAAAAGCCTACTCCAGACTTGCAGCCTTATTTATTACAAATATTTGCACTGTGTGGGATATTTGGTGAAAGTGATATCTTTACCTTGATTTTTTATAACTGATGAAAGGGATCCAGCCACTACATACTGCAGCTCCCTGGTTTTTCAGCCATAATTAAGGGAAGAAGAGTGTCTGAACTACACACAAAAGAAGGGGACTAAAATTACCTAGTGCTGTAAATTCAGTCTCTGTTATAAAAGCTTTTTTTTTTTTAAATTGGCACTTGAGCATTTGACTTTCTGCACTCTGCGTGGAGCTGGAGCATCCAGTATAGAACTGTGAGTGTCAGGGAGCAGCACTGGGGTGCAAAGGTGCTTCTGCAGAGCTCAGTGAGCACAGAAACCCTCAGCTGGCCCAGACCCTGCTCTCCCAGCCAGTAGCTGTGCGTCCAACTAGTTTCCATAAATCTTCATTTTAAAAAAAATGGAATTCAAAAGAAAAAGCGTAAAAAAATTGTTTAAAAAAAAAAAAAAAAGGGCAGTTCCACTGAGAAGTGGCTTTAGAGGTGTCCTGATGCTTGCAAAATTCAAGAATGAAAAAAAGTTAGGATTTCCCAATGAAATGCTTAATTCTTTTGGGTGCCCTTATGCTGAAAGAATGATTTTCTTTCTTGTACAGAATACTACTTCAGGACACAGGGGCTTTCAGCCCTTCTTTAAAGAGGCATTATGACTACTGTAATTGTTTCTACTACTGAAGAGTAGCTCTGAAACGCAGAGTCCCGTGCTCAGCTATACTGGGTTAGAAAGAGAATTTGCCCAGGATAAGGGAACCTAAATCTTAACGTTTTTTAAACCAGGTAACAGTACCCTAAAAATTAAAACCAATAGAGTGTAAATTTTAAAAGTTACACCTCTGCTCTGCTGACATCATTACATGTGGACCACAGAGTCCATCCCCTGACTAACCAGGTAACATCTCTAGAAGGAAACACACACTTCTGTTACTTCCCTGAAATTAACTTTCTCAAGCAGGTTGCACTGGTCACACTGAGTTTGTGCGTTTCTGAATTAAATTGTGGGGATAGGAATCCCCACTCACTCAGACAACCCTAAGCAAAGTAGTAGTCCTCCACAAATAACGTGCTAGGTAAAAATTATAGCTTAAGACCAAATGTCTTCTTCTGGACTTTAAACATCTCATTTTGGAAATGCAGACAATAGCTAAATACGCTTTGAAAAATACATACCTTTCTTCAATGGCTCAGGCTTTTTGTCATTTTTTTCTCTCCATGGAATACTTAGAGATGGGAAAAATGACTTCTTTTCTTTGACTTCTTCCTCTTCATTTTTGTACTCATCGGATGGTGTGGGGTGCACTGGATTTGCTCTGTCCTCTTTTCTCCAGCCACCATCTGATTCAGCTTTAACCACCCTCTGCCCCAGTGTTTCAGATAGGTTTGATCTGTTCATTTTAGAGAGAGGAGATGGTGGTGGGGTTTGGCTGGTGGGTTTTGGAGCTAAAGCAGGTTTCTGTGGGACCACTGACTTGCACGCTGGTTTCTCATGAGCGAGTAAAGCACTCTGGCCAGTGGCTGGTGGGATCACTGGTATGCCCACTGGCTGTGAAAACTCAATCACAGTAACTGAAGAGTCTTTTAAATTACCAGGGACATTTGCTCTCCCCACATTAGGGGATGTACTCTCTTGTGGAGCAAAAACAGCGGATTCTTTCTCACCTTCTGTTGAGGTGAGTGGGTCAGGCACACCATCAAAACTGTCTCCTGCACTGTATCTTTTCTTTTTCCTTTGCTCTGCCTGTTGATCATAATGGAAACGTAAAGAGTAGTTTGTCCTTCTTAACTTTATCCCAAAAGGAGAAACATTTTCTTCTCCATTTGGTGATGGTTTATCTGCTTTTTTTGTGCTGTTATTTTGCTGATTTTCCAGAGCACTGGGAAGTTCTGGCTTAGATAATTCTTTACCTGGAGAATGAGGAAAACTTGGAACAAGGAAAGATGGAAGATCTTTTGCAAATTTACAGCCTTCTGTATTGTCTGTCACTTCACTATGGGTTTCCATTTTCTCCTTAGCCTTTTCAGCTGAATTATCCTTAAAAGTGGTAGCCATGTCCTTCAAATCAGCGGATGAGCCAGTGTTTCTCCCCACAGCCTTTTCATTGCCTTTTGCAACACTTACATTCTCAGGGTCTGAATTGGTTTTTGAAACTTCTGAAAATTTCTGCCATGCTGGTGTTATTGAGAACTTTGCATTTGCAGAAAGGGTTTTCCTTAAATTGCCATGGGGAGCACCCCGTCCTCGGGGCGTCCAGTCGTCACTGTGCCTGCAGACACTAACTCGGTCTCTCTCATTATATTTGTTGTTTTCTGCATTCTTTAGTATTCTGGAGCGAATAGAGGCCCACTCAGCTAGTACAGCCTGGTTGTTCAATGTCTCTTGAGCTTGTTTAATTTTACTGCTGCTAGGTTTGGTATCCTGTTTTTTTTTCAGGGACTTCTCCGGTGAAGGAATTTCCACAGTTTTCCTCTCTTCCGTTAAGCCAAGTAATGATTTGCAAGCCGTGTCCTTAATCTGGTTCAGGTTAACTGCTGTGCCACACAGCTGTGCTCCAGTAACCAAAATAGCTGTGTGTGGTACACACGCAGATGACGGGAGGGTATGAGAGCCCTTACTGATCGTGTGCACCCTGCAGTCTTTGACAGATGGAGAAGA